>NC_091991.1:125196933-125496933 GCF_044704955.1 Pristiophorus japonicus | reverse complement strand
AGAATGAGAGGGGATCTCATAGAAGCATATACAATTCTGACGGGATTGGACAGGTTAGATGCAGGAAGAATGTTCCCGATGTTGGAGAAGTCCAGAACCAGGGATCACAGTCTAAGGATAAGGGGTAAGCCATTTAGGACTGAGATAAAGAGAAACTTCTTCACTCAGAGAATTGTGAACCTGTGAAATTCTCTACCACAGAAAGTTGTTGAGGCCAGTTCATTAGATATATTCAAAAGGGAGTTGGATGTGGCCCTTATGGCTAAAAGGATCAATGAGTATGAAGAGAAAGCAGGAATGGGGTACTTAAGTTGCAAGATCAGCCATGATCATATTGAAGGACCGAATGGCCTACTCCTGCACCTATTTTCTATGTTTCTATGTCTCTATGTTTCTTATCCATGCCGTTGTCACTATTTACGTATTTCCCACACAAACAAATTTTGTTACAATGCATATAATAAAATTACAACCCGCATTGCAACAGTGACTACAATTCAAAAAGTACTTCAATGGCTATAAAGCACTTTGAGACAGGCAGTGGTCATAAAAGGTGCTATATAAATGTAAGGGTCAAATTTCCCTTTATAACGCTGCCCATTAGCACCGGTGATAGGCGGCTAACGGGCGACAAAGGCCTACTGTTGGTATTAAGCAGCATCCACGGCTCGGGAGAAATTCAGTAGAATCTTAATAACTGATTTAATTTGATTCAATTGCTGATTTTCTAATTTTAACTTCATTTATAATTCTGGTATATATTATTTAATTTTGTTTAATTATAATTAATCTTTATTATACTGATTTTACTATTGTATACTCCTTATTTTATTATTTACAATGTAATTTGAATTTCTTTTTTATTAGTTTTTTCACCTGTGTCTATTTGTGTGCGCATTTTGGCTGCCGCTTTGGACCCGAGCCTTTAACCTCTTGTTACACTTCCTTCTCACGCTTTTTCTCTCTTTCCTCCAATGGTCAATATCTAATGTGTTGTAAAATTGTTGTGAAGCGCCTTGGGATGTTTTACTATGGTAAAGGTGCTATATAAATAAAAGTTATTATTATTTTTATTTATCTTTGGTAGAGGCACCAAGAGGTGTCTAACGCAACCACATGGTGATGTCATTCAGCGTGCAACGCCCCCCCTTGGCGTCGCCCCCGCCATATTTGGTTTGTACGGACGCCTAACAGCAAGTCGTCTGTACTACCTGGCGAAAGTGGAGGGAACATCGCGGTGCTTGGGAGTATTGGCCCAGAGATCAAGGTCAGTTTTTTTCTTTCTTTATTTCATCTTCTTTTCGTTAGTTTCATTAGTAACAGTGGAGAAGTTTGTGCGTTGGTCGAAGAAGTTTGAGAATTTTTTCTTTCTTCCCTTTACTTCCCGTTTTCCAGCTCGCATGGCGGCAGCCTTCCGAAGCGAAATTCAGTCGGCCTCCTGAGCTCCCGCCCGAGAATGAGTGCACAATGCCTCTTTTTAGCGCAGCTCTCTCATCTTTGGGCGTAAAAAACGAATTTGGCTGTTTGAGCCTGCACCTAACGCCTGGCGGTAAAATCAGCACTCGGGCAGTGACACCGCCTCAAAAATGGCGGTACCGAATTTCGACCCCGAAGTCTTTCTTTTTTTAGAATGTGGTTTTCAAAGTCTGTTTTTGGAGGCTGTAACATATTAGTCACAGAATGATAGGGCCGGGTTTCACTCCTGTCATTTCACACACCATAAACTTCTAAACTCAGTTAGGTTACCAGGGGAGGCATAGAGCAAGGGAGGGAAGAAAAATCTAAGGAGAAGTAACCCTTTTGTGCACCTCTCTAGCTTGATATAGAGCAACAGCCTGGTTACATACTCGCACTCTTGGTAATTGATTCAGATAGTCATGAGGAAGGGAATCCTAATAATGCAAAGAAAATCATTTAGAAAGTGGAGATCATTCTTTTTGAAAAATATTGCCAAGGGTATATGGTAACTCTGTTTGGGGTAAGATTTATAAAGAATGGGTTTAGCATATATTACTCATGAAACACAGAGGAAACTGACCCCGACTGAGTGAAGGACTATATTATTTTGATCGCTTATGAATTCAGAGGCAATTGCCATCACATAATATATTTACAAATAAGATAATAGTTAAGTGCTTAAAAGACATCAGACGGAAATGTCCTGCATACAAGTATTGATGGTATATGATTGGTAACTGTGAGGTAATTACACATAGTTACTGCCCAAACTGTAGGAATGGCATTTTCTGCTTTTTCACATAATGTAGTGCCGATGACAAGTTAAGCAATCTATAAAGTGTGATATTCCAAATTTAACATTTGGCAATTGCGAATGACCCATTTGACCTTTGCCAATTAATATAATTATTTTCTGTTGGCAGTAATTAAGAATGTTGTGTAAGGCCATGCTAAGGTATAAGCCACATCTCAAATAGCTTAGAAACATAGAAAATAGGTGCAGGAGTAGGCCATTTGGCCCTTCGAGCCTGCATCGCCATTCAATAAGATCATGGCTGATCATTCCCTCAGTACCCCTTTCCTGCTTTCTCTCCATTACCCTTGATCCCGTTAGCCGTAAGGGCCATATCTAACTCTTGAATATATCCAATGAACTGGCATCAACAACTCTCTGCGGCTGGGAATCCATAGGTTAACAACTCTCTGAGTGAAGAAGTTTCTCCTCATCTCAGTCCTAAATGGCCTATCCCTTATCCTAAGACTATGTCTCCTGGTTCTGGACTTCTCCAACATCAGAAACATTCTTCCCGCATCTAACCTGTCCAGTCCCGTCAGAATCTTATACATTTCTACGAGATCCCCTCCCATCCTTCTAAACTCCAGTGAATAAAGGCCCAGTTGGTCCAGTCTCTCCTCATATGTCAGTCCAGCCATCCCGGGAATCAGTCTGGTGAACCTTCGCTGCACTCCCTCAATAGCAAGAACGTCCTTCCTCAGATTAGGAGACCAAAACTGAACACAATATTCCAGGTGAGGCCTCACTAAGGCCCTGTACAACTGCAGTAAGACCTCCCTGCTCCTATACTCAAATCCCCTAGCTATGAAGGCCAACATACCATTTGCCTTCTTCACCGCCTGCTGTACCTGCATGCCCACTTTCAGTGACTGATGAACCATGACACCCAGGTCCCGTTGCACCTCCCCTTTTCCTAATCTGCCGCCATCCAGATAATATTCTGCCTTCGTGCTTGAACTTTGATACTTCAGTGAATGTACACATTAACAGAACAGAGGGAATTCTAGACTGGTGGAAGTTAAGAAAGAAAGATTTATGTTTATACAGCACTTTTCACGACCACCAGACATCTCAAAGCGCTTTACAGGCAGCTAATTTGTGCATAGCAAGCTCCCACAAAAAAAGCAATGTGATAATGACCAGATAAACTGCTTTTGTTATACTGATTGAGGGATAAATATTGGCCAGGCCAAGTTAAATGCCAATGCTAAAATTGCAGAAAGAAAGTGAACAAAATGTTAAAACCCACAACAAATGCAGAGATGTGCAGAAAATAGCTCAGAAAATTATGACTGCCATAACAGACAATAATAACTTATATTTATAAAATACTTATAATATATAAAATGTCCCCAGGCACTGAACATAAAGATAGAGTAAGTGGAATGAACATTGAGCCTTTGGCACAGTGATAGCATTCCTGCCTCTGGGCCAGAAGGTGCAGGGTTGGAGCCCCACTCCCGACAGTGCCGGCAAGTGGAGTCGGAACTCCGACTTTCAATTCTGCGTTGAAGTCCATATGGGTTGTGGGGCGTCCACAAAACCCTCCTGCTGTAGTGAACTAACCACTCTATCAGCTGGTGGAAAGATGGTTATAGCTGTGGAAGTATTAACACGGCCAGTCAGACTGTTAATCAGCCTGTGAATCCTTCCAATACTTCACACGGGAAAAAAAGAGTGGAATAAAGGAATGGGCACTGATCCACAGTGCAAGACTAAGGAGTGGTGATCAAAGCTTGGTAAACATGAGTTTTAAGAAGATTTCTGAAGGCAGAGACAGAGGTGGAAGGAGCTTAGGAAGATGAATCCAGAGAGTAGGATCGAGCCAACTGAAGACTCTACCACTGACAATTGCCAAATGGACGGGGGATTCACAAAAGGCCACAGCTAGATGTCTGAAGAGTGCAGGAGGGACGTGCATTTGTGGAGAGATTTGAAGATAAGGACAAATATTTTAATTTAGATATAATGAGGGCCGGGGAGCCATTGTAGATCAGAGAGGATAGAAGTAATTGATGAGCATTTGTGGAGAGATTTGAAGATAAGGACAAAGATTTTAATTTAGATATAATGAGGGCCGAGGAGCCATTGTAGATCAGAGAGGACAGAAGTAATTGATGAGCGGGACTTAATGGGGAACAGAATATTGTCAGCTGAAGTCTCGGAAGAAAAGACAAGATGTCACATTCCACAATTTTTTGTTGTTTTTTTTCACCAGAAGGGGTTTAGGAGTGAGTTATTATTACATGTATTTTAAAATTTAGTGAGTTCACACAGGTTTAAAATCCTCCATATAGCCATTGAGACAAGGAAGTATTTTATGTGTTAATGAGCCAATAATCATTTCTGTTTGCCCAATGTCTGGAGACATTAAGTAACATTATCTGCCTTTGGATTACCAATAGATCATCCACTCGAGATGACGGAGGCTAAATTGGATCGTCCAAAAAACAGGTGCGGGGCTCGCGATGCGCGATTACCCCGTGCCTATTCAATGTGATGCACACAGCACGCCAACTTCATGCTGCTTGCTAATTTCCATGATTGGAGCGCGCAGGAAACGCTAACCATGCTGTTGAGTGGCTGCACGCTTCAGCAAGGGGCCCAAAATTGTGAGAGGCTAGCACCAGTTAAAGCTCGCCTGCACTACTTAAAGCCAGCCTGCACCTCATAAAGGGGAGGTGCAGGCTGGCTGGAGCAGGTGGTGAAAGTCCTTGCACAAGTCACTCTGACATGGAAAAAGACTGATTAATGACACAATATGGAAGAGAGCGTGTTCCAAGGTTCGCAGACGCTGCATTGGAGGGCTTGGTGGAGGAGGTGGAAAGCAGGAGAGAAGTACTAGATCCACAGGGGGCTAGAAGGCCCTCCAGACAAATGCTCAGAAGGCAGTGGGAGCAGATAGCCATCGCAGTCAATGCCAGGAGTCAAGTCCTGAGGTTCTGGATACAGTGCCACGAAAAGTTCAATGACCTCACACGAGTGGTCAAGGTCAGTGAATTCATCTTCAAATGCCATATCCTACCAACTGCACCACTAGCCTCAGACATTGCTCAATGCACCTCACCCCCATCACTCACCTACCAACAATCTCTATTAAACAGGACTCACACCTCACATTCATAGCTGCACCTTACCCTCAAACACTTAGCACAGTTGCAAGCCTCACACCCACATCTCACAGCTTGCACACACTACAAGCACAGGTGGAGGAAAAATGCACCTCTTGATTTCTCCTCCTCCCATCACCACATCCTTGTGCCTTTCACAATTCAGAGAGCCAAGAACTGCAACCTGGCTATGCTATGGTGGAAGAGCACCAAGACACGGTTGATGAAGAAACCCCGTCACTCAATTTTACACTCACAGCCATCAACTCAGATACCGACACTACGCATTATTTAGAGGATGGTATAAAGGCGGGGATCTGCACACGCTGAGATACCGGGCATGAGCATCCTGTAACCAAGACAGGGGGCAAGGGATGTGCTGGTGCCAGCTCCCCAGAGGGAGCTGCAGAGGAAGTAGGTGAGCATTTCGATGGCAGGAGAGTGCTGATGGGTATGCACAATTTAATGCTTGGTGCATTGGTAAGTCTGCTAGAAACCCTGTATGCAATGTCAAGGAGCATGGAGGAGTCCGGCACCAACTTTGCACAGGGCTTTGCACAGAGTTGGACCCCATCGTGCTGCATTGGAAGCTCAGACTGCTGCCATGCAAGCACAGACTGCTCTGATGCCAGCTCAGACTGCTACCATCATGGCTGTGGTTACCAGTGTTGAAAGGGGACCGTAGGGTGTCACAGCAGTCTAGCAATCTGTCCTCCAACAGATTACTCGGATTGCTGAGGTGCCGCCCTGAGAGAGTGGCAGTAGCTCCACGGAGAATGAACCTGCTGTCCTCTCTCAGGATGACAGCATTCCCACCACTGCCACTCCGCCAGTGCCCTTGCTGTTGCCTGTCAGCCAGCCAACCCAGACTGCTGCCGCCCATGCCGACATTGAGCAATCTGAAGGCCCAGATCTGCTCGAGGTCATCCTGCAAGGCCATCTGCAGTCCAATATTACGGCTGGCATGTATACACCTAGCCTGCATCACATGTGTGACGTCCACCGTATTGGATCAGGTTCCTCCATATGAGTCCAGAGCATGCACCATAGATATTCAAAACGGTAATTAAAATTTTGAAATATGAGTGCTATGTAGGACCCTTTTGTGAAATTGGGCAACCCTAGCCCCAACTGACCACGTGGTAAACTCACTCAGCGACCCATGACGCTAACGGGCAGCGAGACCTTGTCAGGAAAACTATTTGAGAGGGTCAACCAGTGCTTTTTTTCCTTTTATGCTGCTGCTTAACTTTTGGACACTTGTTGGTCTATTTACTCATTTCTACAGCTGAAATTCTGACTTCTGAGATATTTTTTGCTGGAGCTGCTCTGTTATTGGCTGCTTTCAAACACTTTTAATATAGTCATAGGTGGTCTGATAGGTCTTCAGGATGAAGGGGAGCGGCCAGGAAGACAGCAGACAACAGGTGCGGCTAGGACCAGAGGGAAGAGGAGATCACTGCCCAGGAGGCCATACCCACAGTAGCTCTTCAGGAGCACTTCCCTTCCCTCAACATCACCGAGGAGCAATGTGTCAGGTGCCTGCATTTCACCAAGGAGGCTGTCACCGAGCTGGATTACCTGTTGCAGTCACAAGGTGAGCCTTGAACCAGAGCATGGACAACACTGCCTTGCTCTCAAGGTCTTTGACCCTTAACTATTACGTCACGACCTAGTTCCAGGCTGCAGCAGGTGAAATCAGTGATATCTTCTAGTTTGCTGTTCACTGTTTTGTCAGGGAGGTCACCGAGGCTCCCTATGCCAGGAGGAACACTTGTATCTCTTTCATGGTCAGAGTGAAACAGGACGAGAGAGCACTAGGCTTCACCCATATTGTAGGCTTCCCAAGAGTGCAAGGTGCCATGGACTACAAACACATTGCCCTGAATTTGCGGTCGGAGGCTTCCCGCAGGGAAATACCTCTAATCCGCAAATAAAATGCCAGTGTACCCGGTGGTCCGGGAGGTACGGGACACGTGGTCGTGGGGCACTCCGGGTACCCACGACAAGAGGCCCACGTATCTCAGGGGTGCAGACAGTTCACGAGAGTCCCATGGGTCACGTGGGCCGGCCCAACCAATGAAAGAAGGGAATCCCCATTCATGCTTATGGGGATTTCGTATGTACAGAAACTCCGTAAGTATGAATGGGAATACCCCACAAAATACATCTACACTTCAAATAAATTTAAAAACAAAGCACATATTTAAAATTAATTAAAATTGCATTTAATTAAATACTTAAAACAAACTCTTAATTTAAAAAAAAAAAATTTGCATGTTTTAAAGGGGCTAAAAGTAAACCTACCTTATTTCACAGGTTTTTGGAATGTATAAATTATTGATAAAATTTTATTTTTCTGTTTTTTAATACTCTTACGCTGGTTCAAGCAGGCCTTACACCAACTTTTACCAGGCATAAGAAAGTCAACTCTCCGCCCGCGGAGGCCCTTTTCCCAGGGATTCATGTGACCTGTGGCGAGAATTCTTGACAGATCGCAAGTTTCAGGTTTCATGCCTAAACCCGGAAATTGCACGGCCTCTAGAGGCATATGCGCACCTCGAATGCACCCGTAGGGGCGCAAATTACGGCCCGTTGGCTTACATGCTTCCCATTACCATCCTGGCATCTATCCAAATAGAAAGGAATTGCACTCGCTCAAAGTCCAGCGTATTTATAACCACAGCAATGCATCAGCAGGTCTGTGCCAGTCTCCTGGTCGCAGTCATAATTCATTCATTCTCTGCCCGTTTTTTCTGCCGCCTTTATTCTAACCAGGCCATCCGGTTACAGGCTAGCTATTGGGCGACTAAGACGATCCTCTTCAGACTTGGCTCATGACTCCTGTCAGGAACCCGGGCACAGCTGCAGAGCTGGCCTCCAACAAGAGCCATACTGCCACCAGAAACATCGTTGAGCAGACAGTCTACGTGCTCAAATAATATTTCCCCTTCGACCGTTCAGGAGGAGCTTTGCAGTACAGCCCTGAGCAGCTATTCAGATGTGTGGTCATCTGCTGGGTGCTCCATAAACTTTGTCATCATGAGGGTCCAGCCCTCACCAGGACCTGGGCAGCAAGAAGTGCAGCAGGTGGAGAAGCATCAACCATCAATACCCCGAGCTGCTGGAGCTCTCAGAGAGCAGCTCATCCAGGACACTTCACATGAACGAGCCCCAATGCACCAACAATCCCGCAATCCTTACTACCGCCATCCGATTGCCTCCCTTCAGTCCAGCCTCGTAGGTCTTGTGCTCACTTCATTACAATTATAAACACCAGCACCAAATCCAGAACAAACAATTATCCAACAACTCAATTCTGTGGGTGTTGAATAATTAACAAATAATTAAGAATTACCCTTATTCAACCCCTCTGTGCTCATTTACCGATACTAGATCTGCTACAAAGGGTTTCCTCAGTGGCTACAGCTTAGGAGGTGGAAGGCTGCTGAGCTCCCATTGAGGACACTTCAGATGGCCGTGGTGGGCAGCCTTGAGCAGCTCTGGGCCTTGAGGGTCAGACTGCAGCATCTCGGCATCAGCCAGAGCAGTCTGGCCCAGCTGCCTGTGTGGCTCCAACGAGGGCACTGGCGGAATGGGTTGCAGCGGGAGCAGTGTAAGCTGCCTTAAGAGCTGGAAGGCATTTCCTGGTGTATGCCCATTGGCCTTCTTTGGCAGCCTGAGCCCTCAAAGTCAGCACTTGAGTCCTCTGCAGCAGAGCTGGTATGTGATCTCGCCCTGCACTGGTACCATGGCATCTTATCCCCTTGCCCTAGCTCCTTCACAGTCGTGGCTGGTGATTCGCCACATGAAGACCCGTCTGCCTCTGAGCTGGTGCTTAGTATGTTTAGATCGAGTGATGGTGCATCTTTAGGAAGTTTGGTCTCTTCTTCCTCAATGGCAAAGGCCTCTCCACATTTTCATCACCTGAAACAAAAGAAAGGGACAAGGGTTAGCTTTTAGTGTGAAGGGAGAGCAGTGAAAGAAGTGGCTAGTAAAAGCAGCTGCAGTTTGTCAAGGCAGAGTGAGGTCGGGTGAGATAGGTGTAAGAGAAGAAAAAGAGGATAAGGTGTGAAGAAGTCCAGCATGTCATCTCCTCCAGTATTGCCACTCAACATGGCCACGAGTCTCCCTCTGCCCATGATGGCCAGCACATGACAGCTTCCTGGCTCAGGTTGTGCCTGTCTTTCTCCTGCAAGAAAGAAGGGAGTGTGTTAATGAGATTCTGGAGAATGCACCTGTGATGGTGGAATAGTTGATATGCATTGTTTACACACAGAAATTATAACAAGGAAGCAGGCCATCCAGTCCGTTTTGGTCTTTATCCTTCAAACGAGCAGTAGTAGGAACAGGAGGAGACTATTCAGCCACTCGAGCCTGTTCTACCATTCAATTAGATCATGGCTGATCTGTATCTGAACTCCACTGACCTGCCTTGATTCCATAATCATTAATTCCCTTGCCTAACATGAATCTATCCATCTCAGTTTTGAAATTTTCTATTGATGTAGCCTCAACAGATTTTTCGGGGAGAGAGTTCCAGATTTCCACTACCCTTTTGTATGAAGAAGTGCTTCCTGACATCACCCCTAAACGGCCTAGCTCTAATTTTAAGTTTATGCCCCTTTGTTCTGGACTCCCCACCAGAGGATATAGTTTCTCTTCATCTACCGTATCAAATCCTTTAATCATCTTAAACACCTCAATTAGATCACCCCTTAACCTTCTATACTCGAGGGAATATGCCTAGTCTATGCAACCTGTCCTCATGATTTAATCCTTTAGCCCCGGTATCATCCTGGGGAATCTGCACTGCACCCCCTCCAAGGCCAACATATCCTTCCTGAGGTACATGCCCAGAACTGAACACAGTACTCGAGATGGGGTCTAACCAGAGCTCCAAACAATTGTAGCATAACTTCAACCCCTTTGTAACCCAGTCCCCTTGAGATAAAGGCCAACATTCCATTGGCCTTTTAAATTACTTCTTGTATCTATCCCCTAGCTGGCGATACTGGTGAATTTCTGACTCGGGAATTAGATGGGGATAAGTCCTAATTTCCAGGCCCCGGAATGTCTCGGAACTGCGCGCCTTTCTCGGGCCACTCAATTACTTTGGGAACTTTATGCAGAACTTGAGCACGCTGCTGGAGCCTCTCCATGTGCTACTCAGGAAGGGGTGCGATTGGTTTTGGGGGGACGCCCAGGAACGCGCCTTCAATAAGGCACGCAACCTTCTGTGTTCCAACAGTGTTTTGACTTTCTTTGATCCAGGTAAAAAGCTAGTTCTCACATGCGATGCGTCAGCGTATGGGGTCGGGTGCGTTTTGCAACATGTCAATAGTGCGGGCAAATTACAACCCATAGCTTATGCCTCCAGGTCACTTTCGCGGGCGGAGCGCGGGTACGGAATTATAGAGAAGGAGGCGCTCGCGTGCGTGTACGGTGTCAAAAAGATGCACCAATACCTCATCTAGTGAACCTCTGTTGTACCGCTTCCAAGGCCTGTTTATCCTTCCTTGGATAAGGGGACCCAAACTCCAGGTGTGGTCTCACCAAGGCCCTGTACAATTATAGCAAGACTTCCTTACTCTTATACTCCGAACCCCTTTCAATAAAGGACGACATGCCATTTGCCTTCCTTATTGCTTGCTGAACCTGTATGCTAGCTTACCGTGTTTCTTGCACAAGGACACCCAAATCTCTCTGAACACCAACATTTAAATGTTTCTTACTATTTAAAAAATATTCTGTTTTTCTATTCTTCCTACCAAGGTGAATAACCTCACATTTCCCTACATTATACTCCATCTGCCACCTTACTGCCCACTCACTTAGTCTATCTATATCCCTTTACAGATGCTTTGTGTTCTTCTCACAGCTTACTGTCCCACCGAGCTTTGTATCATCAGTGAAGGGGTTAAAAATCATTAGTATTTCTAAAAAGTTTGTGGCTAAGTTTAAGTTGAGCGTGGAACCATAACGTATAACTTTCGAGAAGGGAATATTTGGCAGATGTCCTAGCATAGACAGAATTACACGAGATAATGATAAACACCCCAGCTTTGTCTGTCTATTAACAGAAGATTTAGTCAAGGACAAATAGGTCTGGGAAGAAGTACTTTCACAGGAATTGCTTAACCATAGAAAAGTAATGATGTAGCACGTAACTCATCAGACAAAAGGTGCACAGGGGAGGTAACAAAGCTTGCTGTCAATATAATTGTATTAATCAATTAATATTTGTAATCATAGTAGTTAGGCAAAACTTTGTGACACGGCAGGGAAACAACAAATGAAACTTCATGATTTTGTATGTATTTTGACTGTATAAAAACAGTAACCCGACGATTGTTCAAAGAGAATGGTTGGTTTGGGTCACCGAATTACTGAACTCATGTCGAAGCTGGGTCTCCCTTGATCAATCGAGCAAAATAAATAACTCTTTTCTCCACATACAGACTTGTGTCGAGTGTTATTTAAATACTCCACAACAATTGGCGCTGCTAGCAGGGTACCTACGGGTGAAAGACAGATGGGCGTATATTTAAACTACTACTCATAATCCGATGTAAGCTGTTACGAAACATGTCTGTTGCTCGGGATACCTGAATCTGTGAAAAGTCTGTTATGGTGCAAAAGTCTTGGGGGTAATTTAAATGTGTTGTATATCCGTCATTATATAAGTCAAAGTGAGAAACTGGTAGTGATTGCAAACTCTAGATTTAAGGAACTAGATCAGAGAGGCAATCAGTATTATTAGTCAGTTCACAGAATCTGGTGAAGGGGTAGACGTGCCCAAACGTGAGATTATAAGGTATTGAAGGGATTGTAGACACTAGAGAGGGGCAATTAGCATCTAAGAATACAGTTTAAATCGATAGGAAAATATCGGTGGAGCCGTAGACTCTGGGTTTAAGGGAAACCAAGCAGAGGGACGGGTGATATCTGATACAGTGAAACCGATTAATAATGACTATGTTAAGTGATGGGTGGGATCCTAAAACAGAGCCGGCCAAACAGAAATTATAGTGGGGGAAACAGAAAAATAAGAAAACAGCCAAAGCATGATTAATGGTAGTAAGTCAGTGCCTACAATTACAGAGGTTAAGAGTAGAAGTGAATAGTTTGAGAATGACGCCCACCGGATGGTTGGGACAGAGCCTGACCAAAGGAAAACAAGAGGACCAAAAAAAAAGAAGAAAATTAGCTTTGTTGAATGAAAAGTTGGTAGGAATGTCTGTCTTTAAATGAAAGTGCTTGTGTGGAAGTTTTCTTGACTGCGGAATTAATGGGAGAGTTAATGAATTTTTCATTTGACTGAAAGCCTTTTTCAAACAGAGAGTTGGAAGTTTTTAACCCTTTGTAGTGTTGTCCTAAATGTGGGAAGTTTTAAGAAAGTGAGAACCTAGAATTGAATAACATTTTAAGTTAGAAATGTAGGTGCGGATTTATTTTGATTATGATATACGGAGCGATGAAATGCACAAAGGATGGGTTTGTTTAACAAAAGATAAAACCTTCAGCCTTGCTAAAAAAATAGTTTAAAAAAAGAGAAAACAGAACCGACACAGAAGCTTCAGCTCTTGTGCCGAGAAATTTGGACATTCTAATTGGATTACAGTAAAAAAATGCGTGGTCTCATTTTTTTTTTAAATTCCAACACGCTCACTTACTTGTCAAAAGAAAACACGTAGTCATTGATTATATTAGATTGAAAGACAATAAATTTAGTTTATGAATGAGATAAAGAAAGGAGAAGGGAGAGTGTAATGCCTTTTAAAAATGCCTGAGTGGGTTTCTCAAGGCTATCGGCTGGGGGAAGCTACGCCCTCATTTCTAGCTCAGTAAAAGAGATTTAAATAAAAGATTGGCAGTACAGTAATTGAATTGGGATTTTGAGATATTTCAGGTGATTCTCCTTGATAAACATTGGTTGCATTGGAAAATCTTGAGTTTGGAAACCTTTTTAATAGAAATAATAAAAGTACACATCTGTGTAACTTTACCTCAACTACTACGTCAGAAGCTGAAGCTTAAAAAGATGTAATTTATGAGGTACTGTATCACAAAATATATCTTGAAGTTACAGAGCAAAAGATTTTCTACTTATGCTATTCGGAGCGGCCTATAAAAGACCCAGCGGGAGCTCGAGTACCAGCGGCAGTTGGTGAGAGGCGGGAGCGGCCTATAAAAGGCACAGCGGGAGCTCGAGTATCAGCGGCAGTTGGTGAGAGGCGGGAGCGGCCTATAAAAGGCGTACCGGTGCAGCTACAGCGGGAGAGAAAGCAAAATAGAAGTAGAAAGGAATTAAAAGGTGACGTCACAGCCAATGGGGTAAGTGATTGGCTGGTGTTTGGTGAGTAGCTTTTCTTTTTATTTTTTATATCAGTAAGTGAACTGTAACATTGTTATTACCAATTTAAGGGTATCTAAGGGTTAAGGCATGGCAGGAGAGCTCGGTCATGTGATATGCTCCTCCTGTACCATGTGGGAACTCAGGGACACTTCCGGTGTCCCTGACGACTACGTGTGTGAGAAGTGTATCCGCCTCGAGCTCCTGACGGTCCGCGTTGCGGAATTGGAGCTGAGGGTGGATTCACTCTGGAGCATCCACGATGCTGAGAATGACGTGAGTATCACGTGTAGTGAGTTGGTCTTACCGCAGGAGAAGGGTCCACAGCCAGATAGGGAATGGAAGACCAGCAGGAAGAGCAGTGCAAGGAAGGTAGTGCAGGGGTCATCCCCCTGCAAAACAGATACACCGTTTTGAGTACTGTTGGAGGGGATGACTCATCAGGGGAGGGCAGCAGCAGCCAAGTTCATGGCACCGTGGCTGGCTCTGCTGCACAGGAGGGCAAGAAAAAGAGTGGGAGCGCGGTAGTGATAGGCGATTCAATGGTGAGGGGAATAGATAGGCGTTTCTGCGGCCACAACCAAGACTCCAGGATGGTATGTTGCCTCCCTGGTGCAAGGGTCAAGGATGTCTCGGAGCAGGTGCAGGACATTCTGAAATGGGAGGGAGAACAGCCAGTTGTCGTGGTGCACATTGGTACCAACGACAGGTAAAAAAAGGGATGAGGTCCTACGAAACGAATTTAAGGAGCTAGGAGCTAAATTAAAAAGTAGGACCTCAAAAGTAGTAATCTCGGGATTGCTACCAGTGCCACGTGATCGTCAGAGTAGGAATCGCAGGATAGCGCAGATGAATACGTGGCTTGAGCAGTGGTGCAGCAGGGAGGGATTCAAATTCCTGGGGCATTGGAACCGGTTCTGGGGGAGGTGGGACCAGTACAAACCGGGCGGTCTGCACCTGGGCAGGACTGGAACCAATGTCCTAGGGGGAGTGTTTGCTAGTGCTGTTGGGGAGGTGTTAAACTAATATGGCAGGGGGATGGGAACCAATGCAGGGAGACAGAGGGAGACAAAAGGGAGGCAGAGGCAGGAGACGGAGGGGAGATGGGGGGGTGGGAGGCGGAGAGGCCCGGGGCGGGGAAAAGGAAGGGCCACTGTGCGGCAGAATTCTAAAAGGACAAAGGGTGTTAAAAAAACAAGCCTGAAGGCTTTGTGTCTTAATGCAAGGAGTATCCGCAATAAAGTGGATGAATTAACTGTGCAAATAGATGTTAACAAATATGATGTGATTGGGATTACGGAGACGTGGCTCCAGGATGATCAGGGCTGGGAACTCAACATTCAGGTGTATTCAACATTTAGGAAGGATAGAATAAAAGGAAAAGGAGGTGGGGTAGCATTGTTGGTTAAAGAGGAGATTAATGCAATAGTTAGGAAAGACATTAGCTTGGATGATGTGGAATCTATATGGGTGGAGCTGCAGAACACCAAAGGGCAAAAAACGTTAGTGGGAGTTGTGTACAGACCTCCAAACAGTAGTAGTGATGTTGGGGAGGGCATCAAACAGGAAATTAGGGGTGCATGCAATAAAGGTGCAGCAGTTATAATGGGTGACTTTAATATGCACATAGATTGGGCTAGTCAAACTGGAAACAATACGGTGGAGGAGGATTTCCTGCAGTGCATAAGGGTTGGTTTTCTAGACCAATATGTCGAGGAACCAACTAGGGGGGAGGCCATCTTAGACTGGGTGTTGTGTAATGAGAGAGGACTAATTAGCAATCTCATTGTGCGAGGCCCCTTGGGGAAGAGTGACCATAATATGGTGGAATTCTGCATTAGGATGGAGAATGATACAGTTAATTCAGAGACCATGGTCCAGAACTTAAAGAAGGGTAACTTTGAAGGTATGAGGCGTGAATTGGCTAGGATAGATTGGCGAATAATACTGAAGGGGTTGACTGTGGATGGGCAATGGCAGACATTTAGAGACCGCATGGATGAATTGCAACAATTGTACATTCCTGTCTGGCGTAAAAATAAAAAAGGGAAGGTGGCTCAACCGTGGCTATCTAGGGAAATCAGGGATAGTATTAAAGCCAAGGAAGTGGCATACAAATTGGCCAGAAATAGCAGCGAACTTGGGGACTGGGAGAAATTTAGAACTCAGCAGAGGAGGACAAAGGGTTTGAATAGGGCAGGGAAAATGGAGTACGAGAAGAAGCTTGCAGGAAACATTAAGGCGGATTGCAAGAGTTTCTATAGGTATGTAAAGAGAAAAAGGTTAGTAAAGACAAACGTAGGTCCCCTGCAGTCAGAATCAGGGGAAGTCATAACGGGGAACAAAGAAATGGCAGACCAATTGAACAAGTACTTTGGTTCAGTATTCACTAAGGAGGACATAAACAACCGTCCGGATATAAAAGGGGTCAGAGGGTCTAGTAGGGAGGAGGAACTGAGGGAAATCTTTATTAGTCGGGAAATTGTGTTGGGGAATTTGATGGGATTGAAGGCCGATAAATCCCCAGGGCCTGATAGACTGCATCCCAGAGTACTTAAGGAGGTGGCCTTGGAAATAGCGGATGCATTGACAGTCATTTTCCAACATTCCATTGACTCTGGATCAGTTCCTATCGAGTGGAGGGTAGCCAATGTAACCCCACTTTTTAAAAAGGGAGGGAGAGAGAAAACAGGGAATTCTTGACCGGTCAGCCTGACCTCAGTAGTGGGTAAAATGATGGAATCAATTATTAAGGATGTCATAGCAGCGCATTTGGAAAATGGTGACATGATAGGTCCAAGTCAGCATGGATTTGTGAAGGGGAAATCATGCTTGACAAGTCTTCTGGAATTTTTTGAGGATGTTTCCAGTAAAGTGGACAAAGGAGAACCAGTTGATGTGATATATTTGGACTTTCAGAAGGCTTTCGACAAGGTCCCACACAAGAGATTAATGTGCAAAGTTAAAGCACATGGGATTGGGGGTACTGTGCTGACGTGGATTGAGAACTGGTTGTCAGACAGGAAGCAAAGAGTAGATGGGTACTTTTCAGAATGGCAGGCAGTGACTAGTGGGGTACCGCAAGGTTCTGTGCTGGGGCCCCAGCTGTTTACATTGTACATTAATGATTTAGACGAGGGGATTAAATGTAGTATCTCCAAATTTGCGGATGACACTAAGTTGGGTGGCAGTGTGAGCTGCGAGGAGGATGCTATGAGGCTGCAGAGTGACTTGGATAGGTTAGGTGAGTGGGCAAATGCATGGCAGATGAAGTATAATGTGGATAAATGTGAGGTTATCCACTTTGGTGGTAAAAACAGAGAGACAGACTATTATCTGAATGGTGACAGATTAGGAAAAGGGAAGGTGCAACGAGACCTGGGTGTCATGATACATCAGTCATTGAAGGTTGGCATGCAGGTACAGCAGGCGGTTAAGAAAGCAAATGGCATGTTGGCCTTCATAGCGAGGGGATTTGAGTACAGGGGCAGGGAGGTGTTGCTACAGTTGTACAGGGCCTTGATGAGGCCACACCTGGAGTATTGTGTACAATTTTGGTCTCCTAACTTGAGGAAGGACATTCTTGCTATTGAGGGAGTGCAGCGAAGATTCACCAGACTGATTCCCGGGATGGCGGGACTGACCTATCAAGAAAGACTGGATCAACTGGGCTTGTATTCACTGGAGTTCAGAAGAATGAGAGGGGACCTCATAGAAATGTTTAAGATTCTGACGGGTTTAGACAGGTTAGATGCAGGAAGAATGTTCCCAATGTTGGGGAAGTCCAGAACCAGGGGTCACAGTCTAAGGATAAGGGGTAAGGCATTTAGGACCGAGATGAGGAGAGACTTCTTCACCCAGAGAGTGGTGAACCTGTGGAATTCTCTGCCACAGAAAGTGGTTGGGGCCAATTCACTAAATATATTCAAAAAGGAGTTAGATGAAGTCCTTACTACTCGGGGGATCAAGGGGTATGGCGAGAAAGCAGGAATGGGGTACTGAAGTTTCATGTTCAGCCATGAACTCATTGAATGGCGGTGCAGGCTAGAAGGGCTGAATGGCCTGCTCCTGCACCTATTTTCTATGTTTCTATGTTTCTATTCCTACTTGGATTGGAGTGTTTTTAATGTTCAGCTTCTAAAACAGAAGTTAGGCACATAATTATAACACAAGTACTTTGCATTCTGTGATCTGTGAATCACTTAGACATAATAAGTTTAAACTATAAACATAAATGAGAATTCCAATATTTAAAAAACAGTATTACCATTCAAAAATAAATACAAATACTACAAAAGGGGAGCAGCAATTAGGATTGGAACAGTAAAGAGTTAATTTTGTTGTAAAGGTTTCAAGTACCACTGGTTAAGAAAAGGCACAACAAAATACTGAGATACATTTAAATTGAGCCTCTTTAGAACTATTTTGGTGTTTGAGATTTTTTTCTGTGTTGATCTGACAGAGATCTATTGAAAGAATGTTTTTCATCAAAAGAACTTGCTAAATAAAATGTTAAATGTGGGTACTAACCAATGATGCCAACCGACAATTCAGGTGTATGCAAATTTGTAAAATCTGATCTCTGTTAAAAAAAGAAATAAAACTAAAAGTTTGGAAACAATCTAAAAATGCCATTTTCTCTGATGAAAGACAGAAATGCCGTTTGGGGAAGATGAGATAAGATATGGAAGTAGCCTTGGAAATGATTTGCGAGAACTTGAATTGCGAGCACTTGTATGTTAAGATAGTTTATAAACTATCACTTGTTTTTGAAATACAGGAAACCGGACAATCCTGGCCAGAATGAGGTTACGCACCACACCAAATCGAACGACAGGATTTACCCCCTATGAGCTAATGACTGGATGAGTGATGAAGTTACCCGAGGGATAGAATTAGGACCATTATAGAAACATAGAAACATAGAAAATAGGTGCAGGAGTAGGCCATTCGGCCCTTCTAGCCTGCACCGCCATTCAATGAGTTCATGGCTGAACATTCAACTTCAGTACCCCATTCCTGCTTTCTCGCCATACCCCTTGATCCCCCTAGTAGTAAGGACCTCATCTAACTCCTTTTTGAATATATTTAGTGAATTGGCCTCAACAACTTTCTGTGGTAGAGAATTCCACAGGTTCACCACTCTCTGGGTGAAGAAGTTCCTCCACATCTCGGTCCTAAATGGCTTACCCCTTATCCTTAGACTGTGACCTCTGGTTCTGGACTTCCCCAACATTGGGAACATTCTTCCTGCATCTAACCTGTCTAACCCCGTCAGAATTTTAAATGTTTCTATGAGGTCCCCTCTCATTCTTCTGAACTCCAGTGAATACAAGCCCAGTTGATCCAGTCTTTCTTGATAGGTCAGTCCCGCCATCCCGGGAATCAGTCTGGTGAACCTTCGCTGCACTCCCTCAATAGCAAGAATGTCCTTCCTCAGGTTAGGAGACCAAAACTGTACACAATACTCCAGGTGTGGCCTCACCAATGCCCTGTACAACTGTAGCAACACCTCCCTGCCCCTGTACTCAAATCCCCTTGCTATGAAGGCCAACATGCCATTTGCTTTCTTAACCGCTTGCTGCACCTGCATGCAAACCTTCAATGACTGATGTACCATGACACCCAGGTCTCTTTGCACCTCCCCTTTTCCTAATCTGTCACCATTCAGATAATAGTCTGTCTCTCTGTTTTTACCACCAAAGTGGATAACCTCACATTTATCCACATTATACTTCATCTGCCATGCATTTGCCCACTCACCTAACCCATCCAAGTCGCTCTGCAGCCTCACAGCATCCTCCTCGCAGCTCACACTGCCTCCCAACTTAGTGTCATCCGCAAATTTGGAGATACTACATTTAATCCCCTCGTCTAAATCATTAATGTACAGTGTAAACAGCTGGGGCCCCAGCACAGAACCTTGCGGTACCCCACTAGTCACTGCCTGCCATTCTGAAAAGTACCCATTTACTCCTACTCTTTGCTTCCTGTCTGACAACCAGTTCTCAATCCATGTCAGTACACTACCCCCAATCCCATGTGCTCTAACTTTGCACATCAATCTCTTGTGTGGGACCTTGTCGAACGCCTTCTGAAAGTCCAAATATACCACATCAACTGGTTCTCCCTTGTCCACTCTACTGGAAACATCCTCAAAAAATTCCAGAAGATTTGTCAAGCATGATTTCCCTTTCACAAATCCATGCTGACTTGGATAGAATCAGGAAGTATGTGATGGAATTGAATAAGCAGCTGAAAGAGATGTGGCAAGAACTAAGAGATAGACAAAGGGACGAAGATAAGAATATAAATGTATGGCTGATGGCGGAACCTAAGAAACTCCCGGTAATCTACTCCTTAAAATACGCCTTAGAGTATAAGGAGTGGAAGAATGCATTGATAGATGGACTTTTCGGGGAACTAGGATTAATATTTGCAATACTAGGGGTACTTGCCATAATGAAATGGATTTGGAAAAGGTCACATGTCCGGAGAAATGGTGCAAATCATCCGGTAGAAGTTGAAATGGTAAGAATCTTACTAAAAATCTAGAATATCCAGGATGTATTTTATCAACAGAATGTATATAAAAGTGATCACCACCACCCTTATGATTCTACAAGAACAAGCTACAAGGCTGCCCCTAGGGGGTCCAGAAGCATATACCCACACCTGTGGGTACAACAATTAGGGAGCGGCATCCGAGTGTCAGTAGCATTTATCTTGATGCCACAAGATAAGTGGGTAACAAAATGTTCCCTGAATATTGTAAACCAGGGGAATTAATCGTGGGAAAGCACGTGGTAGTTAAACCTGGAACAGAACTAATAGTACATTGTCTGGATCCAGAGAGGGACACGGTCTTAGAGCCGTCCTTGTTAAAAGCAATAGAATGGGTCATATGTCAGGAAGAGAGAAAGTGTTCAGGTCCAGCAGTGATGATTTATTGGCAAAAACCTATAGTCACGACCCCAGAACCAACAATACTACCACCAATTACTTGCCCCCTCTTTACTGAAGGTCCGCCCAGCGGGTTGGTGACGAGATCGGAGGGAATGTTGTTATTTGACAATGTGCAGCATGAAATCCTGTGATCATAAATTTAACAGACCTATACCTGCCAGAAATGTTTAGCTCCAAGACTAAAGGGTTATACACAAGGTTGCTCGACACAATCCTGAGAAAAGCTAGTGATGCATCAGGAGCAAGGGAGTATCACAAGCAGCTGATTCTCAGCATTCTGGCCCAGAAAAGATAAATATTGCTGCAACACTAATTTTTCAGTATTGAAAATCACAAACCTGAATTTCAAACTGGAGATTCCTTTGTCTGCAATGGCCAGTTGACTCAATGGCCTTCATTATGTTGCCAATTGGATGCCACATACATCTCAACCTCGAAAATTCGTAACGGTTGACTGACTGCTTCAATAATGATATTCAGGGAAGCGAACCTGCCGCTCCAATCCAATCTGATCAATACATGCCTCCAGTCCCACAATATGTGGTTAACTCTTAATCCTCTCTGAAGTGGTCCAGCAAGGAGGATCTTACAAAACAGAATCTTAAGAGTGATAGCAGAGGGACCTATCAGCAATAATCCAGGACGGGGTCAAGATAAGACTCAGGCAGTCCCATTAGAGTCAACCCTGCAAAGTCCCCCTCACCAACATATGGTGAGGATCGACAAGCTGGTTATTGACCAAGTTGGGAGAGCTGTCCCACAGACTAGTCAAGCAACAGACTGAAATCATCATACTCATAGCGTCCAAGACTCCTCCATCATCACCCCTGGTTATATCCTATCCTATCAAAAGGATAAACTCATCAGGGAGTCCTCATTATTGACTCCAGACTCCATGAAGCCTCATGGCTTTAAGTCAAACTAGGCCAAGGAAACCTCCTGCAGATTATCACCGCAAATGATGAATCAGTTGAACATGTTGAATACCACTTCAAGGAAGCATTGGCAAGGGCACAGAAAGCATTCTGGGTTGTGGGGTTTCCACCATCAAGAGTGGCTCACTAGTACCACCACAGAATGAGCAGGCTGAGACCTGAAAGACACAGGTGCCAGAAGGGAGCTGCATCAGGTGGTGAGGGAACCAACACAAAGAAGTAACCAGCTTAACCTTAGCCTCACCAACCTACTTGGAGGAGACATGTCCATAATAACATGGTAGGAGTGACCACCATACATTCCTTGTGAAGACAGAGGTCTAGAAATTCGTTCACTTTGGCAAGCCGGTACAAACTGAGCACAAGGATCGATCACTGTGCCGGAACGGGCAGGCCCGAAGCCCACCTGATATTGAGCCTTGGGTCTCATTTACATCAGACCAGGTGCCTTGCCAGCAAAAGCATTTCAATTTTAGGCCACTGCATCGCCGACAGTGGTCTTTAGGCTGGTCTTGCAACAAGGGGGAGCAATCGGGAGGGATGGGGTGACTGGGAGACGGGTGGGGAGAGGGGTGACTGGAAGAGGGGAGAAACTGGGAGAGGAAGAAGGGATGACCAGGAAAAGGAGGGAGGGGTGCGTTCGGGAGAAGGAGGAAGGGGTGTGACTTAGATTTGATCTAATAGCTATTATGGAGACGTGGTTGCAAAATGACCAAGTTTGGGAGCTAAATATTCCAGGATACTTAACTTTTAGAAGAGATAGGCAAAATGGAAAAGGAGTAGGGGAAGATCTTAGCTTGGAAAATCAAGAAGTAGAATCAGTTTGGGTGGAGCTAAGAAACAGCAAAGGGCAGAAAACATTGGTGGGAGTTGTTTATAGGCCCCCAAACAGTACTGGCCTGGTTTTAGGCCATACCTGATCACTCCTGGACACCATCAATGGGGTGGGTGATGAGGTATCGAGACTGTCGGGAGATGTAACAACACTCTCACGAGAAATGGAAACACTGTGCGGGAACATGAGGGAGGGAATGTCTCAGTCAGCTGAAACAATGTCGCTGCACATGAGAGAGGGAATGTCGTAGGTAGCTGATGCGCTGTCAGTGAACATGAGGGAGGGAATGTCGTAGGTAGCTAATGCGATGTCAGTGAACATGAAGGAGGGAATGTCGTAGGTAGCTGATGCGATGTCAGTGAACATGAGGGATGGAATGTTTCAGGTAGTTGACACACCTTTGCTCAGCTTGAGGGAGGGAATGTCGGAATCAGCTGCTGCAATAAGAGAATACGCCCAGACCCCGCTCCCATTGACAGATACAACTGCCACTCCCATTCCAATCCCTAGACCAGCCTCTGAAGAGGCCCAAGCCGGGCCCTCCACTTTACCGGCTGCCCCCCACCCCGCCATCAAGAAGTGCACATTACCCGAGATGTTTGAAAATAAGTTTGGTACCAACCCGAGAAACACTGCGCCACCGCCTGTGGGCAGGAGTGTAATCACCAAAACCAAGCGCAGTGGGCCGTCTTAGAATAAGGTGGAAAGAGATGGACGCAGCCTTTCTTTGCTGCTGCTGTTGTTGTTGCTGTTGCTGCTGCTGCTGCTGCTGCTGCTGCTGCTGTTGTTGTTATTGTTGTTATTATTATTGTTATTACTGTTGTAACTGTTCTCAAATTAAAAGTTACATAAATTTACAAGTTTAGAAGTTTGTAAGTGATCTTAAAGTTTTTAAGTGATCTTAGCGTTTGTAAGTGATCTTAAAGTTTGTATGTGATCTTAACTGAAAACTTTAAAGTTTGATACAAGAATGTTTTTATTAAAGTTAAGTTAAGTACAAACAAATGTTTGTTAAACTTTTGAATAAAATATATTTTAAATTATAACTGAATCATTTACATTATTTGTCCCATTATTATCACAACTTTTTGAAGTAAACAAGAATAATTTCCATCATTTGTTCTATTAACACAACACAACATTACGGAACAGCTCCAAAGAGTAAAAGAGTAAACATGCTCCATGTGGAATAGTTGTTGCTGAGCCTTCTGGCAGCAAAACATTCACGGATGAGCTGCTGGTGTAAGGCTCGAGCAATCATAAAAGGGACACGACGGCTCACCCTCCTCCACCGTCGTGCTCCGGGTTCATAGCTAGGGGATTTGAGTATAGGAGCAGGGAGGTCTTGCTGCAATTGTACAGGGCCTTGGTGAGGCCTCACCTGGAATATTGTGTTCAGTTTTGGCCTCCTAATCTGAGGAAGGATGTTCTTGCTTTTGAGGGAGTGCAGTGAAAGTTTACCAGACTGATTCCAGGGGTGGCTGGACTGACATATGAGGAGAGAGTGGATCAACTAGGCCTTTATACACTGGAGTTTAGAAAGATGAGAGGGGATCTCATAGAAACGTATAAGATTCTGACGGGATGGGACAGGTTAGATGCGAGAAGAGTGTTCCTGATGTTGGGGAAGTCCAGAACCAGGGGATACAGTCTTAGGATAAGGGGTAGACCATTTAGGACTGAGATGAGGAGAAACTTCTTCACTCAGAGAGTTGTTAACCTGTGGAATTCCCTGCCGCAGAGAGTTGTTGATGCCAGTTCATTGGATGTATTCAAGAGGGAATTAGATATGGCCCTTACGGCTAAAGGGATCAAGGGGTATGGAGAGAAAGCGGGAAAGGGGTACTGAGGTGAAGGATCAGCCATGATCTTATTGAATGGTGGTGCAGGCTCGAAGGGCCGAATGGCCTACTCCTGCACCTATTTCTATGTTTCTATATTTCTATGTTCAGATCGTTGCATGGCTTCCTCATCCTCCTCCTCCTCGTCATCTGCATCTTCCTCATCACCATCAGCCACTCTCACCTCAGGTGGGTCTTCTACTACCAGCTGCTGCTGCCTCATGATGGCTATGTTATGCAGCATGCAGCACACACAGTGAACTGACCAAAAATCTCAGGGGAGTA
The DNA here is from genome assembly GCF_044704955.1 of Pristiophorus japonicus. Taxonomy (NCBI): domain Eukaryota; kingdom Metazoa; phylum Chordata; class Chondrichthyes; family Pristiophoridae; genus Pristiophorus; species Pristiophorus japonicus. Next base: position 125,472,351 of record NC_091991.1, on the reverse strand, counting down.
TTGCAAGTAATGGTCTAGGCATTGGAAACGCTGTTTCAAGATCACCCTATGTGCTCTGAGGTTCCTCATGCGATGACGTCAACTCAATTGTCTCCTCCGCAGCACCATCATGCAGAAAGCTTGCAAAAGGTATGGCATTGCCCCCATGATTAAATTGCCCCCATGATTAAATTGTACCTTTGCAAGCTCAAAACGGCAGGCAGGACAAGGTTCTTTGTTCTCTCTCCCCAAGGTCGACACCCTAGTATGGACCACACCCAGGTCTGAGCAGGCGCAATGATTGGGAAACACCCCCTCCCCCCGGGCTTCATTCGATGCATAGTGTAGGATTGTCATGCTTTCCGTTCGCCTCCCCCGGGCTTCTTTTGAAGCCGAGCCCCAAGCCCCGGTGTCTGGGCAAGGGACCAATTCTGCTGGCCGATGCTCCGACCCTCGAGCCCGGTTTGGAGAGGTTTGCTGGTGGCGTGTCAGTTTAAAACAAATGAAAACTTAAAGAATGCCATTTAACTTCCATTTCCTGCATTTTAAATTTGAAAAAATTAAGCTTGATGATGCATATTTAATGTGTTCTTGACTCCCTCCAAAACTTCGCATAAAAACAATGGCGTCTTTCTGCACCGATTTTTTAAAGTGCGCTGGTTTTTCTCAAGTGCCCAGAAGGTTTTTCAGGAGTGGTCACATATGCCATAGGAGAAATTGAAATTGGCCAAAGTTCCATAATTGTGAAAAACCGGTGCAGACATCAGGTTACGCAAAAAAAAAGGAACCTAAAAATATCGTAACTAACTGCGTTACGCTAGCGCATAAAGATTGGGGAAACTTGGATTTTTAAATTTAGGCCAAGAAAGGCTGCGCGCCAAAAAAACGGCGCAATCACTGGGGAAAATTGAGCCCCATAAGTGTGGTTTAACTAAGGTTCTATTCAAGTTCAAGATAACTTTTCTGCTTCTCAATGCTATCCCTCTAGAAGTGAACCCCAGTGCTTTATTTACTATTTTTATTAACCTGCGTCGCTTTTAGTGATTTATGTATCTGTGCCCTTGATCCCTTTGCTCCTCTACCCCATTTAGACTCGTGTTTTTCAAGGAGTACGTGGCCCTCCTTATTCTTCCTACCAAACTGCACCATCTCACACTTATCTGTACTGAAATTAATTTGCCAATTACCTGCCCAGTCTTCAAGTTTATCAACGTCTTCTTTTTGGTATAGTCCTCCGCAGTTTTAACTATGCCCCCAATTTGGTGTAATCCGCTAATTGTAAAAATGTCCTTCCCATTCCCGAGTCCAAGTCGCCCACGCTCTGGAACTCCCTGTCTAAAACTATCCGCCTTTCTATCTCCCTTTCCTCCTTCAAGACGCTCCTTAAAACATACCTCTTCATTCAAACTTTTGGGTCATCTGCACTAATTTCTATTTTTGCGGCTTGGTGTCAAATTTTTATCTCATTATACTTCTGTGAAACGCCTTGGGACATTTCACTACGTTAAAAACAAGTTGTTATTGTTTATGTGAATGGTGAACAACAGTGGTTCCAGTACTGCTCCTTGCGGAACACCACTTCCCACATTTTGCTAGTCTGAGTACCTACCTTTAACCCCTACTCTCCGTTTTCTGTGTTGTAGTCAGTTTGCTATCAATTTTGCTTCTGGCCGTGACTATTCCAACGCTCTGCTGGCCTGCTTCCCATTTTCCCCCCTCCATGAACTTGAATTCATCCAAAACTCTGCTGCCTGTATCCTAACTCATCACGTCCCGTTCACCCATCACCCCTTTGCTCACTGACATACCTTGGCTCCCAGCCTGGCAACGCCTCAATTTTTAAATTCTCATTTGGTGAGAAGGCAGATTGCAAAACAGTAGTGGTTAGTTTTGTTTAACAGATTAAGTTTCTAATTTCAAAATCAGGAAACAAATAATCTGGATAATAGAATAACAAACACAGGAATTCAGTTGCTAGCTCTGTTCCCCCTTTGTAACTGACTTTGTGGTCAGGCAGGCCGTTAAAATGGAGTGGGGTAATTGCTCTGTAACCAGGTCTATGGAACTTGAGTTTCCCTGTGTCCATTCTCATGAGCATTTTGTCTGCCGCTCCGGACCCGAGCCCATCACTTCTACTTGTGCTTTTTACTTACACTTTATTTTATTTTCTCTTTACTCCTCCTAGACTCCTCACTTCTGTCAACATGCCTCCTATCATTTCTCCGCTCTCGGGTACTCGGCCCTCCCAATTCCCTACTCCAATCCTACAGCACACCTCCGCCTTCCTGCATTCATGTCGTCATCACAGGTTTGACTCCATCTTAGATAAGCCTACAGCTTCCCTCTGTGCCTCGCTTGGCACTCCCCGAAGAACCTAACAAGGCATTCATCATTCTCTCCTTATAAGCAACAACTCAAACTGCCTCATCCTATTCTTTGCTGAGCTTACTGCTTAGTGTGAGAGCTGGGCACTAACCTTTCCAATCTCGATCCTGTCCCACTTACCCCGCCCAATGTGAACCCTGTGGATGATTGCTGCGACATCAGGGCCTTGACGGAAACCTGGCTGATGGTTGAGGATGCCTTCCCCCAAATGAATCTTTCTCACCTGGCTAGACCTTTCACCACTGGCCACTCACTCAAATGGCCGCTGTGACGGTGTGGCATTTATCACCAAATCGCACCGTGGTATTTCTCTGTACTTCTCTGATACCTTCTCTCCCTTTGACCATCTCACTTTGTTCTACCTCTCTCAAATCTCATTTCAAATCCTCATTCTTTAACGCCCAGCCAAATACCAAGCCAAATTTCCACCGAGATAGCTTCACTGCTTTCCTCCCTTAGTCTCTGCATCTACTGACTTCTCATCTTTGGTGATTTCAACCTCCATCTCAACTCAGCATTCTCTCTCACCTCTAATTTCATTACCCTCCTATCCTCACTTAATCTTTCCCTTCATATAAACTCCCCTGCCCATATTCACGGCCATCCCCTCGACCTTGCCTCCTCACTTGGCCTCACTGCTCCCCCTGTGTCAATCACAGATAAGGCCATCTCTGATCACTTCCTTGTATTGCTCACAACCCACATCCCCCTTTCCCCTCCCAACTTCACTTCCTTCTGTGTCTGCCACTGTAAAAGAACTCTCCGCAAATCACTTAACATTGCACTTTTAAATTCTCAACTGCCGAGCATTTGGCCCTCCATTCACCACCACATTTCTGCATCTCCTGACCTGCTTAATCACACCCTCACCTCCACCTTTGATGCCCTTGTCCCCATTTAAACCATTACTCTCTTTCACCCTGGTTTTTCTCCCTGGTACAGCCCTCATTGCTGCTCCCTCAAGCCCAAGGGGTGCAGACATAAATATTTATGGTCAACAAATGGTTTTGCTATTCATCGCCAGATATGACTGCAGCACATAAAGCATTATCGGGCCCTGTGCTACTCTGCCAAAAATGCTCACCTTTCCAGGATCTTTCTGGAAGGCAATGATAACCCCTGGCTTCTATCCTATTGACACACAGTCTTCCCAAATCCCTCTTCCTGCCTCTTCCACCCTCATCTCCAAAAACAAGTGTGAGGAGGTCATAGATTTCTTGGTCATGATCATTGAGACCACCCGTTCAGCCGCTTCACCTGCTTCCGTCCTTTCACCTAACACACCAGGACAAACTTCACCTATGGTTTCCCTCTGCTCTAGCCCTGAACATGCAACTTTCTCCATTTCTCTCCAATCTCACCTCATGTCCACTCCAAGCTCACCTTGTCCATTCAACCCACCTCCTGCTCACTCAAACCCTATTTTTAACAAATTGATGACCACCCAACTTCCCTTCCTGGCCCCCATATCAGCAGATATTGCTAAATCTCCTCAGGTACTGTCCCCCCCCCCCCTTCACATCTGCTTTCATCACCTCTCTCCTCAAAAAAATCATCCCTAACATCTCTGTCCTTGCAAACCATAGACCCATCTCCAAACTCCTTTCCTCTCCAAAGTCCTTGAATGTGCTATCGCCTCCCAAATCCATGCCGATCATTAATGCAGCTCCATGTTTGAAACCCTACAATCAGTTTTCCTTCACTGCCACAATACTGATTCGACCCTTATCAAAGTCTCAAATAACATCCTATGTTACTGTGACTGTGGTAAACTATCCCTCTTCATTGTTATCGACCTGTCTACAGCCTTTGACACGGTTGACCACAAAACCACTTGCAACACTTCTCCTCCCTCCTCCAGCTGGGTGGGTTTGCACTCGCCTGGTTACATTCTTCTCTATCCAATCATAGTCAGAGAATCACCTGCAATGGATTCTCTTCCCGCTACCACAGCATTACCTCTGGAGTCCCCCAAGGATCTATCCCTGGCCCCTTCCTTTACTCTTCGTCATGCTGCCCCTCGGCGACATCATCCCACCACACAGCATCTGCTTCCATATCTACACTGAGGACACCCAGCACTACCTCACTACCACCACTCTCGACCCATTCAGTTTCTAATTGGTCACACTGCTTGTCCAACACCCAGTACTGGATCAGCAGAAATTTCTTCCAACTAAGTCTCCACCACAAACTCTGTTCCCAAGCCACTGACTCCACCCCTCTCGCTGGCAACTGTCTGAGGCTGAACCAGTCCATTCGCAATCTTGGTGTCATATTCGACACCGAGAGGAGCTTCCGGCCACATGTCAGCTCCATCAGCAAGTCTGCCTACTTCCACCTCGGTAACGTCACACAACTGCACTCCTGCCTCAGCTCAGCTGCTGCTGAAACTCTCATCCGTGCCTTTTTTACCTCTGGCCGTGACTATTCCAACACTCTGCTGGCCTGTTTCCCATTTGCCCCCCTCCATGAACTTGAATTCATCCAAAACTCTGCTGCCTATATCCTAACTCACACCATCCCGTTCACCCATCACCCCTTTGCTCACTGAGATACATTGGCTCCCAGTCTGGCAATGCCTCAATTTTTTAATTCTCATTTGGTGAGAGGGCAGATTGCAAAACAGTAGTGGTTAGTTTTGTTTAACAGGTTCAGTTTCTAATTTCACAATCAGGAAGAAAATAATCTGGATAATAGAATAACAAACACAGGAATTCAGTTGCTAGCTCTGTTCCCCCTTTGTAACTGACTTTGTGGTCCCGATAACTCCCCCCACCTGGCGAAAACCGACAGGCAGGCAGTTAAAATGGAGTGGGGTAATTGCTCTGTAACCAGGCCTATGGAACTTGAGTTTCCCTGTGTCCATTCTCGTGAGTGTTTTGTCTGCCGCTCTGGACCCGAGCCCATCACTTCTACTTGTGCTTTTTACTTACACTTTATTTTCTTTTGCTTCCCCCTACTAAACCCCTCACTTCTGTCGATGTGTCTCCTATCATTTCCCCCCCTCGGGTACTCGGCCCTCCCAATTCCAATCCGACAGCTCACCTCGACCTTCCTACATTCATGCTGCCCTCACAGGCTTGACTGCATCTTGGATAAGCCTACAGCTTCCCTCCATGCCTGCTTGGCACTCTCCGAAGAGCCCAGCAAGGCACTCATCATCCTCTCCTTATGAGCAGCAACTCAAACTGTCTCATCCTATTCTTTCGCCGACCTTACTGCTCAGTGCGAGAGCTGGGCACTAACCTTTCCAATCTCCATCCCATCCCACTTACCCCAATGCTGACCCTGTGGATGATTGCTGTGACATCAGGGCCTTGGCAGAAACCTGGCTGATGGTGGAAGGTGCCTTCCCCCAATTAATCTTTCCCACCTGGCTCTACCTTTCACCACTGGCTTCACCCAAACAGCTGCTGTGGAGGTGTGGCTCTGATCACAAAGTTACATCATAATCTGTCTCCGTACTGCTCTGGCACCTTCTCATCCTTTGACCATCTCACCTTGTTCTACCTCTCTCACATCTCTTTTAAAATCCTCATTCTCTATCGCCCAGCCAAATTCCAAGCCGAAATTCCCACCGAGATGTCTTCACTGCTTTCCTCCCTTAGTCTCTGCACCGACTACTCATCCTCGATGATTTCCACCTTCATCTCAACTCAACATTCTCTCTCACCTGTCCTCCGATCCTTCCATAATCTTTCTCTCCATATAAACTCCCCTTCCCATATTCAAGGCCATCCCCTCGATTTTGCCAGCTCCTTGGCCTCGCTACTCCCATCATGTCAGTCGCAGATAAGGCCATCTCTGATCACTTTCTTATATTGCTTACAACCCACTTCCCCTTTCCCCTCCCAACTCCACTTGTTTCTGTGTCCACCCTTAGAAAAAAACTCTCCCCAAGTCACTTACCACTGCACTTTCAAATTCTCAGCTGTCTTCCCTTTGGCCCTTCAGTCAGCATGAATTTCTGAAGCTACTTGTTATGTATGTAATAACTCGATAGACTGAATACTGTAAACTAACACAGATACAAACCTGGCTCTGCTTTATTAGGGCCCAAAGTGATTACATTATATGATGGCTTTCCTTTTATACCTTGGTCACACACACGTGCGTACAGCCCAATGACCTCCAACAGTGGCGCCACCTGGTGGCTAGTAACCCCAAGCATATATACATGACAATATCCCCCTTAAAAGTATTAGTAACAATCTTTTTACAAATTGAGACGGTCCGGGGCTTTCCGCTCCAGAGTTGATTGTCTCAGTTCAACTCCAGCCTTGGGCGAGCGTTCTGAGTCTGTTATGACTGGGGGCTGGGTAGCCGATCTGATGGGAGTGGCAATGACCATGTCAGGGATTGAAAGTCCAGATGCATTGATGACAGCGGAGTCCTCTGATGACTGAGGGTAGGTTGGTTGGTCACTGATTGTGTCTTCCTCAGACTATTCCGGTTCATCCGTGTGCCGCAGCTTTATCTGATCAACATGTTTCTTGCATCGTTGCCCATTCTTGAGCTTGACGATAAACACTCTGTTACCCTCCTTGGCCGTAACAGTACCGGCGATCCACTTGGGACCTGGACCATAATTTAGTACATACACAGGATCGTTAACAGAAATGTCGCGTGACACAGCAGTGCGATCATGATACCACTGCTGACTTTGACGTCTGTATTCAACATGATCGTTCAAGTCAGGGTGGCCAAGAGAGAGCTTGGTCTTGAGACGCCTCTTCATCAATAGTTCAGCCGGGGGGTCCCCTGTAAACATGTGAGGTCTTGTCCTGTAACTAAGCAATATGCATGACAAGGGAGTCTGCAGTGAACCTTGAGAAACACGTTTCATACTCTGCTTGATGGTTTGGACAGCCGCTCTGCTTGACCATTAGATGCGGGTTTGAATGGTGCTGACCTCACATGTTTGATACCATTGAGTTTCATGAACTCTTGAAACTCCAGACTAGTGAAGCAAGGTCCGTTGTCGCTTTCAACGATGTCGGGCAGACCATGAACGGCAAACATGACACGAAGGCTCTCAATGGTAGCTGTGGATGTGCTGGATGACATGATTATACACTCTATCCACTTGGAATATGCATCCACCACAACTAAAACCATCTTTCCCAGGAAGGGATCTGCAAAGTTGATGTGGATCCTGGACCATGGTTTAGATGGCCATGACCACAGACTTAGCGGCGATTCCGCTGGTGCTTTACTTAGCTGCATGCAAGTGTTGCACTGATGCACACATGATTCCAGATCAGAATCAATTCCAGGCCACCATACATGAGACCTGGCAATGGCTTTCATCATGACAATATCGGGGTGAGTGCTATGTAGATCATATACAAATTTCTCTCTGCCTTTCTTAGGCATAACAACACGATTACCCCACAGTAAACAATCTGACTAAACGGATAGTTAGTCTTTGCGACGGTTGTAAGGTTTGGTCTCATCATCCATTTGCTTGGGTATGGCAGACCAATCACCACTAAGGACACAACTGATAATATTGGGTTCTGGCTGGTCCAGGTTTTAACTTGTTGAGCCGTGACAGGGGTTCCTTCACTTTCAAAAGCATCCATAACTAACAGTAGGTCTGCAGTTTGTGGCGTCTCCACCTCCTGTGTGGGGCAACGGCAGATGGCTCAGTGCATCGGCACAATTTTCGGTGGCAGGTCTATGGCGAAAGGCATAATCATAGGTAGATAATGTCAGCGCCCACCTCTGGATGTGGGACGATGCATTGGTATTTATACCTTTGTTTTCTGAAAACAATGAAATGAGTGGCTTGTGATCTGTTTCCACTTCAAACTGAAGATCAAACAGGTACTGATGCATCTTTTTAACCCCATACACACAGGCTAATGCTTCTTTTTCTACCATGCTGTAGGCTCTTTCCGCCTTTGACAAACATTTAGAAGCATTTGCAACAGGTTGTAGTTTACACGACTCATTAGCTTGTTGGAGCACATAACCAACTCCATATGACAAAGCATCACAGGCCAATACTAGATGCTTGTACAGATCATAATGTACCAGCAGCTTGTTAGAGCAAAGCAGATTAGTAGCTTTCTCAAAAGCTCTATCTTGAGACGCACCCCAAGCCCAGTTGTCGCCTTTTCTTAGCAGCATGTGCAATGGCTCTAATGTAGTGCTCAATCTAGGTAGGAAATTACCGAAGTAATTGAGTAGACTAAGGAACGAATGCAGCTCCATCACATTCTGAGGCTTGGGTGCATTTTTGATGGCCTTGGTTTTCAAGTCCGTAGGCCTGGTGTCGTCAGCAGCAATCTTCCTCCCCAGGAATTCTACTTCCAATGCCATGAAGACATACTTTGAACGTTTCAGTCTGAGTCCCACTTTGTTCAGATGATGTAGAACCTCTTCCAGGTTGTTCAGATGTTCGACGGTGTCAGTCCAGCCATCCCGGGAATCAGTCTGGTGAATCTTCGCTGCACTCCCTCAATAGCAAGAACGTCCTTCCTCAGATTAGGAGACCAAAACTGAACACAATATTCCAGGTGAGGTCTCACTAAGGCCCTGTACAACTGCAGTAAGACCTCCCTGCTCCTATACTCAAATCCCCTAGCTATGAAGGCCAACATACCATTTGCCTTCTTCACTGCCTGCTGTACCTGCATGCCAACTTTCAATGACTGATGTACCGTGACACCCAGGTCTCATTGCACCATCCCTTTTCCTAATCGGTCACCATTCAGATAATATTCTGCCTTTGTGTTTTTGCCACCAAAGTGGATAACTTCACATTTATCCACATTATATTGCATCTGACATGAATTTGCCCACTTACCTAACCTGTCCAAGACACCCTGCAGCCTCTTAGCATCCTCCTCACAGCTCACACCACCACCCAGCTTAGTGTCATCTGCAAACTTGGAGATATTACAATCTCTTGTGTGGGACCTTGTCAAAAGCCTTTTGAAAGTCCAAATACACCACATCCACTGGTTCTCCCTTGTCCACTCTACTAGTTACATCCTCAAAAATTTCTAGAAGATTTGTCAAGCATGATTTCCCTTTCATAAATCCATGCTGACTTGGACCGATCCCATCACTGCTTTCCAAATGCGCTGCTATTTCATCTTTAATAATTGATTCCAACATTTTCCCCACTACTGATAACCAGTCTATAATTACCCGTTTTCTCTCTCCCTCCTTTTTTAAAAAGTAGTGTTACATTATCTACCCATAGGAACTGATCCAGAGTTGATAGATTGTTGGAAAATGATCACCAATGCATCCACTATTTCTAAGGCCACTTCCTTAAGTACTCTGGGATGCAGACTATCAGGCCCCGGAGATTTATCGGCCTTCAATCCCATCAATTTCCCTAATACAATTTCCCACCTAATAAGGATGTCATTCAGTTCCTCCTTCTCACTAGGCCCTCGGTCCCCTAGTATTTCCGAAAAGTTATTTGTGTCTTCCTTTGTGAAGACAGAACCAAAGTATTTGTTCAACTGGTCTGCCATTTCTTTGTTCCCCATTATAAATTCACCTGATTCTGACTGCAAGGGACCTACATTTGTCTTCATTAATCTTTTTCTCTTCACATATCTATAGAAGCTTTTGCAATCAGTTTTTATGTTCCCGACAAGTTTCCTCTCATACTCTATTTTCCCCTCCTAATTAAACCCTTTGTCTTCCTCTGCTGAATTCTAAATTTCTCCCAGTCCTCAGGTTTGCTGCTTTTTCTGGCCAATAATTTGCCTTTTCCTTGGATTTAACACTATCCTTAATTTCCTTTGTTAGCCACGGTGGAGCCACCTTCCCCATTTTATTTTTACTCCAGACAGGGATGTACATTGTTGAAGTTCATCCATGTGATCTTTAAATGTTTTCCATTGCCTATCTGCCGTCAACCGTTTAAGTATCATTTGCCAGTCTATTCTAGCCAATTCACGACTCATATCATCGAAGTTACCTTTCCTTAAGTTCAGAACCCTAGTCTCGGAATTAACTGTGTCATTCTCCATCTTAATAAAGAATTCTACCATATTATGGTCACTCTTCCCCAAGGGGCCTCACACAGCAAGATTGCTAATTAGTCCTTTCTCATTACACATCACCCAGTCTAGGATGGCCAGCCCGCTAGTTGGTTCCTCGACATATTGGTCTAGAAAACCATCTCTAATACACTCCAGGAAATCCTCCTCCACCGTATTGCTACCAGTTTGGTTAGCCCAATCTATATGTAGATTAAAGTCGCCCATGATAACTGTTGTATCTTTATTGCACGCATCCCTAATTTCTTGTTTGATGCTGTCCCCAACTTCACTACTACTGTTTGGTGGTCTGTACACAACTCCCACTAGCATTTTCTGTCCTTTGATATTCCGCAGCTCCATCCATACAGATTCCACATCATCCAAGCTAATGTCTTTCCTTACTATTGAGTTAATTTCCTCTTTAACCAGCCACGCTACCCCGCCTCCTTTTCCTTTCTGTCTATCCTTCCTGAATGTTGAGTACCCCTGGATGTTGAGTTCCCAGCCTTGGTCACCCTGGAGCCATGTCTTTGTGATGCCAATTATACATTTTCATTAATTGCTGCCTGTGCAGTTAATTCATCCCCCTTATTATGAATACTCCTTGCATTGAGGCACAGAGCCTTTAGGCTTGTCTTTTTAACACACTTTGCCCCTTTAGAATTTTGCTGTAATTGGCCATTTTTGATTTTTGCCTTGGGTTTCTCTGCTCTCCATTTTAATTTTCTTCTTTCTATCTTTTGCTTCTTCCCCCATTCTACTTCCCTCTGTCTCCCTGCATAGGTTTCCATCCCCTTGCCATATTAGTTTAACCCCTCCCCAACAGCACTAGCAAACACACCCCCTAGGACATTGGTTTCGGTCCTGCCCAGGTGCAGCCCGTCCAATTTGTACTGGTCCCACCTCCCCCAGAACCGGACTCAGCTTAGGCCTCACAGCCTTAGTATCCCACAGATTGTCGAATGTCCTCTGGCTCATTATTGATTGACTCGCACCCGTGTCCAATTCCATCGATACCGGCACACCGTTAAGTTTCACATTAATCATTATCGATTGGCTCTTTGTTGGGTGCGAATACAGTCCATACACTTCCTCCTCTGGTATTTCGGATTGCATATCCGGATCCGCGCTATACTGGTCATCATCCTCCACATGGTGTGTCGCAGCACTCTTGGTCAGTTGCGGAGACATGCACTGGAGATGCACCAGTCTCGAACAGCCTTTACAAACGTACTGTTTAAACCGACACTGATGAGGCCGATGATTGCCCCCACAATGCCAACACAGTGAAATCGGATTCATTCCCATTGGCGGACTTTGGGCATCACAGGTTTCGCATACGCAGTCGAGTAGGCCCTGCTATATGCAGCTCTGCCAAACGACGATACAATCTTGTTTACAGTACTTGCCGAGTTCCGATTTTTCAATGATATCTGCTTTAAGTTTTTGTCCGTCGTCATGCAGGCCTAGGCAATCATGATGGCCTTGCTCAAATCCAGCGTCTCCGCAGCCAGTAGCTTATGCAGGATCACCTCGTGGTTGATGCCGATTACAACGAAGTCCCGCAGCATGCCTCCCAACGCGTTTTTGAACTTACACGGTCCAGCTAGATGTCTTTGGTTGGCAACGAATTCCAACACATCCTGGCCCTCAGAACGAATGTGCTTGTAGAGTCGATATCGTGAAATGATGATGCCTTCATCTGGTTTGAGATGGTCTCGTACCAGAGCACAGAATTCCTCATAGTCCTTGTCTGTTGGACTTGCAGGCGAGAGAAGATTCTTTATGAGTCAATAGATTTTCGGACTGCAAATCGTGAGGAAGACCGCCTTGCGCCTAACTGTGTCAGTGGGTTCCTCCAGTTTTATTGGCTACGAAGTATTGGTCCAGGCGAGCTACAAAATCTGCCCAGTCCTCTCCCTGCACGACTCTCTCCAGAATTCCAATTGTGTTCATTTTTGCATGCAAAGATTCTTAAGTTACCTCGTCGCCAAATGTTATGTATGTAATAACTCGATAGACTGAATACTGTAAACTAACACAGGTACAAACCTGGCTCTGCTTTATTAGGGCCCAAAGTGATCACATTACATGATGGCTTGCCTTTTATACCTGGGGCACACACATGTGCGTACAGCCCAATGACCTCCGACAGTGGCGCCACCTGGTGGCGAGTAAATCCAAACATACATACATGATAATAATGCACAACATAAATACTAACTTTCTGCAGGACCTGCACCCCTGCTGCCCACCCCTTCGGTAATGACTAGATTCACCATTGCTGTAAACTCGGGTTTTATGTTCAGGATTTTTCTCCTGCAATTAAACTGATCAAATGTTGCATTCAGCTGCAGTTTAAATGATCACCTGTCCATGTTCAGTGCAATTCCTGGTCCTCACATATCATTGGTGTGTACCAGGGCTACTTTTGAGCTGATTGCTTTTCTGGGGCTGTGCCACAGACTTTGTGCAGCCAGTGGTTAGCTGTTGTCACTTTTCTAGATTGACATGTGGTGTGTATTCAGCAGTTTAAAAAAATAATTCAAGATGGTGCTCCATTTGTTTTTTTTAAACAATGTGGAACACCAGGACTTTAACATGATTTGCAATACAACTATTTGGAAAACTTTAATTTGTTTTTACTGACTGAATATTTTTTTAAGTGAATCTGAAAAGAAAGGCCAGCAATTTAAAGTATTTAAACAAAAACCTGATTCTTGTAGCTGATAAATGTGAAATGTGAGAGGTAATCTCTGTCTATAATCAGAGGTCTCAGTGAGGTTGGGAGCTGCTGCCTGGGGGCTCGGGCTGCGGCACGGTGCGGAGCGCGATTTGAGTCGGTGCGGCCGCCGTCCGTCCCGTCAGCCCCCGCTGCCGCGGTGAGGCCGCAGTCGGAGCGAGCGGGGAGCGGCCGGGAGATGCAGGAGTGAGCGGCCGGCCGGGCGGGCGGGCGGGCGGCAGGTAACGGCGGGCGCTGGCGCTGGGGGTGGCTCCGGGCTCTCCCTCCTCGACCCACAAACCACTGGCGGCCCGGCGCGGCCCTGTCACCGCGGGCTCGGGTTGAGTCCCTCTCCCTGATCGGCGGTGTCCAGGCGCAGGCCGATCCAGCGACCCTCCCTTCCCTGGGCCGCCTGAGGTTGTCCCCCGGCTCCTGGGGGAGCAGTGTATGTTTTTTTGGCGGGCTGGGGTGGAGGAGATTGGAGCAGATACTGAAATGAGTCCAGGTGGTATAGACCAGAAATGCGACGGTATACAACTATTTTCAGCATAACTTTAAATCAAGTGCCCCCTTTTAGAACCCACAATTTTCCAAATAAAACTTTTTAAAGGAAACTTAAATCAAATTAAAATTTGGTTATGAGCTGGGGTGGGTGTGATGCACTCCAGTCCCTCCGATGCCCAGCTCTTGCGGAAGGCCGCGAGCGTACCGGTACCGGGATACCGTGTGCTCCATCTCCAGAGACACCCTGGGGTGAAAGGATGGACAGGCTGGGTCTCTTTTTTTTCTCTTGGAAAAAAAGGCAGCCGAAGGGTGACCTAATAAAGGTCTTTTAAAATCATGAAAGGTTTTGATCAGGGTAGTTACAGAGAAAATGTTTCCACTTTTGGGGAATAACTAAGTCACCAAGAAATCCAATAGGGAATTCAGAAGAAACTTCTTTACCCAAAGAGTAGTGCGAATGTCAAACTTGTTACCACAGGGAGTGGTTGAGGTGAATAGTACAGATGCATTTAACGGGAGGTTGGACAAGCATATGAGGGAGAACGGAATAGATGGTTATGCTGATAGATTTAGATGAGGAAAGACGGGAGGAGGCTCGAGTGGAGCATAAACACCGCTTGGGCTGAATGGCCTGATTCTGTACTGTATATCCTATTGATCCAGAAGTGGCTAAACACAGCAATGAGGGGCAATGGTCCTGGAACCACTACTGATCCCACAGCTTGCTCCCTTTGTGTGCCTTGCAATGTTTGTTATTGCCCCTATTATAAAGGCATAACACTTCCATTGGCGCTGTCAACCTCTCCATCCCATCCCATCCAGGTGACTTGGTTCAGATTAGAAGATTTTTTTTTGCCCCCCTCAGAACAGTGGATATATAGGACAGACTCCCAGCTGAGATAGTTGGTATTAACTCCTCAAAATAAACTGCATACAAATCTGATATCCAGTGGGTCTGACAGATATTCCACTGGTTATGGAACTTGTCCATTGAGTTTCTGTCGTAGGTGTGTACCTGAAGGATTCCTTGGATAGATTGTGAGGTGAAAATAATTGGTGCTGACTCAGCATACAGCTAAAGAAGCAACAAGTCATCACCTTACTTTGTTGGTCTCTCTCCAGTTGTCAAGTTAATAGCATTCAAATGCAAATTCTGGCAGTTGTTTAAAGTAACTAACTAAATGGGAGAATGTGGTAATGTTTCATAGTAAGCAACAAAATAAAAGTGAGACTTATTTCAACAACAACTTGAATTTATATAGTGCCTTTAATGTAGCAAAATGTCCCAAGGTGCTTCACAAGAGTATTATGAGACAAAAAAATTGACACCGAGCCACATAAGGAGAAATTGGGGCATGTGACCAAAAGCTTGGTCAAAGAGGTAGGTTTTAAGGAGCATCTTAAAAGAGGAAAGAGAGACAGAGGTTTAGGCAGGGAATTCCAGAGCTTGGGGCCTAGGCAACAGAAGGCACGGCCACCAGTGGTTGAACGATTTATAATCTGGAATACTAAAGAGGATAGAATTAACGGAGTGCAGATATCCCGGGGGGTTGTGGGGCTGAAGGAGATTATAGAGATAGGGAGGGCGAGGCCATGGAGGGGTTTGAAAACAAGAATGAGAAGTTTGAAATCGAGGTGTTGCTTAACTGGGAGCCAATGTAGGTCAGCGAGCACAGGGGTAATGGGTGAACCGAGTTTTGGATGACTTAAGTTTATGTAGGGTGGAATGTTGGAGGTCAACCAGAAATATGTTGGAATAGTCAAGTTTAGAGGTAACAAAGGCATGGCTGAGGGGTTCAGCAGCGCATGAGCTAAGGCAAGGGTGGAAATGGGCGACGTTAGAGGTGGAAATAGGCAGTCTTAGTTATGCTGCCTTAGTTATGTGGTCGAAAACTCATTTCAGAATCAAATATGACACCAAGGTTGCGAACAGTCTGGTTCAGCCTCAGACAGAAGTTAGGGAGAGGGATAGAGTCAGTGACAAGGAAATGGAGTTTGTGGCAGGGACTGAAAATAATGGTTTTGGTCTTCCAAATATTTAATTGGAGAAAATTTCTGCTCATCTAGAACTGGAGCGGTCAAGAAAAGTGGTAGTGAGGTAGAGCTGGGTGTTATCAGCCTACATGTGGAAACTGACGCTATGTTTTCAGATGATGTCGCCAAGGGACAACATGTAGATGAGAAATAGGAGGGGGCCAAGGATAGATCCTTGGGGTACACCAGAGGTAACTATGCGGGAGTGGGAAGAAAAGCCGTTGCAGGTGATTCTCTGGTTACGATTAGATAGATAAGAATGGAACCAGGCAAGTGTAGTTTCACCCAGCTGGATGACAGTGGAGAAGTGTTGGAGAAGGATGTCAAGAAGGAGGAGGAGGGATAGTTTGCCTTTGTCACAGTCACAAAGGATGTCATTTGTGACTTTGATGAGAGCCGTTTCGGCACTGGCAGGCGCGGAAACCGGATTGGAGGGATTCAAACATGGGGTTGCGGAAAAGATTGGCATGGATTTAGGAAGGGACAGCACATTCAAGGACTTTGGAGAGGAAAGGAAGGTTGGAGATGGGGCGGTAGTTTGCAAGGTCAGAGGAATCGAGGGTTTTTTTGAGGAGAAGGGTGATGACGGCAGATTTGAGAGGAGAGAACCGTTAACAATGTCAACTTACACGGGAGCCAGAAAAGGAAGGAAGGAAGGAAGGTCAGCAATTTGGTGGGAATAGGGTCAAGGGAGTAGGAAGTGGGTCGCATGGACACGATGAGCTCGGGGAGATCAGAGCGAAACTGGAAATATGCGAGGTCAGGGATAGGGCAGGGAGGATCCTTCGAAGGATTTTTCATTAAAAACATTAACATAGATTGTTAATCAACACTTGAATAAAGTAGTGTTTTAAACAACTGATAGACCGTTTTTTCTACAAAACATCAGTGTCATTGGAATGTGTGAGAGTGAGCAGGTCTGCAAGGCAACTATCTCCTTGCCATTGCTGTTCACCGATTTTATTTTGTGCCCTTACTGACAAAACACCATGTGAAATTGTTATTAAACATTCTTGTACACTTGCTGATATTCTTTTCCTTGACCTCGCATAATTTTATCATGCAGTGTCCTGGGGCTAATATTTATCCCTCAACCAACATCACTAAAACACATGATCTGTTTGTGGGTGCTTGCTGTGTACAAATTGGCTGCCCTGTTTCCCACATTTCAACAGTGACTGCACTATGAAAGTACTTAATTGGCTGTAAAGCGCTTTGAGATATCGGTGGTCGTGAAAGGCACTATATAAATGAAAGTCTTTCTTTTCGAGTTACACCATGCTCCTTCCCTCCTGCTCTGCCTGTGGATAGGCCTGCAGCCGCCTTCCAACAGTAAGCGAGCCTGGGGATCGAGTGCCAGTCAGTCAGTCAGTGTGTCCGAGATTGAATGCCCGTGTGTGTCGCATGTCAGCAGTTCTTTTTCAATTTAGTTTTGATTGGTACTGTTTCGATTCAAATCTTTTATAACCAATGTGAAATGCAATCCAGCTTTTGAACTCAAAATCTTATTGAAGAGCTTAAGATGAAGTAAAATATAGTACTCTAGATTTCCCCCTCGTGGCTAGTTCTTTATGGATCATGAAGCTCCCATGTCTTGTGAGGATTGGGTAGGAGACCAGCTGCCAATGGCACTGCTATCTTCAGTTGGCTGCTATTGGGTGTGAGAGCGCTTGGATGAGGCTATCCATCTGCATTAATATTCTCTTCCCTTGTGTGAGATGTTTGGCTGCTATTTAGTGCTTTCTACACTGAGTATAGCAGATACTGGTGATTCAGTGCAGTGGGAAATTGGCAGATTAACCTTGTCTTTCTAGTCCAGGATACTGATTATTGGTATTCCAATGTACTGTGCCAACAGCACCAATACTTTTTCCAATAGTCACTGTTTTAATACATGTTTCCAAATTCACTGTGTTCTTATTAGTAACTCTTGGTTCAATTCGATAAAAATGTCAGTTTCCAGTGAGCATCGTTTCCAGTGAGCATCGCCCACAGCAGAAAATTGCTCAAGAATTGGCACTAACTTGTGGATCTCATTTCATCTATAATAATTCCTGGTTTGTGACTTGGAGGAAAAAAATCTCTGGTGCAAGAAGAGGTGCTCTTTTGAGAAGGTGTATTTTAGGGGCAGAATAGAGGGAGCTTTACTGTGCAGCAGTGCCATACTGTACCAGACTTGAGTGTTTTGTTCCAACAGTGGGTGCCAATAGAGACTGTTACATTTCCATAAGTGACATCCTTTGCCATGATCACAAACTATTATCAAAAAATATAAATTGGACAGATTCCATGCTGGAGAAAAGTGGTGATGACTGATCAGTTTCTTGCCTTCTTGCAAACAGGCTTTTATTAAAGCAGTATTTCATAAGACTATTGTATTGGCCTTATCCATTGAATTCCTTCAGAAACATGCCCCTTTCCTCCCCCCCCCCCCCCCCCCCCCCCAATACTTTGCATACTCTGATAGCAGCGCTGTCAGTTGAAGATGCTATTTCTGCTGTTTCCAATGTTTAGGGAGACTAATTGCTGAAACATACCATCGCAAGATGTTGGTCAGGATTTTGCAGTGGTAATGACAACGAAACTGTCAGCGTTCATCATTACCCTTCTGAAACTGACAACTTCAGGATTTAGTGCATGCGTAGATAAACGCAGAAATCCTGAAGTTGCGGTCAGTCATTCCCTGCTCCGTCACAAGTTGCGCTGTGGAACTTCCCATTGCTGGTAGTCAGTGAAACCACTTTTGAACTGACAAAAATTCGCCTCTTCCGCTCTCATCGCTGTTTAAAAACTCTTTAAAAAGTTAAGTCTTCCATGAGGAATAAATATTTTTTAAAGTTTGTTTATAATATTTCAGCTTCTATCTTAACCCCATGTGTATGTCCCAATCTTTAGTTCACTCTTTTTGTAAAATAAAATTTAAGTGAATGATAAAAGCTGCTTTGTATTTCCTGGTTTACTTCTATGAGAATTCTTCAGTGTGATTGGCTGCTTAGCCAACTTGATGGCATCACTGCTGTTGTATGCTGGCAATCCCCTATAGACAGCACTACAATGAAATTAATGTCGAGAATGCTAAAGTTTTCACTACAGAGATCGCAAGATCTTTGTGGGCAACTTTCTTCGAGGTCAGCGGCGATCGTCGTCTCTTCGCCGCTGACTGCAAATTCTGGGCCAATGGCTTTAATAAACAAATAATGTTTCAATTTAGCATGTGACAGTTTTAAAAGTTCATTAGAAGTATGATATTTAGGAAATCCCCAAGCAGTGATTACTTGCATAATGGCTCATATATATTGAACATCTTGCAATCTAGCTAGATGGGATTTCCTTTCTAATTGAGGTATCTTAAATCATCATGCAGTCCCGTTATTAAACCAGTATGATATAGATGCATTCTGGCCTATAGAGCAAAATGTAGGTGAAACAACGGGAGGGAAATGGGGAATATTTATAAGAAATATATACTTGCATAGCCCATTTCACATCAAAACATTTCAAAGCACTTTATGTAATTAATTCTTAATTGCTAGCTAGACAAACAACGATTATTTAGAATACAAATCAGACATTTTCACTATCTGTTAAAGGTCTAAGCTAATGGAAAAGATCTAGTGCTGATTTAAAATACCCTGGGACATATAGAAAGCCTGACTGGCCACCAGATAGAATTTTTGAAGAAATAGGATTAAGTAGATAAAGCCTGTTTAATGTTAACAAAACGTCTTGCTGTTAAGTAGGACCAAACAGCTGTTACAGAGGAACCTTTTTGTATTAATTTGATCGAACTACACCTAATAAGTAAAAAGAGAAATTACAAAAATGATCTTAACTACAATTTTCATTTCAAATTTTGTGGACTTGAAGTTGTGTTTTTAAGATGTAAAGGAGAAAAACAATTTCAAAGGCACAACAGAAATTCTTGATCGTTATCCTCTTTCTGTAGAATGAAATGTAGAATTGAACAATAAAATGCCAAGTTTTGGCACATGATTGTTCAGAACTTACCAAATGGAGCTGGAAATTAATTTTTCTGTACTTGCAGGACAGAATGACTGATATTCGCCATTCCCTTTTGAGGCGGGATGCTTTAAGTGCGGCAAAAGAACTCTTGTACCATTTGGATATCTTTTTTAGCAACCAGCTGCAGAATGTACCTGGTCAGCTGGTTGACAAGTCCACCATTGAGCTAGTGGAGGAATTTATCTTTCAGCTTCCAAAAGAACGGAATACTCAACCAAAAGTAAGTTAAAGATGCTGATTTTCTTTTAAGAAATACTTGAGATTTTTGATTCTATGTTGTGTGATTTAGCTCAGTTATAAAAGCATATCCATAACATTTCTCAATCTGCTTATTAGTGGTATTTTCTAAAGCTAATACCCTAAATTTTTAACTTGAGACTATAATCATGTCATTTATCTGATTGGATACATGCAGGAAACTACCTGTTAATTAGTGTAGCAACAGAATTTCTTGCTCCTAGTTATCCAAAACCATTTGTGAACACATAGAAAATGTGCATCTTCGAAGGGAATATTTTCTTAAGACTTGTATTTAGGCTAAGACATTTTAAAAATGAAAACAAAAATCTACATATCGTGGAAATCTTACGCAAAAACAGGAAACGCAGGAAACACATTGCAGGTGTGTCGGTAACTGGAGAGAACAGACAGGTAAACGTTTCAGGCTGGACCCTTCTTCAGAACTGTTCTGAAACGGGACCCAGGTCAAAACATTCACCTGTCTGTTCTTTCCAAAGATGCTGATAGACTTGTTATGTTTCCTACAATATCTCTTAAAATGTATTTTCATTCAGGTGCCTTCTGAGATGCCTTATTTTTATTCACCACTAACTGATTTCTTTCATTTATTGCAAGAGGTTGAGCTCGCTACAGGAGCTGCAGCTGCTGGAGATCATGTGTAGTTATTTCCAAGAACAAAGTAAAGAGGCAGTTCGACAGATCATCTTCTCTGCACTGTTTGGTCCTCAGGGTAATAAGGCAGATGAAAACAGGCTGGCTATGTTGGGGAAACTTGTATCCATGGCCATAGCAATCTGTCGGATTCCCATTTTGGAATGTACTGCATTATGGTTGCAGGTATGTTCTATAGTTGGGATGTGAACTTAAAATAAATTCCAGATATTGCAACATAAAATGTTATTGCGTGACGATGAATGGAAGTAATATAGATGATTTAATATTTTGTTGTCTTTGTGCCACCTACTTTTTATTATCTTGTTTTATGGGGGATGTGGGGGAAAAGAGACTGCTAATTTCGTATTGGGGCTAGTTGACTGCACAAAGGAAGAAAACTCTAGTTTCAAGTTTATAAAATGAGTGTCTTGTATCTCTGTATTTCATTTTTGTTTGGCTCTTGTTAAATCAATGGTCAAAAATATCTGGATTCATTGGCCACTGTTTTACACACATCTTTCATTTTAAAATAAAAACATTTAAATTAATCATTACATTTATCTATTAATATTTATTGATGTCTAATCTTAAGTTATGTTGAAAAACATTTAAAATTAACACACAATCTATTGTACTCATAGATATGTTCTAATATTTGTCTCTGGCTGTTTTTGCAGAGAACACATGCAGTATTCTGTGTGAGACTTGCTAAGGTTCTTGTTGAGGATTACTGCATTTTAGTTCCAGGATCAGTGCAGACCTTAAAACGAATTGTTCATGCCAGCCCTCGATTCTGCTGTCAGTTGATCACTGCTGTTACTGCACTGTATGACCTTTCGACAGGTAGGATATTGGACAGCAATTTTTTTTTAATGCAGCATATATTTTGTTTACTGTGTGCTTGTGTAGTAGTTTTTATTTTTCAAAATTTTAAAGTGGCAATTTTTCCCCTCTATTTATACCCATGTCCTATTCTGTGATACTTATGCTGGTGTACCCAACTTGTTCTCATTCGGCAGCATTTGAAGAAACAAAAGAAAAAAAATTTTGTTTCTCATTTGCCTTCTGTACCTTTTGCTTTCGTTTGTGGCTGAGCTAATTCATTGTATATATTGTATTCCATCACCGTAAGCTCTTACTATGATGCATCATAGCATTATTAAAGAAGAAAAATGGTGGGGAGGGGTGCCTTTGTTTTATATTGTAATGTATTTTCTCTAAGCACAGATATTTTGTTGCAGATGACCTGATTCCTCCTCACGATCTGCTGGAGATGGTCGTATCTTGGGTGTACGATGATCCACGGTTGACATTGATTACGTTTTTGAACAGCCCAGCTAACCTCCCCCGTGGCTTTTTGGAGCTCACGCCACTTCCAGGCCTGATACGCTGGTGTGTGCTCGCATTTCTGGCCTACAAAAGGAACCGGAAAACTTCTTCGGCCCAATCGTTAACGAATGGCCACAGCAATAAAATGTGCAAGGAGGTTGAAAATGACGTAAGCAAGGACTTCAAAATCCTTTATTCAAAGTTACATTTAAGTGTTCTTCAGGTCCTTATGATACTTCAAGGCCATTTAACAGAAAAGAACTTGTATGGACGTTTGGAGCTCATCATGTTTGATCACGTCGATCGGCTTGTTGGAGACATTAACAAATTAATTAAAGAACTCAATCTTTCAAATCCTGTGAAGGAGATTGAGCTCACGTTGGATAGGTTAGCCCAAGCTCTGCAAGTCGGTATTGCATCAGGAGCACTACTGTGTACTAGAGGTAAGTAAGCTGTGTGTCGAACATTCATTGTTATTTATCCTGAGACAGCTGAAATGGAGAATCTTGTGTCCAGTAATTCTGTTAATTAAAATTTTTTGCCACAAATTGAATTCCATTCATTTACACTCCTTAACCTAACTCTGTGCTTATTTAAAACATGAAACGGAAAATCTTGTGAACTATTCTGTATAACTTTTTTCCGGAATCCTGCAGTTTTGTTTTGAAACCATGTCAAAAAACAGTGTTTTACCACAATTTGGTAGGGTACATGTTGTGGCCATCATTTCCCTTCATGGTGAGTTTTAAGTCTTCGTTGAGTAAGCATAGGCTAAATTGTTCCCCATTGTATGGGCAGGAATATTGGAAGACCAATCTCTCACTTCTTGTGGTTAGCTTAAGAGTTGCTTTGGGAGAAGGCTGGAAGCATGTTCTTGTTCACCACCTCCACCAGGAAGTGAAGTAGAGTGACTAAAAACCAGAGAAGAAACATGTCTAAACATCAATATATTACTTGGGTTCTAAGTTTTCTACTAATTGCTGTATTGAACAGAAGTTATGAATGGAGTTATCACTAAATGAGCTACAGACTATTCATTAGGCCATCCCCTATAACATTTTAATACCCCTTAAGTTAGATCTTACACAAGTGCAGATTCAGGAATCTGGTGTGTGTGTGTGTTTTATCTTTTGTAACAAGTTATCTGGACCTTGGTTGAGTTGGCTTATTTTGCATCATAAAAACATGTTCAATCCATGGGCTATGGCTCATCAAATACTGTCAATTTATTAAAGTATTCAAAAGGAAAAAACTTGTTTCTAGTAGATTTGAAGTTTGACAAAGCTCAACATTGTTTAGCAGTTGGAATAATGGATTTCAATGTTTCCATTTAAAGCTAAACCCAGTTGAATTTTGAATGGGATAATGTTATGGACTATAAACTTTCCAGAATACTTAATATGAACGAGGTGAAGACGCAGGAGAGAAAAATGAAAATAAAATTGAGCAAAAACCAACTTAATTTATAATGCATACAACCTTTATTTAAAAAAAAGATTGAGCCAGATTTTGT
Organism: Pristiophorus japonicus; assembly: GCF_044704955.1. NCBI lineage: Eukaryota > Metazoa > Chordata > Chondrichthyes > Pristiophoridae > Pristiophorus > Pristiophorus japonicus. Next base: position 125,448,953 of record NC_091991.1, on the reverse strand, counting down.
GGCGTGTCATTTTATACCACTTCTGAATACAACCAGTACTCTGTTTTACTAGAAATAAGCTTAAGGCATGAAAAGTCCCTCATGATTTATATGTTGAGTTTCTCAATATAGTAGCATATGGTTACTATTGAACTGGGACAGGCTTTCACTGAAGTCATATTTAATAGCATATTTTCAATTTAAATCACGAAATTAGTTTGGCTTTTTTTTCATTATCAATTTCTGAGAGTTACACATTAACTTTAAAAAAAAGCAAAAACTTTTACCCTTGTAAGGCTTCATTTGATTTCAAAAGGTAAATCTAGAAAATAAACAACTTTGATATCTGTTAAATAATTGCAAAAATATTTCAATTTAATTGCTATGTTTTATATTAATTTGTATCCACCACCTGTTTAACTTTCTAGATGATTTACGATCTATCTGCTCAGCGCTTCCACACAACAAGTAAGTATGTAACTGTTTCATTTATGAAGTTCAAGGGCCTGTTAATTATTGTTTGAAGTTGGTGTCAAAAAACTTTGCAGATGAATTTTCTGCGGTAGCACAATACTTCACATGTATGTGTAAAATTTCTCTCACACTTCTAACAGTCATTAATGCATTTATTTCAAATTCGGCCAATGACTATTAAAATAACATAACATTTACATGAACATGTTAAGCAATGTACGATCAGATGAAATTAAAATCCGTCTGTATATCTCTTTAATATTAAAAACGTAATTGAAAATTTTTGTTCAAAATCCTATGAGCTCTTATATTAGTTGTGTCTTTATCTGGTGATGCCTGCCATCAAGTTTTTAATAGGATTTTACCATTAATATGACAGCTTGTGACTGCAGCTTCAAACACTGATCACTGGGTGATGTGTGGAGCAGATTTATTTTTGATGCAAGATTTTATTTCTCATTAACCAAAATTTCTAATTTTTAAAATAATGGTGTAAACAAAAAAAATTTAAATCAAAATATTTCACAATAGCATGATCGAGTTTATCCACTGAATTGTCTTTATTTGGCTTTTAATGAATACCTTCATTGAAATTTTTACTTGTCGCTCAGGTTTGGTTTTCAACTGGATATTTTTACCCCACCACAGTTGAGCGATTTTTCAATCAGTCCAGTGCATTCTGAGCATGTGCAACTTTCAGAATTCCCCAGCATGCAATCTGGATCAAGAGAGGTAAAGGGTGGACTCTGGTGTCTTTCCTTATCCTGTGACGATTTGAGGGTTCCTTTGGTTTTTCCAAAAGCCTTTGAATGAAACTGGAGATTGAATTCTCAAAGGTTATATTTCAGACAAGGGATGAATTTATATAAATATATTGGTTATACTTTTCTGTTGTGAACTGCTCACAGAAAAACAGAAGCGGCTGTAATGTGAGAGATAGCAGTGAGAACAACAGCTGTTCACTTTTTTGTTGGTTGGGAAAGAAACCAAGGTTGTTTACTGAGTACATGTTTTTTAGTCAATCATTACTTTTGATTATGTATGTTCAGCTAATGAACCATTTTTGAGGCATAACAAATTTTTAATACAAAATTTGGAAATTATAAATGTTGCACATTTATGGTATTTTTATTTGTTTACGGCAATTTATGTTTGTTAAAAACATAGAAAATAAGTGTGGGAGTAGGCCATTCAGCCCTTCGAGCCTGCACCACCATTCAATAAGATCATGGCTGATCATTCACCTCAGTACCCCTTTCCTGCTTTCACTCCATACTCCTTGATCCCTTTAGCCGTAAGGGCCATATCTAACTCCCTCTTGAATATATCCAATGAACTGGCATCAACATCTCTCTGCGATAGAGAATTCCACAGGTTAACAACTCTGAGTGAAGAAGTTTCTCCTCATCTCGGTCCTAAATGGCTTACCCCTTATCCTTAGACTGTGTCCCCTGGTTCTGGACTTCCCCAGTATCGGGAACATTCTTCCTGCCTCTAACCTGTCCAGTCCCATCAGAATTTTATGTTTCGATGAGATCCCCTCTCATCTAAACTCCAGTGAATACAGGCTCAGTCGATCCAGTCTCTCCTCATATGTCAGTCCTACCATCCCGGGAATCAGTCTGGTGAACCTTCGCTGCACTCCCTCAATAGCAAGAACATCCTTCCTCAGATTAGGAGACCTAAACTGAACACACTGTTCCAGGTGAGGCCTCACTGCAGTAAGACCTCCCTGCTCCTATACTCAGATCCCCTAGCTATGAAGGCTAACATGCCATTTGCCTTCTTCACCGCCTGCTGTACCTGCATGCCAACTTCCAATGACTGATGTACCATGCCACCCAGGTCTTGTTGCACCTCCCCTTTTCCTAATCTGTCGCCATTCAGATAATCTGCCTTCCTGTTTTTGCCACCAAAGTAGATAACCTCATATTTATCGACATTATACTGTATCTGCCATGCATTTGCCCCCTCACCTAACCTATCCAAGTCACCCTGCAGCCTCTTGGCATCCTCCTCACAGCTCACACCGTCACCCAGCTTAGTGTCATCTGCAAACTTGGAGATATTACACTCAACTCCTTCATCTAAATCATTAATGTATATTGTAAATAGCTGGGGTCCCAACACTGAACCCTGCGGCACACCACTAGTCACTGCCTGCCATTCTGAAAAGGACCCGTTTATCCCGACTCTCTGCTTCCTGTCTGCCAACCAGTTCTCTATCCACGTCAATACATTACCCCCAATACCACGTGCTTTAATTTTGCACACTAATCTCTTGTGTGGGACCTTGTCAAAAGCCTTTTAAAGTCCAAATACACCACATCCACTGGTTCTCCCTTGTCCACTCTACTAGTTACATCCTCAAAAAAGTCTAGAAGATTTGTCAAGCATGATTTCCCTTTCATAAATCCATGCTGACTTGAACTGATCCTTTCAGTGCTTTCCAAATGCGTTGCTATTTCATCTTTAATAATTGATTCCAACATTTTCACCACTACCGATGTCAGGCTAATCAGCCTATAATTCCCCGTTTTCTCTCTCCCTCCTTTCTAAAAAAGTGGTGTTACATTATCTACCCTCCAGTCCATAGGAACTGATCCAGAGCCGATAGACTGTTGGAAAATGATCACCAATGCATCCACTATTTCTAGGGCCACTTCCTTAAGTACTCTGGGATGCAGACTATCAGTACCTGAGGATTTATCGGCCTTCAATTCCATCAATTTCCCCAACACAATTTCCCGCCTAATAAGGATTTCCTTCAGTTCCTCCTTCTCGCTAGACCCTCGATTCCCTAGTATTTCTGGAAAGTTATTTGTGTCTTCCTTCGTGAAGGCAACCAAAGTATTTGTTCAATTGGTCTGCCATTTCATTATTCCCATTATAAATTCATCTGATTCTGACTGCAAGGGACCTACGTTTGTCTTCACTAATCTTTTTCTCTTCACATATCTATAGAAGCTTTTGCAGTCAGTTTTTCTGTTCCCAGCAAGCTTCCTCTCGTACTCTATTTCCCCCCCCCCCCCCCATCTAATTAAACCCTTTGTCCTCCTCTGCTGAATTCTAAATTTCTCCCAGTCCTCAGGTTTGCTACTTTTTCTGGCCAATTTATATGCCTCTTCCTTGGATTTAACACTATCCCTAATTTCCCTTGTTAGCCACCTTCCCCGTTTTATTTTTACTCCAGATAGGGATGTACAATTGTTGAAGTTCATCCATGTGATCTTTAAATGTTTGCCATTGCCTATCCACCGTCAACCTATTAAGTATCATTCGCCAGTCTATTCTAGCCAATTCTCATAGCATCGAATTTGCCTTTCCTTAAGTTCAGAACCCTAGTCTCTGAATTAACTGTGTCACTCTCCATCTTAATAAAGAATTCTACCATATTATGGTCACTCTTCCCTATGGGGCCTCGCACAAGATTGCTAATTAGTCTTTTCTCATTACACATCACCCAGTCTAGGATGGCCAGCCCTCTAGTTGGTTTCTCAACATATTGGTCTAGAAAACCATCACTAATACACTCCAGGAAATCCTCCTCCACCGTATTGCTACCGGTTTGGTTAGCCCAATCTATATGTAGATTAAAGTCGCCCATGATCGCTGCTGTACCTTTATTGCACGCATCCCTAATTTCTTGTTTGATGCTATCCCCAACCTCACCAGTACTGTTTGGTGGTCTGTTCACAACTCCCACTAGCGTTTTCTGCCCTTTGGTATTCTGCAGCTCTACCCATACACATTCCACATCATCCAAGCTAATGTCCTTCCTTACTATTCCGTTAATTTCCTTTTTAACCAGCAATGCTACCTCACCTCCTTTTCCTTTCTGAGTATCCTTCCTGAATGTTGAATACCCCTGGATGTTGAGTTCCCAGCCTTGGTCACCCTGGAGCCATGTTTCCGTAATCCCAATTATATCATATTTGTTAATAGCTGCCTGTGCAATTAATTCGTCCACCTTATTATGAATACGCCTCGCATTGAGGCACAGAGCCTTCAGGCTTGTCTTTTTAACACACTTTGTCCCTTTTTAGAATTTTAAGACTATAAGTCAGCAGACTCACTAGTAATGTGCTCCTGTGTGCACGGAGTGTGTATGAGGGAATTCCTCACCCTCAACTCGTTATTTTCTGTCCATTAGTTTTAATGAGCAGAAAATTGGCACTTAAAATACTTGAAGACAAGAACATAAAGATAAGAACCAGCTGGCGATTGGAAAGTGGTGATGGGTGATACCTGACATGGAACAACACATGGGGGGGCAGGGAGCTGATGTTTCAAATAGGGACAACAGCTGTTTGGGTCCCATTTTCATCGAGCCCTTCCCCACGACCATGTTGGACCCTGCCTGTCCCAATACTGTCAGATCCTAGTAGCCCTCAATGCTCCAAAGTCACGCTGTGTCCTGATGAACCTCAGGATCTCCTTCCCCAGACTTCTCTCCTGCCTTCTGCAATCCCTTACCAGTGCTCCCTGATCATTTAAGTGCTTCCAGACTTTGGGAGCTCCTTTCACATTGTTCCGACATTTCCGGTCTTTTTCCCAGTGATCCGAGGCATGCTCAGTGCTTCTAGAATTTTCTGTTTTAGTGTTCGTTGGAGCCCAATCCCACTGGTCCTAGATTCTAGATCCTGAGACCCCCATCCAGGGGTGATCGAAGGAAGCTTTTATTTTCATTGTATGATATTATAAATTCCACGGTATTCCTTTAATGGACCTTTTTTTAAAAAAAAATATTGCTGCCTTAATCATTGCTGGGGATTCCATTAGCAATTATGAATTTTCAAGGCAACATCCCTTTTTTTTAATGAGTCCCCATTCCCTTTTATAAATATTTAACAACATTATTGTTTGGAGGGCATCATTTTACCACACTATAATCTGTATCTAAAATTTTAGATAGACTTTTTGTAATGAATGAGAATTGAACATGCTATAATGTTATCCAATAAAAGTTGTTGACCAGCCACAGGAGTGGCTACAGCGACAGTTTAAGCCACATGCACTAATTTTAATAGAAAATCTCGGACAGACTACAGGTAAATGTACTTCATTTGTACATTTACTTAACAAACATCTACCACCATTCAGTAACCAACGAAATAAAACACTCAACGGAAAAACATTTTTTTCTCACTCTGCTCCTCATCTTGTCATTTTATTAACAAATGCACAGAGGTTAAAATGCACATATGCCATGTGACTATGAGGATTGAGATCATGTGCCCAACAAGAGTGTCTGTTACTCATTTTTTAAATTTAGTAATCAGAAGTTCAGTTAGCCATGTATTGGACAAGACTCCTGTAATAAATATGCGCTGGGATCAATGTTCCCTGTCATTTTTATTGCTGCCGCATGGACCCTTCAAAATACCAACCCTGCGTGATTTTTGCATTGAAAAGCCGCTGTGCGGGAATCCTGGAGCACTGCAGGCCACGTGGCTTAAAGGGAACATTGGCTAGGATGATATTTCATAATTTACTCAGCATAGTTACTATGAGATTTTTATCAAGTTCAAAAAGTATTAAATTGAAAAAAAATCTTGCATTTATATAGTGCTTTTCACGACCACTGGATGTCTCAAAGTGCTTTACAGCCAATGAAGTACTTTTGGAGTGTAGTCGCTATTGTAATGTGGTAATAAAAGAAAGAGAAGAAGGATATCCAAGTAATATTGTTTTGAACTTTATTTTTGTTTTCTCAACAGCTTGCTCCAGTTGGTCCTGACTGGACCAGTACAACAGTCTCCACATACTGCACTGCCACCAGGATTCTATCCACACATTCATGCACCACCTGCTGGATATCCCATGTATTCAACTCACCCAGTGCAGACATATATGCCGGGTATGGCTTTTTCATATAGACCAATCCGATAAAGGATTATCCAAAACAATAAATTTGATGGGATACCTCCTTGGATATGTATAATTTTGCAGTCAAACCAATTGTGGAAAATTGTTTCAGTACTTTTTTTTTTAACTGAAAATTTGTACTACCAGTGAAGATAAAATGAATTGGTTGAAACCTGCTGCGCATTTTATACTTTCTTAATGATGAAGTTTATCAAACTTTTACATACAGAAGTAACACTGTTTAGACTTTTTCACATCTAGAAAACTACCACAATTTTAAAAACGCAAAGGTTTTTCTTATGGATTAATTGCATCCATTTGTTAATTATCTGTAACTTAATATTGTTTACTTGAGTATGTTGTTAAATTACATTGTCTACAGAACCTTTTTATAAAGGGGTGTTTTAAAAAAAAATAACCCGTGTAGTGTTCTCTTATCTCCTCTGATAACTAACAATTATTCCAGGATGCAGGTCTGTGTTTATTCTGGATGTTGTATAGCAATAACACAGCCTTTTTTATTTCTAAATTGTTATTTCAAAAGTTCACATATATTCTGTGAAGCCACTGTACATTTTAAGCGCATGTTGCTTGTGAAAGAGTACATTGGTTATGAGTGTTTTTTGGGTCGGAGTTGTATGTGCTGGTTGAGGCAATCTATTTTTTGTTTTTGGTCCCTAGTGTTTGTTTGGGATTAAGGCGAATAAAATAGTCCTACCAAAGTTGCTTGAAGATAAGACCTCAAAATTAAACTTTGTAGTTGCCTCAACGGTTCAGCTTGTTGAGACATAGTAACCTGGAAGGTCCCAGGTTGAATCTCTTATCTGTGCTGAGTTGGTGTCTCTGAAAGGGCAACAATGTGCTTTAGGTCAGGACAGGATTGGGCTTTGCTCTGGCAGCCACTGTGGTTTAGTAGCTTCCTGAGACTTGCATGTTTAGATTCACACACCAAGTATGATCATATGGGTGAAGCACTGTATCCCAACAAGAAGTTGATACTTTCAGGAGAAAGAAAGAAAATTGTCACAAAAAAGCAAATAACAGTTAAACTTTGTATATGTGCCTTGTAGCAGAGAATGGAACCACTGCTTAGATCTCAAAAGGTAAATCACTACAATCACAATATGGTGGATTATTGCCCTTCATGGCTTTTGTCTCAAATTGGAGAAAAAATATAGCTTTTTTTGACTGCTTAAATATGTGGATTTGTTGCTCATACCTACGCAGAGGAAAATGAATTATAAAAGGGGTGCATGTGTGAGAGGATATGTTCTGGTCAAACTGGTAAGTAATGCTGCATTTTCCTAATGAAGGAAGATTTTGGAAATGACAATTTTAAAATCCAATTGAAATTGCTGGGAGGACTTGTTCAAAATGGTTGAGCAGAATCAACTAGACTATACTTGGGAAATCATTTTTACTCCTTATTAATGTCTCTGTTTGGTAAAGCCCTTTCGCATAAGAAACTAATCTGGTGAGGCTGTGAAGTCTCAATTACATTGCATTCTGAAACGTGACCAATTAGATCAAGAACATGATTCTAATTTTAATTTCACTATTCCAAGTACATCCAATATTAATGACATCTGAAAAAATAAACCCGTATTAATAGAATAAATACCAACTACATAAGTGTGAGCTGGGGTATTTTGGATACTATCAGTACAAATGGAACTGAGCTCTATCCAAGTAAAGCTGAGATGTTTCGGAGCTTTCAACCACAGAAATGAATGGAATTACGACAACTTTTGTGGATGATCAATTACTTCAGCAGGTTTCTGACAGACCTGCATTTCAACATACTTACGAAAGGAAGGCCAAGGAAACACCCATCAGCTCGGCACACTCCTGTGTTGTATGATTCTATGATCACGCCCCATTGTGTTAACAATGCAACCTCATTCAACATATGCCTGCCTCCTTGCAATACTCTATCTCCTGAAAGAGGCGGAAATAAAATCTGTGGCCAGTTTAGGAACATTTCTCTGACTACCTAAGGTAGACATGGGGTGGATCTGAGATCCTGCCCAAGAATGGATATTTGAAAAAGTTAATATGGTGGCAGCATCTGCGCTGACTTTTTATGATGCAATGGTGTATGTAGGTGAAAGCAATTGCTGCTTGGGCAGTGTATTTTACAGTAGCATGGAGATTAACAGTTACAATTTGCTCCCAAACTGTTGCTGACAGACAGAAAGAAGATACTCCCAAATTTAGAAAGAATGTCTTGCAGGAGTATGGAGCTTGCAAGAGAATTGACTGATACTTGATTAAGATAGTCCTTGAAGTTATTTACAGACTTAAAAAAAACCTTGGGACTACAGATCAGTCAAGATAAGATACCATAAAGATGTGAATGTCTGTTGATGCATTGTATGAGGTTTATTGTAAAGGCAAAGTGTGACTCAGCAAAAGAGCTAGTTGTAGTGAATAACACTATCCAGGAATTCTGTACAAGGCACAGATGCGTCAGCTGTTGAGGATGTACTCGCCTAAATGAGGCTAACCAGCTGAAGCCTGGGTGGAAAGCTGCTTTAATAAGGGAACTAATGATTGCAGACAAAAGCCTATATGATTATCGGGTGTTTTGAAGAAAGATACCCAAGTCTATTCTGTGAGCTCCTGATGAATTGAGAGAGTATATTGTGCCGGAACACTCAGTAATGAAGGGCATTATTATACTGGGACAGGATTGTTATTCCTGTTACATTCAGATGTAAGATTCTTGAAAGTATTCACGAAAGTGATCTGGGATTCAGAGTGCTGAAAGTGAGCAAGTTGTCAAATATTCCAGATTTCAGTAAGATACAATGCACCTGCACAGTGCTAGGAACCTTAGGAATACATTAGAAACAAAATGGCTGATGAGGTGGAGCAGTTCCAGGTATGCAGAGCTCAGTATAGCTTTATGTATGCCACTATCAGTCCTCATCACCAAAAGCCAATGGAGAAGCTGAAATGAAAGTATCACTTTCAACCTTATTACATTACAGATCAACTCCAACAGTGCCTACAGGCAAAGGTTAATGAGAAGACCAATTAAACTATGCTTCCAATTTTAGACAAATTCTGAGTGGCAGGTTGGCTAAATACACAATCTTCTGACTGAGATACAAGTCCAACTGCAGCCTTGAGTACAGAATCTAAGCTGACATTTCAGTGTAGTATTGAGGTGCAGCCTTTTTAATGAGGCATTAAATCAAAGCCCTGTCCAGCTGCTCAGGTGGACAAAAAGATCCCATCACTATTTGAAATAAAGCAGGAAATTCTTCTGGTGTTGGCCCAACATCTCTCCCTCAACCAATATAACCAGAAACCGATTATGTGATCATTCATTCAGTTGCTGTTTATAATGAACTTGTGCACAAATTGGTAGCTGCTTTTTCCTACATAACAATACTGACTGTACTTCAAAAGTTATTCATTGTCTGTAAAGTACTTTGGGATATCCTGATATTGAAAGGTGATTCATAAATGCAAGTGTATTCTTTCTCAAGCTGAAATAGCTGCACAAAATAGTGAAGCTTACAAAAAAATCCAGAAGACCAACCAGTGAAATTCAGCTAAAGCCACTTCCAAAATTAGAACTTGACTAAATAATGTCAAGCTTGATGAGTGAAAAGGAAGAAGTCTTGCTTCATAGACAAGTGAACAAATTTGCATTCATATAGTCCCTGTCAAAGCCTTGTGATGTCCCGTGGTGTTTTAGAGCTAATGAATTATTTCTGAAGTGATTCACTGTTGGTATGTTGGCACATGCCACAATCAATTTGTGCACAGCCTGGTCCCAACAACATTAAGTGAGATGAACAACCTGTTATTCTGTGTTTGGTGGTGCTGGTTGAGGGAAGAATGTTGGTCAGGAGAACTCTCTGCTCTTCTTTGAATACTATCATGATTTCTTTTACATTCAACTTAGCAGCTATACAGGGCCTCCTCCTCAAGATGGCACCTCCAACAATGCAGTAATCTCCGTACTGCACATATGTGTTCAAATCATGGAGTAAACCTGCACTCTTGTGCTTCACAGGCAAGAATGCTAACTGAGCTGAACTATATGTTTCAATTCACACTGTATATTTCTTGTTTTAAGTATGAAAATTAAATGAAATGAAAATTAAAGTATCAAACCATCTGACGACTTCATGCACATTAGGCACAGCATGTTTTGGAACATGCAATTGGGGAAGGTTTTCCATCTTTAATGTGACCTACTGCTGCCATGAAAGTCCATTTAAAATAAACAGAAAATACAATGCAGGTCTTGATGACGATAAATAATAAAAAGAATGCTTAAATAATAGCAATGAAACACCAGAAAAGAATTGACTGTTTTCTGCTGCGCCTAAAATTTTGGACCTAGTTTTGCACCTGTTTTGAACCTGCGTAATTGCAGGAAATTTGCAAGTATGGTTCTAGCCAAGGGGTGAAGCCACTATAATGAGCCAAGATGCATTTGAGCACAGGGATCAATAGGCGAGGAAGTTTGAGCATAGTGCAATGTGTGTGTAACATACTTGTGCCCGAGTTTCCTTGATCGGTTTACACTGGGTATTTGGTTTATGCCCTGATTACACATGATCCCTGGGATGAGAGAGTTGTCCTATGAAGAGAGATTGAGTAGAATGGGCCTATATTCTCTAGAGTTTAGAAGAATAAGAAATTATCTCATTGCAATGTATAAAATTCTTAGAGGGCTTGACGGGGTAGATACTGAAAGGCTGTTTCACTGGCTGGAGAGTCCAGAATTAGGGGTCACCGCCTCAGAATAAGGAGTCGGCGATTTAGGACTGAGATGAGGAGAAAATTATTCACTTAGAAGGTTGAGCGTCTTTGGAATTCTCTACCCCAGAGGGCTGTGGATGCTCAGTCGTTAAGTATATTCAAGACTGAGATCGATAGTGTTTTGGACACTAAGTGAATCAAGCATTATGGGGATAGGGTGGGAAAGTGGAGTTGAGGTAGATCAGCCATGATCTTCTAAAATGGCAGAGCTGGCTTGAGGGGCCATATGTGCTGTTCCTATTTATTATATCTCTGGGTGCAAATACACAGGAAATTCCACCCTTCCTCTCATTGCCTTCCCAGTGTTAATGGCTAGGATTGCCACCTCTGGTAGGAACTTTCACAGTTCCCACCTACCTTTCATCGGCTTAAAAAAGAAAAATATGCCCGAAAGTTGCTATTAATTTATAGGATTAGTCACTTCCTTCCAGGTAAACATTACAAATCTTAGGCTGAGGCTTGGACAAACAGAACAAATGTAGTTTTATTTGTTAAATCAGTTCACACCCAAGACAAACATAGGTTGGGATATTCGCAATCATAAAGAAAAAAAAATTGCATTTATAGAGCACCTTTCACGACCACCAGACATCCCAAAGTGCTTTACAGCCAATGAAGTACTTTTGAAGTGTAGTCACTTGTAATGCAAGGCGGCAACCAATTTGCATACAGCAAGCTCCCATAATGGGATAATGATTTGAAGTTTTTTTATTTGCATTGTTGATTTGAGGGGTAAATATATGCACGAACATTTTTGTGTTCTTCTGCGCATGCGCGCCATGGATTCTGCCGCGCATGCGCAGTACGATATATGAGGAAGCCGGAAGTGCAGCCGAACCGCAAGAGCTCCTTCTTGAGCCTAGAGCTGGAGCTGCTTCTCGGGCTTTTGGGTTATCCCCAGCACTTTTGCCTAGAATATCACTGTGATTATCTACACAAACATTTTTATGGCCTTCTGAGAGAGAGGAGATGGGAGTGGGGGGTGGGAGAGACTGGGGCAGAGAGAGAGACAGATAGAGATGGGGGTGGGGTGGGGGGGAGAGACTGGGGCAGAGAGAGAGACTGGTAGAGACAGGGGAGAGATAGGGCAGGAGGGAGAGAGAGCGCTAGATACTGGGGCAGAGAGACTGGGGGAGAGTGGGGAGCGAGAGACTGGGGGGGGGGCGAAGGAAGCATAGGGGGACAGAGAGAGGGGGGGAGGGGGAGAGGGAGAGAGAGAGATTGGGGGAGAGAGAGAGATTGGGGAAGAGAGAGAGATTGGGGAAGAGAGAGAGGGGGGGGATCGGAAGGGAGAGAGTAGGTCAGGAAGTCGGGATGGTGATAAAGAGCACATAGTGGGATGGAGGAAGAATGTGATCTAGGTCTAAAGGGAGGAGGGGTTGAGAGTGAGAATGTGATCTAGATGATAAGATAGTCGCATTCTTCCAACCCCACCTCTTTACACTGCACCATCTCCTTCCCCTACACCTGGTTAATTTCTCGGAAAGCTTGCTGCGTGTGTGGCAAGTGCCATCACTGGAGTAGACTAAATTTGGAAGTCACGACAATGTCATTATTCACTTCATACCCAATAAACTTGTAAAATTCCGTGACCCACACAATGCCTCATCTATGGGAGGGGGGGGTGGTTTATCAGGAACTTGTTGGGGCAGGGGCAAGGTGATGAATCCGTGAGGGAGGAACTTGGGCAGGAGGAGGTGGTCAGAAATCCAGGGGAGTGGGGGGGAGTATGTCAGAAACCTGGGGCGGGGGGCAGTTGAGGAGAAGGTCAGAAACTTGGGCAGGGGTGAAGGTCAGGCACTTGGGTGGTGGGAGCAGGAACTTGTTTGGTGGGATGGGTGGTGGGAACAGGTCTTAACTAGTGAGAGTGAGCCCTGTCTGTTCCAAGTCGGCAGCCAGAATGGTTCGAATTACACTTTGCAAAATCACTGATTACATAGGCAGGGCGGTTCTAATGACACATTCCAGAGAAATTGCTGGGTATGTCTTATGGACGTACTTATTTGTACTACCAAAATGGCTGCCATACTCCATCCTCTGTCTATGATTAGTTCCCTTGGAGGATAAGCCACACCCTGAGGTTAACTGAAATGTGTAACCCATCCCAAGGTCTCACTGACTTTGCAAATTGTAACTCGATCCATCTTGACTTCCTGAAGTGACACAAAGCTCCCCAGAAGACATCAATGGACAGCCAAAGTGCCATAACCTAGTCCAAGTACATGCCTCCCCCAGCCAAAGTGCCTTACCCCAGCGCAAGTGCATCGTCCCCCCTCCCCCATAGATGTGGCATCGTGTATGGATTGTTAACAGGTTTATTGGGTATGAAGTGAATAGTGACAGTTGTGACTTCTGGATATCATCCACTCCAACAATGTCCCTTGTAGGGGTTGGAAAAACATGATGCCCCCTCTCTCTCTCTCCCCCTCGGCCCCACGCCGGCCTGGGGGGAGGTGGGTGGAGGGATGAGTTGGAGCCTCGGGTCCTGCTATTCGGCACCACGTGGAGGGAATGATTCCGGCCGGGAGAGGGGGGAGGAGGGGTGCGGCGGAGCTCGACAGGAGCATATCTATCAAAAAAAAGTGCAGTACAAATAGTTACAGTGGTGTCTTATCCTCCAAGGGGACCAACCTGCAATCAGGTCTTGTGATCGAGGGGACCCAATCAGAGCTTTAGGTGTTACAAATAAACGCGTCTTAAATAGTGGCCAGGGGGATAATTCCCCTGCTCTACGAAACAGTGCCATGGGATCTTTTACGTCCAGCTGAGCGAGCAGACGGGGCCTCGGTTTAATGTCTCATCCGAAAGTCGGCAGTGCAGCACTCCCTCAGCACTGCACCGGAGTGTCAGTCTGGATTTTTTTTGTGCTCAAGTCTCTGAAGTGGGACTTGAACCCACAACCTCCTGACGCAGAGAGTGCTGCTTCCTTTTTAATCCACAGGACATCAGACATTGCATTCACTAACCCACACCAGTGCACCACATGTGAATGCCTGGTGTGCATGTGCCGGGCTGTGTGTGAAATCTCGCGAGAGCTGGCTGGCGAGCGGCTGCGTGGTCGGTTGGCCGTGTATGCTGAGCCGGAGCCGCTGCTGTCGGGGTGACTTAGAATGACCACGCTCGCTAACCGACTGTGACTCCCGCTGGCAGCCGACGCCACACTCGGCTTTTTGTTTTTTTTTCCCAAAACATTTTTTTTTTTCCCCCGCTCGTTCGTCGTGGAACCGAGGTAAGCGGCTGGCTGGGTGCGTGCGGCGCCGGCAGCAGGCCGGTGCGCGGATGACGCCAGCGCCAGGCTTTGCAGTCACCGACAGCTGGCAGGCCGGCGGCGGCTCAGGCGCCTGCGCGGCGGGGGGCGGGGGCTGGCGCTGATTGACGTGAGCAGCGGCCACTCAGGAGTGTGGTCTCGTCAGCCTGATTGGTCACCATTACCCAATCAGGGGGGCTGGACCTTGAGCAGGGAGGCTGAAGTCACAAACAGTCGCTGATTGGCCGAATGTTTGGCCCCAGTCGCTGTGTGTTGACAATTTTATATAGATTGCTGCCGGCTCGGATTTCGAGTGTGAATAGCAATGTTTGTAGAGGAGCATTTTCTGTAGTTTTGTATTTCCAAACATGAAGCTGCTCGGTTAGGCGTGCAGAATAGCAGGGAGTTTGCGCAGCAGTATTTTTCAACAACACAATCCGCGTCAGTTATATTCTACTCCGCACCTTTCCGCACGGATTGCAAAACGTCAGTTGGGGGAAAATGTGCAACAGTATGTCCACCCGGTATCAGCCGTGAGATGCTCCATTTGTAACGGGTACAGTATCTGTTGTACGATAGAAAGTATCGGGCCGGGGGTGGTTACAATGCTGCGTCTTTCTGTGTGATCACGATGGCAGCTGCTATCCCCCGGTTCTCCAACGTACTTTGTTTCATTGAAGCAGAACGTGCTGACGGGAGCACGGCACATCAGCTTTCTTCACCCTCCATCACAAGTCAAGCCCCGGGGGAAAATATGTGGTGGGTTCCAGTAAAATCCTTCTGCAGTGCCCCACCGAGTTCTCGGCCAAAATTGTGCCCTTTTGCTTGTCACACACGTTGCAGTTGTGACTTTGCTGTCGTTAACCAAGTGGAAGTTTCCTGTGCAGCATCATAGTGCTCTGTCTTCTCATTTTTGGGAGATCAGGGACGGGATGGGGGCGAGGGTAACGGCCCCTCTTCACCTTTAATATCTCCTGGCTATCTTCAGAGTTATCAGTCCCACACAAACACTTCAAATGAGTAAGTGAGCAGTAGTATTAGTTAAAAACTGCCAGTGCTGATTGGGAACCATCTTTACCACTGCGTGATAGCTAGTCCAGTAACATAACCACTACACTATCATAGAAATTTACAGCACAGAAGGAGGCCATTCAATCCATCATGTCTGCTGGCCAGCCTAATCCCACTTTCCAGCTCTTGGTTCGTAGCCTTGTAGGTTACAGCACTTCAAGTGCATAATCCAAGTACTTTTTAAATGCTATGAGGGTTTCTGCCTCTACCACCCTTTCAGGCAGTGAGTTCCAGACCCCTAACACCCACTGGGTGAAAGTTTTTTTTCCTCAAATCCCCTCTAAACCACTTATCATTTACTTTAAAAATATGCCCCCTGGTTATTGACCCCTCTGCTAAGGGAAATAGGTCCTTGCTAACCACTCTATCTAGGCCCCTCATAATTTTATACGCCTCAATTAGGTCTCCCCTCAGCTTCCTCTGTTCCAAAGAAAACAACACCAGCTTATCCAATCTTTCCTCATAGCTAAAATTCTCTAGTCCAGGCAACATCCTCGTAAATCTCATCTATACCCTCTAGTGCAACCTAGTTGTGGCCTAACTAATGTTTTATACAGTTCAAGCATAACTTCCCTGCTCTTGTATTCTATGCCTCGGCTAATAAAGGCAAGTATCCCGTATGCCTTTTTAACCACCTTATCTTTATTATCAACCACATGGCCAATTTTTGTAACATCTGCAAAGTTCTTCATATCCCCTACATTTAAGTCTAAATCATTGATGTATTTCACGAAAGCAAGGGACCTAGTATTAAACCCTGTGGAACCCCATTGGAAATAGCCATCCAGTCACAAAAACACTCAACCATTACTCTTTGCTTCCTACCTTTGAGCCAATTTTGGATCTAACTTGCCATTTTGCCTTGGATCCCATGGGCTTTTACTTTCATGACCAGTCTGCAATATGGGACCTTATTAAAAGCCTTGCTAAAATCCATATAGACTACATCAAATGCACTACCCTCATCGACCCTCCTTGTTACTTCCTCAAAAAAATTCAATCGTTAGTCAGACACGACCTTCCCGTAACAAATCCATGCTGACTGTCCTTGATTAATCCATGTCTTTCTAAATGAAGATTTATCTTGTGTCTCAGAATTATTTTCATTCATTTTCCCAACACCGAGGTTAGGCTGACTGGCCTATATTTACTCGGTCTATCCCTTTCTCCAACAGTACAATGTTAGCAGTCCTCTGGCACCATGCCTACAGCCAGAGGATTGGAAAATGATGATCAAAGCCTCTGCTATTTCTTTTGCTTCTCTTTTAACAGCCTGCGATACATTTCATCTGGGCCTAGGGATTTAACCACTTTCAAAGATGCTAAACCCCTTAATACTTTCTCTCTCACTATGTTTATTTTATCTAATATTTCACAATCCTCCCTAATTGCAATGTCTGCATCGTCCCTCTCTTTTGTGAAAACAGATGCAAAGTATTCATTAAGAACCTCCACACACAGGTGACCTTAATGGTCCCTAATAGACCCTACTCTTTAGTTATCCTCTTGCTCTTAATGTATTTATAAAACATCTTTGGGTTTTCCTTGATTTTACTTGCCAATATTTTTTCATGCCCTCTTTCCTCGTACAATATGAATCTTCTATGAATCAATATATATGAACATTAGAATTCAAAGCTAAGAGTTAACCATGTGGGGCTAGACTCCTATAGAGGCCAAACTGGGTGGCACGTTTCCTTCCCTAACAGACTATGGCCCGGATTTTGCAGAGCCGATGATGGTCTATGCACGGTGTACGCTGTCGCATGCCTTGTAAATGGCACCGCAAGTTCCGGGTTTCCTCACACTACACATGCGCGAAAACCCAGAACTTGCAATCTGTCAAAGCTCGCCATGACAGGTCTACCACATCGACCCAAAAATCACTTTTGCCCAACTACTGCTCAGCAAATGCCCACAAAACTCTTACGCCTGGTAAAACCTGGTAAGTGTTAATTTTTTTTTAAAATTCATCCACAAACAAAATTAATCAATGAACATTTTGGCCCAGATTAAAATGTTTAAAATTATTATTTTTTTAATTAAATTTTTATTGTAAATGCTTCATTAAAGGGACTTTTAATTATATTTGAAAATGGTAACATTCATTTATTATTCCTGTTGTGTAAATTATTTATTTATTTGGGGATTCTTCATATGCCTATGGGGATTCTGTTCATAAATGTAATCCCCCATGAGCATATGAGGAATCCTCCTTTCTGATTATAGGACCTGGCCCATGTGATCCCAGGGACACTTCAGAACCGATGCGCCCCTGGGATCTGTGGGCCTTTATGCAAGTGTAATCCTGCAGGCCCAGGAGCCAGCAGATAGGTTTGGATATTTTTACCAGGTCGCAGGCGTACTTCGGAGGTACGCCTCTGACCATAAGTTCTGGCCCATTAGTGAACCAGTTGGGTTTTTACAACAATCTTCATGGTCATCAATACCAATCTTTTTTTTTAACTGAATTCAAATTTTCAAACTGCCATGGTGGGATTCAAACTCGTGCACTTTAAACTATCCGTGCAGGCCTCTGGATTACAAGCTCTGCAACACGACCACTACACTATAAATCTTCTCCTTATCCTCTTTAGTAAGGGTAGGAAGAAGGGTAGGAAGCCGTGGACAATGCAAGTTATATTAGAAGTTATGTGCATCATAAACAATGTTGCTGTTTGTAAGTATTAATTACAATAGAATGTTTTAAAATTTGATTGTTTAAAGTGGAAAGAAAGGTTGGGGTGTGTTCAGATGTTGTTCCCCACAGCCCCCTCACAAAATGCGTATAACATTATTTACTATCTTTCTTTCCGTTGACAAGTTATTTCAGCCTCATAGAGACTTGGGTTTTTCTCTTCGTCTCTTTCCAGAGTTGGTCTGATGATAGAGGCTACAGGCATTGGCCCTTGTACACCAGGAGTGGTTTCATTGACCTCAATGAGTCTGATTAATTCAGACTGCCCTCGGGACGTATCTGGAACTGAATGTGTTAGGGAAGTATTACCACCGAAGTACCACTGCATGCTGGGCAGCAGAGGCCTTTCTGGAAGGGGAAGATTTTGGATTGCTGTCTTGGCCATTCAACAACTATATTCTGGCTATTGGTTAAGCAAGATCCCATAGAAGTTACCTATTTGTCTTTCTTTTAAATGAGGGTGACTTAAATGCACAATACATTATTGCAGTGTGTTATGGGGAGTTTGTATTCCTTTTCAGCTGTGAATGACAGACATCGTGTCCTCCACTGTACTTAGTGAAATACAACTTCGCTTACTCTGTCACGATGACATAGATACAGTGAAGCAGCTCTGTGGTGACTGGTTCCCAATAGAGTGAGTATTACTAGTATTTAAATTTCTTTCCTCCCTATCCATTCTTCAGAGTAAGGTTTATGGCCTTCTCTAATTAATTCTTTTATGGAATCGCACACTTATTGCATACCAATACTGTCCCCTCTCTTGATCCTGGTTTGTTGTTCTGGTCATAGTTTAATAGGCAAGATTTAATTTCAAGCCTTGTTTCAGGATAAGCTAATTTTATTATGAAGCTGGATTGGCTCGGATTACAAATCATAAAGTTAAAAGTGGTGTTGGAAATATCAGCAGAATAATTGCAATAGAAATTAACCTGCATTTGGTGCTGCTTTTGTGTTACAGTTACAACATCAGCATAGGGAGCTATTTGATAGAACTTGTAGAAAGAAGATTGATCTTGTCTTCTGCTTTGAACAGGTACCCAGATTCATGGTACCGGGACATCACTTCCAACAAGAAATTCTTTTCCTTGGCAGCCACATATAAATGTGGCATTGTGGGAATGATAGTGGCTGAAATAAAAAGTCGAGCAAAGGTACATAAAGAGGTATGTCTTCACAACACATTCCACTTCAAATGCAAGACCTCTTGAGAGATTAAGACTATTGGTGCTTTTATTAAAACAAAAACTGTTTACTGACAATGCAGTGCAGAATACACTTAACACAAGAATAATTTACTGTAAGTAATGCAATGCATAGCCTGGTCTCATCTGTTAAAGATCCTTTGTGGCTCAGTTGGTAGCCCCGTCACCTCTGAGTCAGAGGGTTGTGGGTTCAAGTTTAATCTAGGCAGACACTCCAGTGCAGGACTGACAGAACTCTGCACTGTTGAAGGTGCCGTCTTCCAGATGAGACGTTAAACCGAGGCCCTGTCTGCTCTCTCGGGTGGATGTAAAAGATCCCATGGCACTATTTTGAAGAAGAGCAGGGGAGTTATCCCTGGTGTCCTGGCCAATATTTATCCCTCAATCAACATCACTAAAACAGATTATCTCGTCAGTATCACATTGTTTGTGGGAGCTTGCTGCAGCGTTTCCTACAATACAACAGTGATTACATTTCAAAAGTACTTAATTGGCTGTAGAGCGCTTTGGGACGTCTAGTGGCCATGAAAGGCGCTATATAAATACAAGTCCTATGACTGTTAACTCGCAGTTGCTTATTGCAACAATGCTAAATAAATAAGAATTATTTTTGTTTGAGGGCAACTGCAACATTTATATATTTATTAAATAATGCAAATAGCAATAAAAGAGTTGAAGGCACTTCAATCCGCTAATAAATGAAGACAACTTAAAGGCAAGATTGAATGGTTTTTATTTGCAGTAAAATGACTACTATAATATAAGTTGAAAAAAAAAAGGCCTGCAGTGATTTCCAAACCTTAGAAGCGATGCATGTTACAAAGCACTGTATATCCCATTGGATTCTTTGTCCTATTTCAGTTTTTTTGGGGTACCAAAGTAGCAAGTTACAAAGACAGCAATAATTGATTTCTTTGGACTAGAATTTCCCCTGGGATCGCCCAGTTACTGCCCGTTTTTGCCAAAAGGCAAGTTATCGCCCGTTTTACTCCCGATTATCGCCGGCGGTAATTTCGGACTACGATTACCACCGGTGTTGCTGCATATCGCCCGCCCATGTTTCCCACCCAAAAATCGATCAAAATTCCCCTGCAGTGCAAATTTCCACAAAAGTGTTTTTATCGCTCGGGATCGAAACCGCCCATTTTTTTAGGTACTTGCCTTATTTGGGGCCCAGCGTTATGCCTCCATTTTGTTTTTTTTCTCTGAGGAAACGGCTGCGTTTTTAGTATATCTTTCACTCCCAATGTATATTGAAGGAGGACAAGAAGAAACAGGAGCATTTGATGAGAAACAAATGACAGTCAGTCAGCCCAGCAATCTCGAGGCCTCATAGAAAATATTGCAACTAAGGTTTAAATTTCTGGCTTCAAATTGTTTCCTGCCTCTTGTTTGAAAGCACTGCAAAATAAAACGAGTATTATTACCCTGAAATCTTACAGAACCCTCCCTTGCTTTTGCAAGGTTCCCAACTGTTGCCATTCACTCACAATTCAGGGAACATTAGTGTCTCAATCAGGAAAATTCTATTGCTTCAAAATATTTCCTCTCAATTTTCAGGGGTTCAGCTGACTAAATTTTATTCTATTTTTAAAATATGCCCTTAATAAAGATGAGTTACTACCATGCACTCCCCCCCCCCCCCCCCACTTTTTATATTCTGAAAATGTTGAATCTTGCTGGAGTATGACCACGTGGGTACAGTGAACCATCTACTGCCTCAACCAAGAGGACATTCTGATGTGTAAGCCTGGATAGTCAATGTTGACAGGCTATTTGAGTATTGGTGGCTGGGGAGAGTCACTGGACACGAGTTGAAGTCTTGACAAATTGTTAAATCACTGCAGATTTAACAAATGACAATCGCCCCCTGATCCTTGGCCCTGACCACCTCCTCCTCCCACTATCAATACCCCTGGCCCTGCCCACGTCGGGACTAGTACGTCGTGCAGCAGCAGAACACCTCGAGCGCGACTGCTGAGGGGGGGGAGGGGGTGGGTGACAACGGCAACGCTATGTGTAGGGGCTCTGGAGAAGTTGGAGACCCATCTTCAAAGTCGGAAGAAACTAGTTCCTCCCAACGATCAGGTGCTGTCACCATTGGTGGTATGGCACCTTTGAGTGCAGTGCCATATCCCACAACCGTCGATTGCCGCATAGCATTGGCATTGATAGTCTTGAGTATTCTCCCTCACCACGGCAATCAGCTCCGCCATGTCCTCCGATTGACGGGCTGCTAAAGCTGCGATGTTTGTGGACAACCCAGCAATGGCCTGGAGCAGTTCTCAACTCAAGTTGATGCTGATCCTGGAATGTCCCACCATGTCCAGGCTCACATCTGCCTGTCTCGCAGCATTCCCATCTTGCCGGATCAGCCATCACAGATTCAACATGGGGGTCGGTGTGCGCCGCTGCATGCTGCGTGGTCCAGCTTCCTCAGAGCAGAATCCAGGAAAGTTGGATTCCGACGAGGAACCGGTGGCTGCAGGTAGAAAGGACCCTTGAAGTCCCGCCACCCCTCCCTCACTCCTGCACCACCACCGTGACACAGTTTTGAGGAGTGTTCTCCTCCTGCTCCTGCAGCACCATCTCTTCCACCACCATCTCTTCATTCCTTATTCCCTCCAATGACTCCTCTCTGGGAGGGACAGGCGGCTCCACCTGCGCAAGTTTAAAAACACAACATTAGTGGTTGGCGACAGGGGAGGGGACAGAGGTAACATGAGAGCAATTCACTTTGCGCAGGCTTATGTGGAGAACAAGCATATATTACCGAGAATCATTATATGAAACTATATAAGCAAAGTAGACAGAAACTACATGACATAACAAAACTTAAGCCCCAAACAGTTTGCTTTCCAAGTGGCAGTGTGAGATCAACCAAAAAATCATGTCAGAACGAACAAGATTTCATGCTCCCAGTATTACATTACATTCTACATTATATTGCCATAAGATTGAATTACATGACAGCAGTACAGTCCAGGGATTTTGCAGACTCGCCCTCCAGGAGAACTGGTTCGACATCAACACGCGTGCCAGTGCGATCATACGCTCCCGTTCCTCTAGGTCTAGTTCCTCTAAGGGAATAGTCTTCGGTGGACCTCCGCCTGTTTTGCGGAGCACTGCCCTATTGCCAACTAATTTTTTCTGCAAAGGTGACAATTATGTGTCAACTAGTTTCAAAGCTATTAATATGGAACGCACACATATATACATACACATACACATATATATGTATATGTACACATCCCCAATTAACCATCACCAGTCTTTTCATCAACGAGCACACCATTTAAGTTCTGTTAGCACACAAGTGTTGCATGATGAACACATGAAAATACAGAGCACTAACACAATGAGATCGATGATGGGTAATAAAAAATGTCACCAAGCTTTACAACATAATAAAACGTGACACTACTTAAGAGTAATTCGTCACTGCATGATAAAAGTTATTACTTATTCTCGCAGACCCAGCGATGTCATTCCCCCGTTTGCGGCACTGATTCGGCCCCCGTATCATGGGTCTGATGGACAACACCGCCTCAGCGATCTCTCATCATAACTGCTGATACACATTTGGTGCAGGTTTTCCTCGCCCACCCCATGTTAGTTGATCCCAGCGGGCCTCCACTTCATGGACCAATGATTCCTGGGCTTCTTCGGAGAAATGAATGGCCCTCTTTCCACCTACCTCCCTCTCCACTTCCATGGCTTGATTTTCCATCTTATTTATACTGATTTATAGATTTATACATCGACCTTATTCAACAGCTCCTCTCTCTCTCATTGACCCACCTCTGCACTTTCAAATGTCCAGCACTCTGTGTTCTCTGCGCATATGCAGGGTCACCTTTGACCCCAAAATCACGGAAGACTGCCCGCACATGCACAGAGAAGAAAAAACGAGCGTTTTCCAGGGGTGCTGCTTGCCTTTAGTAAGGCAAGCAGATCGCCGACTTTTAGGCCCTTCGCCACCGCCCGCTCCCACCGACACTCCACCACCGAAAATCGCGGGAGCGCATAGCAGCGGTATTCCAGCAGTTCAAAAGACACAACCGCTGGAATACCGCTAAGAAACCAGCAGCAGCGATCCCAGGGGAAATTCTAGCCCTCTGTGTTTTAATGTAGTTACTGGAGCACATTGAAGAGCTACTCTGATGGCTCAGTGGGTAATTACACTGTGTGTGGCACTGAGCTATACAGAGCAGGGAGCCCAGGTCTGATCGGCTGATCTCGGTCTGGGCAGTGGGGGAACGAGTCAGCAGAAAGTGGAGGAAAAATCAGCAGCTTTCCCACTCCTGATTAGCACTCCGTAATTCTTGCTGGAAGTTCACATGTATCATTAGGTGAGGGCAGGATCAGACGTGTTGTGGCAAAATAGCTGATGATGCTTTCTGTCCAGATCACAAAATGAAGAATGACCATTGAGCAAGGTTCCACAGTTACTCGCTGGTTAAATATGCTAAGTCATTAGCAGGGCAAAATGTTAGCTTCTAATGCATTGTACCGCATGCTTTCGTTGACTATGAAGTGAGAAGGTAGGAAAAGGATGATTTTTGCTTGGTCGCTTGCACTTTTATATTTCATTAAGAGACAACATTTTAAAATTGGAGAACTAATTTTAAAAAAAATCTACATCTTCCAAAAGCAAAACTGAGCAAAATTCTTGCATTTTAAAAAAAAACCTGGCAATGTGAAGCAAAAGCAGGACATCATAAAATACACAGCAGGTCAGGCAGCATCTATTGTGATGGGGACTGATGTGTGTATTTCCGACGCCTGCCTTTGTTCTGAGCAAAACTCTTGTGTCTCTAAAGATATTGAACAGGGTATGTAATAAATTGCTAATCAAGATTTAGTTCATCATCATCAATAATCTGCTACAATTGAATAATTTCCTCTCTTCCTATTGTTGCTCACAGGATGGAGATATTCTGGCCTCTAGTTTTCCTATAGAGACGCAAGTTGCTTACATTTTAAGTCTAGGAGTTGTAAAAGAATTCAGAAAACATGGAATAGGTAAGTGTATTCACTTGTCATTTTATTTCTAGTGTAAGACATTGTTGAGTATACTATGTTTATGAAGATTGAGGCCACTGCCTGTACTTGACGGATTTTAAGTAGGTCTGTAGGGATCATTGGCTGGTTGATGTCAAAGTTTGTAAAGGTTGAAAAAAAAAATAATTTTGAAAAATTATGTTGGTTTTAAATGTTTTTTAATTTTAATCTAACCTAAGGTATTAAGTTTATTAAAAAATTATTAAATGTAAGTGGCCATGTTATATAAAAATATTTTCTTTCAGTAAAGCTTGAAAGGACTCACTACTAAAATGTCGTGTCCATTTGTCTGTAATTGTAAATAATAACTGACATAATAGCCCATTCACCCGAATTATATTTGATTTAAAAAAATAAGTTGACAGAATTCAGTTTGACTCTGGTTTGCTGCATGGAAGTAAGTGAAAATGAGATGGCAATGATTCAACCAGTATCCCAAATTCACTAATGCAGTTTGTTTCTCTTGATTCCCTTAATATTCAAACATCTATCGATCTCTGTTTTGAATATACTCCGACTGAGCATCTACAGGCTTCTGGGATAGAGAATTCCAAAGATTCACCACCCTCTGAGTGAAGAAATTTCTCCTCGTTTCAATCATAAATGGCCGACCCCTTATTCTGAGACTGCGACCCCTGGTTCTAGACTCCCCAGCCAGGGGAAACATCCTCCCTGCATCTACCCTGTTAAGCCCTGTAAGGATTTAGTATGTTTCAATGAGACCACTTCTCATTCTTCTAAACTCTAGAGAATATCGGCCAAGTCTACTCACTCTCTCCTCATAGGGCAATTCCCACCCGCACCCCCCACCCCCCCCCCAATCCCAGGAATCAGTCTGGTAATCACTCCCTCTATGGGAAGTCTATCCTTCCTTAGGTAATGAGACCAAAAGTGTACATGATACTCCAGGTGTGGTCTCACCAGAGACCTTTATAACTGTAGTAAGACATCTTAATTCTTATACTCAAATCCTCTTTTTAATAAAGGCCAACATACCATTTTCTTTTTTAATTGCTTGCTGTACCTGCATGTTAACTTTCAGTGATTCATGTACAAAGACACCCAGGTCCCTCTAACCACCAACATTTCCCAATCTCTCCCCATTTAAAAAAAAATACTGTTTTCTATTTTTCCTAACAAAGTGGATAACTTCACATTTTTCCACAGTATATTCCATTTGCCATGTTCTTGCCCACTCATTTAGCCTGTCTATATCCCCTTGAAGTCTATTTTCATTCTCGTAACTTACATTCCCACCTAGTTTTGTAACATCAGTAAACTTGGATATATTACATTTGGTCCCCTCATCCAAATCATTGATATAGATTGTGAATAGCTGGGGCTCAAGCACTGATCCTTGCTAGTTACCACTAGTTATAGCCTGCCAACCCAAAAATTACCCATTTATTCATACACTCTGTTTGCTGACTGTTAACCAATCCTCAATCCATGCTAGTATATTACCCCCAATCCCATGAGCCCTAACTTTGTTTAATAACCTCTTGTGTGTCACCTTATCAAATGACTTCTGAAAATCCAAATGCACCACATCCAGTAAAATCCTTCCGCAATGCCAGACCAACTTCACGGCAACATTGTGCTTTTTACTTGCCTCTCACTTTTCAGTTATGACTTTGCTGTCCTTAACCAGCTGAGAATTTTCCTCCACAGCCCCAATGTGCTCTTATCATATTTCTTTTGGGGTGGGGTGTGGTATAAGGGCTCCTCTTCACCTGAAATAATATCTGCTGGCTTCCTTCAGAGGTACCCCTCCCACGCAAATGCCCCAAATGATTAAATGAGCGGTAGTGTTAGTTTAAAACTGAAAGTACTGATTGGGAACAAGCTTTACCACTCCCTGCAAGTGATTGTAAAGGGCAGACATTAAAGAAAAAGGGGAAAATAAGCAAGAGTTCAGCACTTTAGTATGGGGTACAAAACGTTGGTGTGCCAACCTGTTGCACCGGTATATAATAGGATGCATCACATGATTCTCAGCAAGCAAGCTACTAACCTTAATTTATCCTTAACTAATTCATATCAAAGTTATCGGTGCTAATTTAAAAAGTATTTTTACAAATAGAATAATGTGTTCTTTTCTGCTCTGAACATTTGAGGAATAATAAGGCAGAGTGATGGCACTGAAAGCTGGAGCTTATAGTGGCATGGATGTGGGGTCAAATCCCCTTCCTGGTTTGAGGAGAAGGTGCTAAGTAGAGAGAGCAGTGTCTCCCAGCAAGGGAAGGGAAAAATCAGAAGAGCGGTGCCTCTTGGCAGCCTCTTTCGATAGAAACCTAACACAAGACTCCTTTCTGAATTTGGCTAAATAATAGTAAACCAAGAGTATTGGTCAGTGGCAGGAGTTTTAATTGGATATCTATGACCAATGAAATACCTCGTGGATCAGTTAAAGAACCTTCACAATACTGGTCACGATCTTTAAATTTAGTTTGATATGGGGATTAAAAGTAGAGTGCCTAAGTTAACATAAGTTGTGTGAAAAAACAATGCAGTTTGAGGAAGGGGATATGTTATGTAATGATGTGTGTATCGTCCCAGTACCTTAAATGCATTGTAAGTACTATGCCACACCACAGAGGGCGCTGCGGTGGGAAACCCTGGTAGTATCTGTAATAAAGGCTATATAAGGTTGACCACCACACCTGGGAGGCACTCTGGAGCTGAACAATAAAGGACGAAGGTCACAGCAGTTAGACTTACACCAGACCGTGTGGAGTCAGTGATTTGTGTGCTACATACACCACAGGATACATTTCAGAGGCTTAATTGGGTGAAGACTTTGGCATTCAACTCTGAAATACTAAAATAGCAAATAAGATTACAAAGTAAAGGGAATTTCTTAAATAAAGTACATCAGAAAAAAAATCTGTTTAATAGTTGACAAAATGTTCTCGGTGCCATCATAGTGTATGAGAGCAGGTGCAAATGAAATTATGGGTATTTAAATGGATGTGTGTCCAAAGAAGTGACAATGACACTCTAAAGCTTTAGTGAGACCACTGCTGGTATATTTTGTACAATTTGTACATTGTGGTTAAGGGGGTGAATTTCCATAAAAACAGCACCATTTTTTCTAGGGTTTTTATGGCTCTTTCCCCCCAAGTTACAGCGGACGAGTGAGAGAACCCCCATGGAAATTCACCTCCATAGTACTAACGAAAAGACATAGAGGCAGTAGAAATGATTCAGAGAAAGACATCAAAGATAACTTCAGGTTTTATA
This sequence comes from Pristiophorus japonicus, assembly GCF_044704955.1. Classification (NCBI taxonomy): domain Eukaryota; kingdom Metazoa; phylum Chordata; class Chondrichthyes; family Pristiophoridae; genus Pristiophorus; species Pristiophorus japonicus. Next base: position 125,421,319 of record NC_091991.1, on the reverse strand, counting down.
TTATGAAGCATTGAAGAGTGGTTAGGTAAGCTGAATCCTTTCCTGTTATTTGGGGAAGAAGACATAAAATAATGCACTTAAAATAATGGAGAGTATAATGAAGATGTATTATGTGCAAAACTAAGAGAAAGAATTAGTGAACATGATTACAAGTTGCTTTATAAATTATTGAGTAACTTCTTCGAGATTAACATTGTTGCCGCATATGAAAGACTAAGTACAATAAATGCAAGTTCTATCAGGGCATTCAAAAGGTTAATTCCTGTTCCGTCACGGCATTCAAAAGGTTAATTCTCTATCAAGGTTGAGAGGAGATTTGATAGAGGTGTTCAAAATCATGAGGGGTCTAGACAGAGTAGATAGAGAGTAACTGTTTCCATTGGCAAAAGGGTCGAGAACCAGAAGACACAGATTTAAGGTGATTGGCAAAAGAACTAAAGGCGACATAAGGAAAAACATTTTTATGCAGCAAGTGGTTAGGATCTGGAATGCACTGCCTGAAAGGGTGGTAGAGGTGGACTCAAGTCATGGCTTTCTTAAGGGAATGGGATAAGTACCTGAAGGAAAAAATATGCAGGACTACAGGGAAAGGGCTGGGGAGTGTGACTAGCTGAAGTGCTCTTGTAGAGAGTTGGCATGGGCTCGATGAGCCGAATGGCCTCCTTCTGTGCTGTAACCATTCTAAAGGGGGATTGAACAGTTTTTTCACCCAGAGGGCAGTGGGGGTCTGGAATGCACTGCCTGAAAGGGTGGTAAAGGCAGAAAATCTCATCACATTTACAAAGTACTTGCATATGCACTTGAAGTAGATATGCACCAGAGAGAATGAGGAACGTAAAGAAATCAGTATAAGTAAAGACATAGGGCCCAAGTTTCCACATGATTCGCGCCTGATTTTTAGGAGCAACTGGTGGAGAACGGACTATTTTAGAAATCGCAATTCTCCACATTTTTTTTTCTGCAGTTCTAGTCAGGTAGAACAGTTCTAGTTTAGAACAGAATGTTTTCTTCAAAAGGGGGCGTGTCCGGCCACTGACGCCTGATTTGAAAATTTCCACAGTGAAAATGTACTCCAAACTAAAGTAGAATGGAGCCAGTGAAGATTTTTGTAGAACTGAAAAAACCTGTTCTACACATTAAAAAATCAGGCGCAGGTTACAAATTAGGCGTCCAGAACGACGGGGGGGGGGGAGGGAACTCATTAAATTCGACAATAAATCCTTATTTATACTTCTACAAATATTATACAAATAAATTCAACCTGAATAAACATTTATAAGCAAAGAAAAGATTAAATAAACCATCTTCCTACCTGTGTGAAAGTGCTTCAGCCAGGGAGAATTCTGCAGCCGTTCGTGTCGCTGGGAGGGAGGGAGAGGGAGGGAGGGAGAGAGCGGGGGCGGGGGGGAAGAGAGAGAGAGCGGGGGGGGGGAAGAGAGAGAGAGCGGGGGGGAGGGGCGGGGGGAGCGGGTATCGGGTGGGGGGGGAGCGGGTGTCGGGTCTCGGGTCGGGAGCGAGTGTCTGGTCGGCGGGGGTGGGGGGAGCGGGTGTCGGGTCGGGTCTGGTCGGCGGGGGGGGGGGGGGGGGGACGGGTATCGGGTCTGGTCGGTGGGGGGGGGGAGCGGGTGTCTGGTCAGCGGGGGGGGGGGGGGGGGGGAAGCGGGTGTCTGGTCGGTGGGGGGGGGGAGCGGGTGTCTGGTCGGCGGGGGGGGGGGGGGGGGGAGCGGGTGTCGGGTCGCGGGGGGGGGAGCGGGTGTCTGGTCGGCGGGGGGGGGGGGGGGGACGGGTATCGGGTCTGGTCGGTGGGGGGGGGGAGCGGGTGTCTGGTCAGCGGGGGGGGGGGGGGGGGGGGGGAAGCGGGTGTCTGGTCGGTGGGGGGGGGGAGCGGGTGTCTGGTCGGCGGGGGGGGGGGGGGGGGGGAGCGGGTGTCGGGTCGCGGGGGGGGGAGCGGGTGTCGGGTCGGGGGGGGGGGGGGGGGGAAGCGGTTGTCGGGGGCGGGGAGCAGGAGCTGGCCGTGGGAGGAGCCTTATTCATTCAGCCAGGGCTAGGGGCTGCGTGCTTCGGGCCCCTCCCACACAGTTCGGCGCCTGGAGCTACTGCACTTGTGTGCCGACTGTAGCGCGCATGTGCAGAGGTCCCGGCACTGTTTTCAGCGCCAGGACCTGGCTCCGCCCCCCCCCCCCCCCCCCACAGCTCGTGCTGGCTGCGCCGAGGGCCAGAGGACCTGTAAGTAGGTGGAGAATAGCGAGGATTTTTTTAGGCGCCGTTTTAGGCGCGAAAAACGGGCGCCCTTTTTTTCTTGTGGAAACTTGGGCCCATAGTACTGGAGAAATTAATGGACTAAGTGGCTACAAATCACGTGGTCCTGATGACCTGCATCCTAGGGTTTTAAAAGATGTAGCTGCAGAGATAGTGGATGCACTGGTATTAATCTTCCAGAATTCCCTGGATTCTAGAGCAGTCCCCAAGGATTGGAAGGTAGCAAACATAACTCCGCTATTTAAGAAAGGAGGAAGAGAAAAAAATGGAGAAATATAGGCCAGTTAGCCTGCCATCAGTAGTAAGCAAATTTAGGGACGTGGTAGCAGGGCACTTCGAAAATCGAAATATGATTAGGCAGAGTCAGCATGGTTTTATGAAAGGGAAATCATGTTTGACAAATCTGTTATGAGTTTTTTGAAGATGTAACTAGTAGTATGGATAAGGGGGAATCAGTAGATGTAGTGTATTTGGATTTTCAAAAAGCATTCGATAAGGTGCCGCACAAAAGGTTATTACACAAAATTAAGAATCGTGGGATTGGAGGCAATATATTAGCATGGACAGAAAACAGAGAGTCGGAATAAACAGGGCTTTTTTGGGTTGGCAAGCTGTAACTAGCGGGACACCGCAAGGATCAGTGCTTGGCCCTCAGCTGTTTACAATTTATTTTAATGACTTAGATGAATAATGTATCCAAGTTCACTTATGATACAAAGTTAGGTGGGAAAGTAAGCTGTGAGGAGGATGCAAAGAGGCTACAGAGAGATATAGACGGGTTGACTGAGTGGGCAAGAACATGGCAAATAGAATACAATGTGGGGAAGTGTGAAGTTGTCCACTTTGGTAGGAAAAACAAAAGAACAGGCTATTTGTTGAATGGTGAGATTGGGACATGTTTGAATTCAGAGGGACCTGGGTATCCCTGTACATGAATCACAGAAAGTTAACATGCAGGTACAGCAAGCAATTAGGAAAGCAGATGGTATGTTTGCCTTTGTTACAAAGGGGATTAGATCGTAAGAGTAAAGAAGTCGTACTATAATTATACAGGGCATTGGTGAGGTCACACCTGGAGTACTGTGTACAGTTCTGATCTCCTTATCTAAGGAAAGAAATACTTGCCTTAGAGGGAGTGCAACGAAGGTTCACTAGACTGGTTCCTGGGAAGAGAGGATTGCCCTGTGAGTAGAGATTGAGTAGACTAGGCCTATATTCGATAGAGTTTTGAAGAATGATGGTGATCTAATTGAAACATATAAAATTATTAAGGGGCTTGACAAGATTAATGCTGAGAAAATGTTTCCCCTGGCTGGGGAATCTAGAACACAGGGTCATAGTCTCAGAATCACAGGTTGGCCATTTAAGACTGAGATGAGTAGAAATTTCTTCACTCAGAGGGTTGTGAATCTTTGAATTCTTTATCCCAGAGAGCTGTGGATGCTCAGTCATTGAGTATATTCAAGACAGAGGTCGATAAATTTTTGAGAATTAAGGGATATGGGGATAGTACGGGAAGCTGGAGTTCTGCTAGAAGATCAGCAATTATCTTGATGAATAATGGAGCAGACTCAAAGGGCCAAATGGCCTACTCCAACTCCTATTTCTTACGTTCTAAGTGCAGTAACCTGCAAGGCTACGGACCAAGAGCTGGAAAGTGGGATTAGGCTAGATAGCTCTTTTTCGACCGTCGCGGACACGATGGGTCGAATAGCCTTCTTTTGTGCCGTAAATTTCTATGATTCTAATTCCTGTTCTGTCAGGGTATTCAATAGGTTAATTCCTGTTTTGTCAGGGCATTGAAAAGGTTAATTACTAATTCAGTGGAGTGTACTTTGAAAACTAATCAGGCTCCGAAACAAGACCTTGGTGATGGAAAGCTCAATGATGATGTTTCCTTATTATCATGTGTTCCTATTGAAATTGGAAAACAATGTTTACATATGCTTCTTGAGGTGACGGACCTCCAGATTTCTCTCTCATTGTGGGAGGGTGGCTCAACCGTGGCTAACAAGGGAAATTAAGGATGGTGTTAAATCCAAGGAAGAGACATATAAATTGGCCAGAAAAAGCAGCAAACCTGAGGACTGGGAGAATTTTATAATACAGCAGAGGAGGACAAAGGGTTTACTTAGGAGGGGGAAAATAGAGTATACGAGGAAGCTTGCAGGGAACATAAAAACTGACTGCAAAAGCTTCTATAGATATGTGAAGAGAAAAAGATTAGTGAAAACAAACGTAGGTCCTTGCAGTCAGATTCAGGTGAATTTATAATGGGGAACAAAGAAATGGCGGACCAGTTAAACAAATACTTTGGTTCTTTCTTCACGAAGGAAGACGCATATAACCTTCCGGAAATACTAGGGGACCGAGGGTCTAGTGAGAAGGTGGAACTGAAGGAAATCCTTATTAGTCAGGAAATTGTGTTCGGGAAATTGATGGGATTGAAGGCCGATAAATCTCCGGGGCCTGATAGTTTGCATTCCAGAGTACTTAAGAAAGTAGCCCTAGAAATAGTGGATGCATTGGTGATCATTTTCCAACAGTCTATCAACTCTGGATCAATTCCTATGAACTGGAAGGTAGCTAATGTAACACCACTTTTTAAGAAAGGAGGGAGAGAGAAAACTGGTAATTATAGACCAGTTAGCCTGATATCAGTCGTGAGGAAAATGTTGGAATCAATTATTAAAGATGAAATAGCAGTGACGGGATTGGTTCAAGTCAGCATGGATTTATGAAAGGGGAATCCTGCTTGACAAATCTTCTAGAATTTTTTGAAGATGTAACTGGTAGAGTGGACAAAGGAGAACCAGTGGATGTGGTGTATTTGGATTTTCAAAAGGCTTTGACAAGGTCCCACACAAGAGATTGGTGTGCAAACTTAAAGCACATGGTATTGGGGGTAATGTACTGACATGGATAGAGAACTGGTTGGCAGACAGGAAGCAGAGAGTCGGGATAAACAGGTCCTTTTCAGAATGGCAGGCAGTGATTAGTGGGGTGCCGCAGGGCTCAGTGCTGGGACCCCAGCTATTTAGAGTATACATTAATGATTTAGATGAACAAATTGCGTGTAATATCTCCAAGTTTGCAGATGACACTAAGCTGGGTGACGGTGAGAGTTGTGGGGGGGACGCTAAGAGGCTGCAGGGTGACTTGGACAGGTTAGGTGAGTGGGCAAATGCATGGCAGATGCAGTATAATGTGGATAAATGTGAGGTTATCCACTTTGGTGGCAAAAACATGAAGGCAGAATATTACCTGAATGGTGACAGATTAGGAAAAGGGGAGGTGCAACGAGACCTGTGTGTCATGGTACATTAGTCATTGAAAGTTGGCATGCAGGTACAGCAGGTGATGAAGAAGGCAAATAGTATGTTGGCCTTCATAGCTAGAGGATTTGAGTATAGGAGTAAGGAGGTCTTACTGCAGTTGTACAGGACCTTAGTGAGGCCTCACCTGGAATATTGTGTTCAGTTTTGGTCTCCTAATCTGAGGAAGGACGTTCTTGCTATTGAGGGAGTGCAGCAAAGGTTCATCAGACTGATTCCAGGAATGGCAGGACTGACGTATGAGGAGAGACTGGATCGACTGGGCCTGTATTCACTGGAGTTTAGAAGGATGATAGGGGATCTCATAGAAACATATAAAATTCTGACAGGACTGGACAGGTTAGATGCAGGAAGAATGTTCCCGATGTTGGGGAAGTCCAGAACCAGAGGACATCGTCCAAAGATAAGGGGTAAGCCATTTAGGACTGAGATGAGAAACTTCTTCACTCAGAGAGTTGTTAACCTGTGGAATTCCCTGCCGCAGAGAGTTGTTGATGCCAGTTGATTGAATATATTCAAGAGGGAGTTAGATATGGCTCTTATGGCTAAAGGGATCAAGAGGTATAGAGAGAAAGCAGGAAAGGGGTACTGAGGTGACTGATCAGCCATGATCTTATTGAATGGTGGTGCATGCTCGAAGGGCCGAATGGCCTCCTCCTGCACCTATTTTCTATGTTTCTATATTTCTGTTGTGCTCCTCTTATGCTGGTTGAGATTGGGAATTACAGGTGCTAAATTGTGCTGCATCATTTTATGGCACAGCAAGTTGAGCCTTGTAACATGAGTTTTTAGTTTAAAATGAAAAGACTAGGAGCCAGCAACGGTACCTTAAAATTAAGGAAATGATCCTACAGTTTGGTTTTACTAAAATCAGTTCTTTTCTAGAGTACACTGCTGGAAAGGAATACCCACAGTTCCTAGTATTAGGTTAAAAGTACAATGGCTAAGGCCTGAAAAACAGAGGCCTCCTGTATAGGGAACAGTGTATGTTATGAAGCTGAGGAATGTAAAGTAGGGGAAGAAAACTGAAGTAAAATTTGAAGGGAATGTGGTTTATTTTCAGCTTCCATATGTGATGCATTTAAATGCACAATTAGTAACTATGGCATTACAACTCCAGTGTATTCCAGTCGTGCGATGGTGCTTTTAATGATTTAAGAAATAATAAGAACATAAGAAATAGGAGCAGGAGTAGGCCACCCGGCCCTTCGAGCCTGCTCCGCCATTCAATAAGATCATGGCTGATCCGATCATGGACTCAGCTCCACTTCCCTGCCCACTCCCCATAACCCTTTATTACCTTATCGCTCAAAAATGTGTCTATCTCCGCCTTAAATATATTCAATGACCCAGCCTCCACAGCTCTCTGGGGAAGAGAATTCCACACATTTACAACCCTCAGGGAAGAAATTCCTCCTCATCTATTTAATTGGGCAGCCCCTTATTCTGAGACTATGTCCCCTAGTTTTAATTTCCTCTATGAGTGGAAATATGCTCTCAGCATCCACCTTGTCAAGACCTCTCATTATCTTGTATGTTTCGATAAGATCACCTCTCATTCTTCTGAACTCCAATGAGTATAGACCCAACCTACTCAACCTATCTTCATAAGTCAACTCCCTCATCTCCGGAATCAATCTAGTGAACCTTCTCTGAGCAGCCTCCAATGCAAGTATATTCTTCCTTAAATACGGAATCCAAAACTGTACGCAGTACTCCAGGTGTGGCCCCACCAATACCCTGTACAGTTGTAGCAGAACTTCTCTGCTTTTATACTCTCTCCCCCTTGCAATAAAGGCCAACATTCCATTGCCTTACTGATTACTTGTTGTACCTACATACTCATTTTTTGTGTTTCATGCACAAGGACCCCGAGGTCCCTCTGTACTGCAGCACTTGGCAATTTTTCTCCATTTAAATTATAATTTGCTTTTCTATTTTTTTCTTCCAAAGTGGATAACCTCACATTTTCGCACATTATGCTCCATCTGCCAAATTTCTGCCCACTCACTTAGCCTGTCTATATCCCTTTGCAGATTTTTGGTGTCCTCACAATTTGCTTTGCCATCTTTGTATCATCAGCAAACTTGGCTACATTACACTCGGTCCCTTCATCCAAGTCATTAATATAGATTGTAAATAGTTGAGGCCCCAGCACCAATCCCTGCGACACATCACTAGTTATTGTTTGCCAACCGGAAAATTACACGTTTATCCCGACTCTTTTTTGTAGTTAGCCAATCCTCTATCCATGCTAATATATTACCCCCAACCCCATGAACTTTTTCTTGTGTAGTAACCTTTTATGTGGCATCTTATCAAATGCCTTCTGGAAATACAAATACACCACATCCACTGGTTCCCCCTTATTCATCCTGTTCATTACATCTTCGAAGAACTCCAGAAAATTTGTCAAACATGATTTCCCTTTCATAAAACCATGCTGACTCTGCTTGATTGAATTATGCTTTTCCAAATGTCCCGCTACTGCTTCCTTAATAGTGGACTCCAGCATTTTCCCAACGACAGATGTTAAGCTAACTGGTCTATAGTTTCCTGCTTTTTGTCTGCCTCCTTTTTTTAAATAGGACGTTACATTTGCAGTTTTCCAATCCGCTGGGACAGCCCCAGAATCCAGGGAATTTTGGTAGATTACAACGAATGCATCCACTATCTCCACAGCCACTTCTTTTAAGACCTGAGGATGTAAGCCATCGGGTCCAGGGGACATGTCTGCCTTTAGTCCTATTATTTTACCGAGTATTACTTCTTTAGTGATAGTGATTGTATTCAGTTCCTCCCTCCCTATAGCCCCTTGATTTTCCACTATTGGGATGTTTTTAGTATGTTCTACCATGAAACCTTTGATGCCCATGTTGGGAGATTTTAGTACCAGCTGTGTACTTCGGAAGTGTTAACATTTTCATGCATGTGAAATAGTAAGTGCACTGTCAAGCAATAGCAGTTTGGTGGACCTCCATGGGAAGGGAAATTTTGTTGAATTGAGATGCATCTTAAAAAGTAGGACACCTTGTTTTTGATTTTACTTTAATTAGAGCTGGCGGAGGGGTTATTTGGCACTGTAAGTACTCCTCCTAGATTTTCCTTCTATAAATGAGGGTTTTGCTTTCTATATATATTAAAATATAAAATCTGAAATGTGTTTTAATGACTTCTGCACCTTTTTATTTTTAAGGTTCATTATTACTTGAAAGTCTGAAGGATCACATATCAACCACTGCTCAAGATCATTGCAAAGCAATCTATTTGCATGTTCTTACTACCAATAGTACTGCCATCCACTTCTATGAAAATAGGGACTTTAAACAACATCACTACCTGCCCTATTATTACTCTATACGTGGTGTTTTAAAGGATGGCTTCACGTATGTTCTTTATATCAACGGGGGACATCCTCCTTGGACAATCTTATATCCTTTAAACAGAATTAAGCTCCCAAAATATATTTCATTCTGCATTTGACTACAGAAGTTATTTTATGGCAATTGCTTAATAATTTATAGATCTCTTTTTTAAATATTATAATTCTACAGAAAAACATTTGATTGACTATCTACTTAAGAATTTTTTTCATTGTTGAGTTTAAGGATTGTACATTATTTTTAATCTTTTTGTTTTCTCTATATTTTACTGTTAAAATATTAATGTGTTACGAACTTCCGCATAAGATCTATGAATTATTGTATTTCATAAAGTGTCAAAACAAAATGCATTGAAGTCAATTGTTAAGAAAATTACTTATAATTTCTTTTGCCTGAAAGAAGGCTAATCTTCCACACATGCAGTTGGATTTATCTCCAATGCTTGAGTGATTCTCACAGGCTTAGTTGTGACTCCTATATAAATTTATTGCACAGCAACCATTGTGCAATTCTTTTTCTGAATTGCCAGGTTCCTGATTGAAGGGATTGGAATTATCGGTTCTGTATTGGTGTTGGTGGACCCTCTTTTGGGTAACGAGCACCATTATGGTAAGGATTAATCTTCAGCTTTGCTCCATCGCTTGCGTAAATTTACTCAGTTACACATCAGTGTTAACCTGGCTAAATAACCTGATCAATTATTTTATAGAATATAAAATTAAAAATCAATAGAAATAATGGCCCAGGAATCCTGGCCAGCTGCTTACTGCGGGCGATCGGGTAAAAAAACTTTAAAAAAAAATGTGCACTTAACTTATCCTGTTGCACCCACGCGAGTTCCGGTCCCGAGTCCTCTACTGCGCATCACAACACGTGCACGTTGGGATGTGTGCAGGCCTGGTGGTGGAGTCACATGGCTCTGGGCAGCCAATCTGGTAAAGTATGTTCTCATTCATAATAATGAGAACTCCGTAAGTTGAAGTTCCCATTATTATGAATGAGAAACAGCCCCAAAAACACACAAAACCAATAATAAAAATTAGAAAAAATATACCACATTTTTATTAATTTAAATTAAAGTTTTAATGTATTTAAAATATATATATATTTTTACGATTTAAAAAAAAAAAAGTTTTTAAATTATGGTTTAAAATGAACTTTCCGTAGTGGGGATAGTTTTAAACAAAATGTGTTTTTATCATTTTATTTTGAAATGTTTTTGTGTATTTTAAAACTCTTATGCCTGTAAAAGTAAGCTATGCGCCTGCTTTTATCAGACACAAGAGTTTTGAGGACATTTGCTGGGCAAGATATGGGTAAATTCCGCAATCTTGCCCGTGCAAATGTCCTCGCTCCCAAGATATGGAAGATCTGTCAAGCTCCAGCTTGACAGATCAGTAAATACGATTTTCAGCGTACGTGCATTGTGCACTGAAAACCGGCTTTTGCGATGCCTTCCCGGGTCCGTAGACACTCGGTACGGACCTGGGAGGTTGGAATTTCTGCCCTATTAAGATAAAACCCTTCGATAAGAGCTGGATATCCAATTAAACCTAGAATAATGTCTGGAAAGATGTAAGTGGATAACAATGTAGCTTTTCCCTATGGATGTTATCCAGTACTGCTGTAATGTTTGAGTCAGTTCTGCAGAGTGACCTTTAACTTGGATAGGAAAGAAGTTTTTGCCAGAACTGTTACCCATCCAAATTTCAAAGCTTTTGGTTTTGCTTTAAAATGGAACGTCCCCTGTTTCCTTATGATAAATAGGGCCAGTTGGTTTGAGCTGTTTACTTTGATCGGTGTAGATATAGACACATTTTAGAGTGTGAAATTCACATTCTTGGTCAGGTTTGTCAGGATAAACATTTGGTAAAATGATTACTTGATTATTTTCCAGATAGTTCTATTTATTCCTCAGAGATTTGCAACAATGGATAGTTGATAACCTGAGCCTGAAACCTACAATTGAGGTGATTGTCACCAAGAAATCAGTATTTATGCAAGAGACCAGAAACAAACTCAAAAGACAGTGCTTTAATAGTCAGCAGATTGTACTGATATCCTTGGGGACAGAGAGGGAAATAATTTGGAGTTTCTCTTACGGAATCTGGAGATAAATGGTCGAGAACCTGCCGAGGATCTTTCTAGATCTGTGGAGAGACAGAGTTAACGTTTCGGGTCTGTGACCCTTCGTCAGAAGAAGGGTCATCGACCTGAAATGTTAACTGTTTCTCTTCACAGATGCTGCCTGACCTGCTGAGATTTCCACAATTTTCTGTTTTTATTTCGGATTCCAGCATCTGTAGTATTTTGCTTTTGTCTTTCCAGATCTGTCTGGAAATTAATAATTAGCATGAACATCTAAGAGCTGGGTTTGAATATTTAATTGTGAAGGTCTGGTCGATTAAGAGGCCTATGGGTGAGATCCAAAGACAAATTATTTTGCATTTTGGAGATAATTAATTCATTTAGTTGAATAAATTAGAGTCAATGATTAGTTTCAAAAGCCCAAATTTAAGAATCTGTTCATCCCAAGAGCCTAAAATGTAATCCAATAAGGATGAAACAGGATGAAGAATCTTGTCCTCTGCTTTAGGGAAGATGAAGAGAAAGCTGAATGATAAACTTGAGGATCTGTGGGGAATAGCCGAGCCACTGTAATGTTAATGATCTAGAGTTTTCTCATCTTGATAATTATTCCAGATATTTGTGGGAATGCGTTAGTGAATATCAATAAGATATGCTTTGTGTATTAAGAAGTGGGAGCCTCGAACGGAAATGGGAATTTTTTTTTTCCTTCAGTTGCTTCTCCGTAAACATCTTTGCATTAAATCTTTTTGAAGATAGTCCATGCAACCACAGAGTGGGGACTTCATTCACTATGATGATCTTGAGGTTTGTCATGTTCAACTTTGGGGGAAAAAAATCTAATTCACAGACACGCACTTTTTTAAAGCATGTGCTCAGTTCTTAAAAATAACAATAAAATCGTTTAAGCAACTTGTTACATTCAGGATTTATGATTTGGCTTGGGGGAACCTTCATATAAAATACTACCATTGTGCTAGCTTTAGCTCTCAAGGGGTTAATTCACAGGACAGTAGGGCTGGGTGATGTAGATTTGGATCTGAACCAGGATGCTGAAGGCAATGAAAGATAATTGAACATTCTAGTTGACACGAATTAGGCTTTTTAAAAATAGAAGGCTGCGAAGGCAGTCCAGTTTTGGAATATATAGTTGAGAATCTTTGAGGTGAAGTGGTTGAAAATGGAGAAGGATAATTCAACATCTTGTTCCAAGTTAAGTCATATCCATTGCTATGAGGAAGCATAGCGTATTCTTTGTTTTGCATCATTACACAAAGTTAAGTTGTACTGATTGAATTAAGTGAATCTGATTATAACTGTTGTTCTGTAAGTTCACTTGCTGTGAAAGAAAGCAGCTTAACAATTCGTATCAAGCTCTCCTCACTTGGCCTGCCTCTGAAGAGATTGGAAAACTACATGTGTTAGAGACATAATATTGATTCAGGTCAAAAGGGGGTGTTGTTAAGTCTCCAGATTATGCAATTGTATAAATACATAGGAGAGTGTAAGTAGACTCACATTAAAATTAAAATAAGATTCTCGGACCAAGTTATAGCATGTAGAAAATTAATTGTACAAGAAAATTAGTTATGAGAGGGTTCTTGAGGTAGCACTTTGGAAGTCAACGGTAAGATTATTTAAGTTGTTACTGACAAAGTTTGAAGGTAGAAGCAAGCAAAAGAGAGCAAAACTAGAAGATATGATGGGCTGGGCATCACATAAAAGCCTGATGCAATCCATCAAGACAAGAAAGTATGGCATGCACTGACTGCCAACATGAAGATGGCACATTAAAGAAACATTTAAGCTTGGTGCAGAACAGTGGTTGTCAAACTTTCTGTGCAAGGAACGCCTTTCAAATAGACATATTTTTGAGAATCTTCTGGCCTAACTTCCAAAGGACTGTTGGCTACAAAAAGTAAAAAAGCTTGCTTAATTTTTATTGGTATGTACAGCATCAGAAAGAATGTGCTCATAAGTAAACCGATATAGAAATCAGATCGCAAATGGACAGAAATTATTAACATTTGTTAAAAACAAAGTTTTAGTAACAGAATTGATTTAAAGTCTGGTCGGGGAACCACTAGCTTCCAGTGGTAGACCTACTGTTGTTTCTCCACCCCCTGATAGTTGGTTACAATGGAGTATCTGGGACCAGCTTACCTGCATACCTTCTGTCTTGGTGTAACAGCAAAGCTGATCTTATGCGAAGATTTTGAGTGAAACCACACATTTTCTCCACTGAAAGGAAGGATATATATTCTTGCCTCTTCCATTCCCCTTCTCGTATCCCAATAGCTGTCATTCCAATGCATTATTTTGATGGTTCCGAATTTTCTTATGCTTCATTGCAGTTTTGAAGGCACACTTTGAAACTGCTACATGATGCTTCCTTTTACAGTAATTCGAAGATACTTGCTGCTTCACTTTTTGCATTATTGTATTAGCTGTTTGGTCTAAATCCATATTGTGCAAATATTGTATTCCTTGACATCCCTTCACTGACTATATTCATCATATTGGCTCAACTCTGGTGAATCTGAGGCCTTGCTCCATTCCCCAGCGAATATACCGTCAGGCACAGAACCTTATCCGCAGTTTTTTACCCTGGCCTGGCATTTCAGCAAAAAGTGGTATAGAGTACAGCAGAGCAATGTGATCACTCTTGTTTTTTTTTGAAGCAAACAATTTAAAAAGGTGAGCTGTTTAAAACTTTCTTATTTTATGTTACAACTTTGAAATCCAACCTTACTGAATAGCTTTGTTAAATGAGTTCATCGTCTTGGTGCTGTTTCAGGCAATATCTTTTTAAAATGAAGTTACGTGAGCTCTTAATTGCCGGTTATTTTTCTTCTCATTGATTTTAGACACTTTTAATATGTGTACATTCGGGATTTTCTGCTTCAGAAAATTGGTGAGATTGCACTTCACAGTGTACTTCACAATTTTCCATTTGGGTCAATAATTTATATTTTTTCTTGGTTTGATTTAATATTAAATTTTTTTTACTTTGTGATTTCTTTTTTGTTTCTTTTTGTTTTGCTTGAACTTGTGTGTTAGGTGACCTTTGGCCTGGCCTTGGGTTCCCTATCGTGTTTAGTTGAAAGTAAATTGCAAATTATTTTCTCGTGTGCTTTTGGTAAATGTGGTACAGTTATTTGTAAGGTCTTGAAAAATGCAAAATTTAGAATTTTGCAGTTTGTGTTTCTGCATTTGTATCTTGGAAGTGTTTATATGATATGATATTTTTGCTTATTGGGTGATTTCTAGAATAGATTGTATCCCTGTAAGAAAACACAGTGCTAGGATGTTTGACTTGTCAACTGGGAGACCTGAGTTTGAATCCAGGTCTGATTGCTGTTATGTTCTGAATTATTTTAAACTATCAAGTTTGCTGAACTTGCCCAAATCTCACAGGAGAAAGGGAAACTGGCATGGGAGAGATTAATAATCCCGTCATTCAGATATGCCTCTGTGATTCAGCTCCTTTGCTGTTTTTGACTTTGGATAATACTTGTTTACTCTTTCTTGTGCTGTCAGTTCTTTATCTCATTGTCATCTTCAGATTGTTTTCTTATAGTTTATCTGCATCAGTCATTTTATGCAGTACAGTTGAACTGGTATGAATTTCATTATACAATGGAAACATTTTTCTTGCGCTAATTTCCCAATTCCAATTTCTCCGTTCTGTTGTACAGTGGGCAGTTCACATCATTTAGTACCTCATCTAAGAGGCCAGTATTAATGTGTGAGCCTTGACTATTTGACTTCAGTGGGCATCATAGTCGAGCAAGATCCTGTCGTCAATTGATGTCTGCCAATGCATTTCTAGCCAAAATTGCTGAATAGTGATCTGGACAAGAAATCCTGGTCAAGTTTCACCTCCTTAATCCAGGATGGATGAGGCCAGTATAGCATCCCCACTGTTGCCCCAGCTAGTTGCTGATTAATTTAGAACCATTGGGAGAGCCTGGAAGTATTTTTGTAAAGATTTTTTTCAACTTTATAATGCTACTGGTATGTATATTTTTCTTTTCAGCTACAAAACGGACAGTCTGCACTGAATATATTTGTATTTCTTCTGGATGTCTATATGCCAAGCAGGGAGGAGGGAATGCCATATTTCAAGAAGCTTAGAGGCACTCCCTCACTGATGCAATTCTAATTCTATACAGAATGTATTATAATACAGTGTTACCTATCTATCGGTTAATGGAGCGAGTGCACTGTATCAAGATTCATCTGTTCCATTAACATGTCTTTTAATTACTTTGACACCCTGTAATTTGCTGCTATCTAGAAAACCACTGTATGTCTTATTTGTAATTATATGTGGATTCTAAATGTAGATTTTTTTAAAATTTGTTTGAATATTTGTTTTAATGTATATGTTGCGTGTATGGCAGAGATTCTATATTTGGATTTTACTGCATTCAGGTTTTAAAGTTGCTGGACTGGTTTATGCACACACATTGTTTTGCAGCCTATACTTTCCCCATTTTCACACTAAGTTGGGTTTTGTAACTATGGGAAACAAAAAATCTACTTTTGTGATGGATGGACATTTTTATTTTATAAATGTCAATTTTTAGTTGCAATATATAGTAGTAAAGTCTTTATGTACGCATGTTCTTTATTGAGCTGAATTGATTGTACTTGATTCACCTTTATGCACCCTTGGGGGAGAAATATGCAGTCAGTTCAGCCATTTTTTAAGCCGCATGAATGATCCACCTGGTGGGAAAACTAAAAGAGGTGATCAGTGATTCAAATAAGGGAGAAAAAAAGTCCAAGATAAATGATCTTGCCATTTTGCAACAACTGCTTGTGCCGCTATTCACCATTTTGTTGCATCACATTACATTTTCTGTTCTTGAATTACAAGTTTTAGCTTTCAGGTTTGGGAAAATTGGGATATTTTAGAAATTCAAAACATTTTCTACTTAACTTTGTCCTGAACTGTCTCAGATAAACAGAATTGAGTTTAGACCTACTTTTCCATCCTAAAAGTGAATTTTATTTTTTTTCTTGCTTTGCAGTGCATGAATTATGACATCAGACAATATGTGGCTCTCTCTGTATGTCAGACTGTAATAATCAACTGTAAATAATTACATTGTTTTTCATCAGTTTTTTTTCTATATGCCTGATAATTACTGTAATGGTGTAATGTGCACGGTGTTGCAGGTCACAGATGGGAATACAGATCATTATGAACTGCTAGAACTACTGTGAAAAGTGTTTTGATGTGAAGTGTCAATCTACATGAATTTCAGATTTTTTTTAGCTTCAGTGATCTCGCTGTTTAAACATTTTTAACTTCATTCCATGATTCACTATTTAAAATAAAATGCCTACACTGTTTCACAGAATTTTAAAGTAATTTTGGCACCAACGACAATCAGTGTAAGACTTTTAAACAGTAATTGCACTTTAGATGTATAGTAAATGTTAATATATTTATGTAGTGGCACCCCTCTTATCTGGGCAGCAGTCTTGTCTTAATACACTTTGACTTCTGATCTGTTGTTGAGAACCAGTATTGACTGTTTATGAAATATGACACTAGACTATGCGAGAAATAGAACCATAGTTTGAAATAAAGATCAAATATGTTCAGAATTTCAATTTGACGACAGTAGCCTTTAAATATATCAACACTATATTAGAGATTCCAATTAATGTCGCATCAGTTATATTTTGCTTTGTTGTATTTTCGTTATTTGTGTCGTCCTTGCTAAAAATGAACAGCTCTCTTTCTCATTTGTTGAACCGGCAGTTGATTTCTGGACTCCTGTATTCATTTGATTTATGAAATGTATTTACCTGTTTATTGCATAAAATGTTTTTAAATAGAATTATTAAGTTTTGTAAAACAAGAAACAAAACACCTGGATTCTTGTGTGGATTTATTTTTTAAAACAATTAGGATACATAAATTTACTGGTCACAGCACTGTAAGAAATCTTGCTCAATCTATTAAAAATGACATCAAAATCATTTTTTGTTTCTTGTCTTTTGATTAGATTGTAAAGGCTTTGCTGTTTACATGATTAATGTGGACAGTGGGATGATACAGGGGAGATGCTCACTAGAACCCTGCTTCACCATAGAATAAATCATCATGGCATCATTGTACAAGTTACACAGCCTTAATAGACTCGGCTTGTGGTTTGGTAAACGACAAGCACAAACTTTATTCATTTAAGCTACATTAGTTAGTACTCTCTTTATTTTAACATGATTTATTATTGATCTGGAATATATTTCAGTACAGAAGGAGATTTGGTATATGATACAGGCCTTGTGTGGTTGCAGATCAAGGACATGTATTGCAGTGTAAGGCTTTACTGGTTTCGATCACTAATGTTCTGTGTGGGGGGAAAAGAAGATTTTGAAATGCTGTGAAAGGGAAGAAATTAAGGAACGACAGATGGTCTAAGAGCAAACTAACGATACTGAAATGAGAGAATTACTTGGAATGCATGAAACGGTATAAAGGATAAAGGAACATGAAGGAAAGTACCCAGAGAGGTTAATAATATGGGTGTGAGAAACATCTTATGACCTTCAATAAGACACCAAGGCCAGTGAGAGAAGTCAGATTGTAGAGCCGAGAGCACATCACAGTGAGTAATGGCGTCGAGCTGATAATTTAATGGCAAGTGGGAGATAAGCTGTGGGTAAAAAGTACAGAAAATGTGCTTTATATTGAATTGAAATTGGAGCTTAGATTTTAACTTGTATAGCTGCCAATCCGTTGGTGCATTATCTGTAAGTAGGTCACTGGCCTGATGCTGATTAGATACTATAGTGTAGGAACAGTGCCCTCTAAATTGCATGAAGGGTGACTTCAAGATTACATAGAATTTACAACACAGAAACGGGTCATTCAGCCCAACTGGTTTGTGCTGGTACATAAGCTCCACACGAGCCTCCTTCCACCCTACTTCATCTAACCATATCAGTGTATCCTTCTATTCCTTTCTCCCTCATGTACTTACCTAGCTTCCTCTTAAGGGCATCTATGCTATCCACCTCAACTACTCCTTGTGGCATCAATGTCCACATTCTAACCACTCTGGGAAAATAAGTTACTCCTGAATTCCTTATTGGATTTATTAGTAACTACGTTTTTATGTTTAGGTCTAACAAAGGGTCATCGACCCAAAACATTAACTCTGCTTTCTCTCCACAGATGCTGCCTGACCCGCTGAGATTTCCAGCATTTTCTGTTTATATTTAGGGCCCCTAGTTTTGGACTCCACACAAGTGGAAACATATTCTCTACATCTCCCCTATCAAAACCCTTCATAATTTTAAATACCTCTATTAGGTCACCCTCAGCCTTCTTTTCCAAGAGAAAAGAGACCCAGCCTGTTCATCTTTCCTGATGTGTATACCTTCGCAGTTTCTGGTATCATCCTTATAAATCTTCTCTGCACCCTATGCCTCTATATCCTATTTATGATATGGCGACCAGAACTGTACGCAGTACTCCAAGTGTAGTCTAACCAAGGTTCGATACATGTTTAGCATAACTTCCCTATTTTTCAATTCTTCCCTTCTGTTGCCCAGGCCCCAAGCTTTGGAACTCCCTCCCTAAACCTCCCCGCCTCTCTACCTCTCTTAGCTCCTTTAAGACGCTCCTTAAAACTTATCTCTTTGACCAAGCTTTTGGTCACTTGCCCTAATTTCTCCTTCTGTGGTTCGGTCTCAAAATACTCCTGTGAAGGAAGGGCCTTGGGACCTTTCACTACATAAAAGTCGCAATATAAATCCGGCGCTGAAGACGCGCGCTGTAGGCTATGTGGGAGGGGCCCAAAGCACCCTGTGCCTAGCCCTGGCCGAATGGGCTCCCTCATCGGCGGCCAGAGTGTGCTCTGCAGGCTGTATGTCATCTGATTGTTTTCTTCCCTTCGTGTCAAAAGATGATTTGATTCCTTTCAGCCTTGGATTAGGGGATTTACAGATTAGAAACACTTTAAGAAAATCAAGATGGAACTTTGGCCTGGGAGGGGCCCGTGGTGATGGTTCTTGAATCCACCAGTGGCGATGTCTCTGACCTGATTGTAAAACTCCTGAAGTGTTTCTGGGGGTCTGGGTTTGTAACTCTCGACCAGATGAACCGGGGATTCATGCTGGTGTTTGATGCCATGCCGGACATCAGTCTACACATGCTTCACAAGAGGGTACTTCCACCTCCTCCCCCCTCCCCCACCTCCCCTCAAACCTCTTTCCCCCCATCTCTCCTCCTGCCCCCCACCCCCCCACTTAGCCCTGGTCGAATGGGCTCCCTCATCGGTGGCCCGCTGCGTTCCCTAAGATAGGACTTATATTTTTTATTTGTTATTTACTGATTGATTTTGGTGCTTTAGGTGCAGGGTTCCTTCTATTATTTTTATTTGTTATTGATTGCTTATTACTTTGGTCTTGGTGCTTTAGAGGCAGGGTTCATTATATTTTATTTGTTCATTAATTGCTTATTACTTTTTGTGCTTTATTTGATGCTTGATGATGCTTTAAATATAGTTACTTGCGCCGATTCCTTAACTGTAAGTAAGGTCTTTCTGTGCGGACAAAAATGGACACATACACTACCCTAAGTTAGTTTAGTACAACTTTTTTCTGGCCAAATTGGCATAAATGGTGTAAGTGGCTGGGAACGGCCCCTTTTGGGGAAAAAAAACTGACCTAACAAAAAACGTAACTAGCTCACTTACACTGGCGCAAATTAAATGGCCATATTTGCAACCAAAAAGATACACCAGAAAAATCAAGTTACACCAAAAGAACGGTGCAACTCATGGGGAAATTTGGGCCCTATAGACTCTTCTTTTCCAAGAAGTATGTGGTCTCCTTATTCCTCCTACCAAGCTACACCAGGGAAGAAGCACTTAGTGAGTCATTGCATTTGTGTGGGATCTTTTGTTAAAGATGAGGTTGTAAAGCAGAGCTAGCCAGTCCAGAAATCTATGCTTCTGTGCTATAAGGGTCTCCCAGGATATTTACTGACTTGGAAATTATTGACAAAAGAGGGGTTGGAACCGTCCTGGCACATGTGTCACTGAGATTAGTCAATCTTTATCTCTGTTAATCGTAGCAGTCTCTCTCGGTAGTCAGTCGTAATCAACACAGAGTTTCTCTTTGTCTTTGTTAGATGTCTTAGGCGCTCTTTGTTAATCAAAGAAGACTTTTGTTTATTTCCTCTAGTCTTCTGTTAGAACTTTTATCTAGTGGATGCAGAAAGATACCTTTGCACATACAACATATTCAGAACAGAGAGGAGATAGAGAAATTATACAGGCATACTAGCCAGTTACAAGCAGAGCTAAGTGTCATTTAATTGCAAATAGTCTGAGATTGAGAAAGATGAGAGAAAAAGGCGTTAGCTGGTATCATTGCTCATGCATAAGGTGGGTTCAGCTGTAACCGAAATTCCAAGTTGAACAGATAACCACCGCAAAGGAGTGCATCAATTCAACACTTCTGAAGCTAATGCCTGTGTCTCAGGGAAGGAAGGAGATTGACTCAGCCACATCGTTCAAGGACAAGATTATATAAGATCTGGAACATTGCTAATCATGCACATAGACATTGAGCTATTTGATAGACAGACTATTGAATGCTGATGATGACTTATCTAGGGGATCAGCTCTAAAACAACCTCATCAGTTGTAATGATCTCAAACTCTGATTGCTGCTATAACTAATATTCAGCTTATTTACAGTGGCACACTGAATTGCTTGTGTAACCTCTGTTACCTATTTTGTTAAATAACTGTCCATCTATTAATTATTACCATTCAAATGTCTAAAGGAACCTTCCTATATCTACTTGTATCTATTAATTGCTTGTACGCTCAATGTTTAATTTTAGTTTGTGATTTTGTAGTTAATAAATAGTACATGATTTGTTGTATGGATTATTCTATGATGGTCTGACAAGAAAGGGCTAATTCGTTCACTCAGTAGCTTGTGGGTATCCTAATCGAGGGTTGGGAAGAAAACTTAAATTTGATCTGAACTTGTTAATGTAAGGCAGTTCGGCAAGTTGACTTGGGCATCGATTACTCCGAGATTAAAAACTGTAGTTCCTTATTGAGGAGTAAAGTAAGCATTTAGGGATTTGTCTGGTTCCTTCAATTATATTTGTTGGGATATCAAAAGATGTACTTGCAGTAGTTGGGGGCTGTCTGACCTCTCCCTTGAAACTGGCTTCTCCCCAGCCCTCGATTGTCTCAATCCAAATTCTATATCCCTCTTTACTTTAATTTTAATCCCTCTGATTGGTACCAGTGTGTTTAACTCTATCCTGATTGTTTCATTAAGTAGTTAGTTTCTCTATGGAGTATGTGTCAGTGCCTTGATGGTTTAAAAGTTGTCTCACCCCCCTGAGCCACATTAACCATTTCACGTTGTGCTGTTGTCAAGTAACTAAACATGTCCGTGACTCATTCTTCAGTGCAAATTCACCATGCATTTCTACACGCAAGTTGCTTCACACATAACAAATCACATTTGCACACACACACAGCGGTATACCAATAGCATGCCACATGTGACATCTGATACAAGCCATTCTTGGGCTTCCAAGTGATCTTATCAAAAGACCAGGGGGTGTCTGCGATCTTTGTTCATCTCCCCCTGCATGATGCTGATGTCTCAGGTAGTGGCCAGATTATTGACTACAACTTTCTTAAAAAGTTCGTAGGCAAGGAGACAAACTTCTCCAAGACAAAGCTATCAAGTTACTATTCTCACCTACACTTTCCTGGCTTTCATTAGAATGCATTAATACCAGATTGGTATATTTTGGTGAATTGTGCCCCATGTGATTTATTCCAATTCAACTAAGAAAATTATTTTAGAAAAATCTCCCTTTGGTGGTGTAATTTTCCAGTTTCTATCTTGCATCCTATGTGGGGCATCCCATAATTTACCATTCTATCTCATTCATGAGCCCTGGAAGAGCTTTGCTATTCAATACAATATTAAAGCTAGGAAACATCGATAACAAATTTCCACTTAGTCCCAGTTGTTAACACATTTTGTTTGTTAAATCATTTTAGTGGATCTTTTATTTCCCAGATATAACCTGCTATATTGTGCCTGAGTCTATTTTATCAGTTCAAAAGGATCCCAAATCCAAACAGCTGTAATGTTGGACTGACAGGTTTTGTCAATGTTCAATTTTATTTCCACAAAAACTTTCTTTCTTGATACACAGGAATTAGCTTGACCACAGAGACTACTTTTCATCAGTTTCTTCCAATGAAAATTGGATTATCCCCTTAAACTTCAAGAAGATTTTCCCTTTTCGTATCAATTTATCTTATTAATTCCAATTTCAGAAACAAGTGGGTGGTTGGTGGTTTTACATGGTGGTTCCACGTTTGAGACCGAAGTGTTCGTAATTCATCACCACAGCAGTCCCTCGAAATTGAGGAAGACTTGCTTCCACTCTAAAACTGAGGTCTCAGGTGGCTGTACAGTCTAATGTGGAAATTACAGTCTCTGTTACAGGTGGGGCAGACAGTGGTTGAAGAAAAGGGTGGGTGGGGAGCCTGGTCTGCTGAACACTCCTTCCGCTGTTTGCGCTTGGTTTCTGCATGCTCTCGGCGATGAGACTCGAGGTGCTCAGCGCCCTCCAGGGTGCTCTTCCTCCACTTAGGGCAGTCTTGGTCCAGGGATTCCCAGGTGCCAGTGGGGATGTTGCACTTTATCAAGGAGGCTTTGAGGGTGTCCTTGAAACATTACCTCTGCCCACCTGGGGCTCGCTTGCCGCATAGGAGTTCCGAGTAGAGCGCTTGCTTAAGGAGTCTCGTGTCGGGCATGCGGACGATGTGGCCCGCCTAACAGAGTTGGTTGAGTGTGGTCAGTGCTTCGACGCTGGGGATGTTGGCCTGAGCGAGGACACTGACGCTGGTGCGTCGATCCTACATAAGAACATAAGAATTAGGAACAGGAGTAGGCCATCTAGCCCCTCGGGCCTGCTCCGCCATTCAACAAGATCATGGCTGATCTGGCCATGGACTCCGTTCCACTTACCCACCCGCACCCCGTAACCCTTAATTCCCTTATTGGTTAAAAATCTATCTATCTGTGATTTGATTCAATGAGCTAGCCTCAACTGCTTCGTTGGGCAGAGAATTCCACAGATTCACAACCCTCTGGGAGAAGAAATTCCTTCTCAACTTGGTTTTAAATTGGCTCCCCCGTATTTTGAGGCTGTGCCCCCTAGTTCTAGTCTCCCCGACCAGTGGAAACAACCTCTCTGCCTCTATCTTGTCTATCCCTTTCATTATTTTAAATGTTTCTATAAGATCACCCCTCATCCTTCTGAACTCCAATGAGTAAAGACCCAGTCTACTCAATCTATCATCATAAGGTAACCCCCTCATCTCCAGAATCAGCCTAGTCAATCGTCTCTGTACCCACTCCAAAGCTAGTATATCCTTCCTTAAGTAAGGTGACCAAAACTGTATGCAGTACTCCAGGTGCGGCCTCACCAATACCCTGTACAGTTGCAGCAGGACCTCCCTGCTTTTGTACTCCATCCCTCTCGCAATGAAGGCCAACATTCCATTCGCCTTCCTGATCACCTGCAAACTAACTTTTTGGGATTCATGCACAAGGATCCCCAGGTCCCTCTGCACTACAGCATGTTGTAATTTCTCCCCATTCAAATAATATTCCCTTTTACTGTTTTTTTTTCCAAGGTGGATGACCTCACATTTTCCGACATTGTATTCCATCTGCCAAACCTTAGCCCATTCGCTTAACCTATCTAAATCTCTTTGCAGCCTCTTTGTGTCCTCTACACAATCCGCTTTCCCACTAATCTTTGTGTCATCTGCAAATTTTGTTACACTACACTCTGTCCCCTCTTCCAGGTCATCTATGTATATTGTAAACAGTTGTGGTCCCAGCACCGATCCCTGTGGCACACCACTAACCACCAATTTCCAACCCAAAAAGAACCCATTTATCCCGACTCTCTGCTTTCTGTTAGCCAGCCAATTCTCTATCCATGCTAATACATTTCCTTTGACTCCGTGTACCTTTATCTTCTGCAGTAACCTTTTGTGTGGCACCTTATCAAATTCCTTTTGGAAATCTAAATACACCACATCCATCGGTACACCTCTAGCCACCATGCTCGTGATATCCTCAAAGAATTCCAGTAAATTAGTTAAACATGATTTCCCCTTCATGAATCCATGTTGTGTCTGCTTGATTGCACTATTCCTATCTAGATGTCCCGCTATTTCTTCCTTAATGATAGCTTCAAGCATTTTCCCCACTACAGATGTTAAACAAACCAGCCTATAGTTACCTGCCTTTTGTCTGCCCCCCTTTTTAAACAGAGGCGTAACATTAGCTGCTTTCCAATCCGCTGGTACCTCCCCAGAGTCCAGAGAATTTTGGTAGATTATAACGAATGCATCTGCTATAACTTCCGCCATCTCTTTTAATACTCTGGGATGCATTTCATCAGGTTCAGGGGACTTGTCTACCTTGAGTCCCATTAGCCTGTCCAGCACTACCCCCCTAGTGATAGTGATTATCTCAAGGTCCTCCCTTCCCACATTCCCGTGACCAGCAATTTTTGGCATGGTTTTTGTGTCTTCCACTGTGAAGATCGAAGCAAAATAATTGTTTAAGGTCTCAGCCATTTCCACATTTCCCATTATTAAATCCCCCTTCTCATCTTCTAATGGACCAACATTTACTTTAGTCACTCTTTTCCGTTTTATATATCTGTAAAAGCTTTTACTATCTGTTTTTATGTTTTGCGCAAGTTTACTTTCGTAATCTATCTTTCCTTTCTTTATTGCTTTCTTCGTCATTCTTTGGTGTCGTTTAAAATTTTCCCAATCTTCTAGTTTCCCACTAACCTTGGCCACCTTATACGCATTGGTTTTTAATTTGATACTCTGCTTTATTTCCTTGTTTATCCACGGCTGGTTATCCCTTCTCTTACCACCCTTCTTTTTCACTGGAATATATTTTTGTTGAGCACTATGAAAGAGCTCCTTAAAAGTCCTCCACTGTTCCTCAATTGTGTCACCGTTTAGTCTGTGTTTCCAGTCTACTTTAGCCAACTCTGCCCTCATCCCACTATAGTCCCCTTTGTTTAAGCATAGTACGCTCGTTTGAGACACTACTTCCTCACCCTCAATCTGTATTACAAATTCAACCATACTGTGAGCACTCATTCCGAGAGGATCTTTTACTAGGAGATCGTTTATTATTCCTGACTCATTACACAGGACCAGATCTAAGATAGCTTTCTCCCTTGTAGGTTCTGTAACATACTGTTCTAAGAAACAATCCCGTATGCATTCTATGAATTCCTCCTCAAGGCTACCCCGTGCGATTTGATTTGACCAATCGATATGTAGGTTAAAATCCCCCATGATTACTGCCGTTCCTTTTTCACATGCCTCCATTATTCCCCTGATTATTGCCCACCCCACCGTGAAGTTATTATTTGGGGGCCCTATAAACTATGCCCACCAGTGACTTTTTTCCCTTACTATCTCTAATCTCCACCCACAATGATTCAACATTTTGTTCATTAGAGCCAATATCGTCTCTCACAACTGCCCTGATATCATCCTTTATTAATAGAGCTACCCCACCTCCTTTCCCTTCTTGTCTATCTTTCCGAATTGTCAGATACCCCTGTACATTTAATTCCCAGCCTTGGCCACCATGCAACCACGTTTCTGTAATGGCCACCAAATCACACCCATTTGTAATGATTTGTGCCGTCAACTCATTTACTTTATTTCGAATGCTGCGTGCGTTTAGGTAGAGTGTTTTAATACTAGTTTTTAAACCATAATTTTTAGTTTTGACTGCTCCTGCAGCCCCTTTATATTCATACATATTGTCCCTTCCTATCACCTTGTGGTTTACACTTACCCCAGTGCTACTCTGCTCTGTTGCCTCCTGCCTTTTGCATTCTTTCTTGGGGTCCTGTTCATCTGAGCTCTCACCCACTCTAACTAGCTTAAAGCCCTCTCCTGGGTTCCGAATACTCCTTGCATTGAGGCACCAAGCTTTCATGCTTGCCTTTTTATTACACGTTGACCCTTTAGAATTTTGCTGCACAGTGGCCCTTTTTGTTTTTTGCCTTGGGTTTCTCTGCCCTCCACTTTTACTCATCTCCTTTCTGTCTATTGCTTCTATCTCCATTTTGTTTCCCCCTGTCTCCCTGCATTGGTTCCCGTCCCCCTGCCATATTAGTTTAACTCCTCCCCAACAGCACTAGCAAACACTCCTCCTAGGACATTGGTTCCGGTCCTGCCCAGGTGCAGACCGTCTGGTTTGTACTGGTCCCACCTCCCCCAGAACCGGTTCCAATGCCCCAGGAATTTGAATCCCTCCCTGCTGCACCACTGCTCAAGCCATGTATTCATCTGAGCTATCCTGCGATTCCTACTCTGACTAGCACGTGGCACTGGTAGCAATCCCGAGATTACTACTTTTGAGGTCCTACATTTTAATTTAGCTCCTAGCTCCTTAAATTCGTCTCGTAGGACCTCATCCCTTTTTTTACCTATATCATTGGTACCAATGTGCACCACGACAACTGTCTGTCACCCTCCCTTTTCAGAATGTCCTACACCTGTTCCGAGACATCCTTGACCCTTGCACCAGGGAGGCAGCATACCATCCTGGAGTCTCGGTAGCGGCCGCAGAAACGCCTATCTATTCCCCTTACAATTGAATTCCCTATCACTATTGCGCTCCCACTCTTTTTCGTGCCCTTCTGTGTAGCAGAGTCAGCCATGAACTTGGCTGCTGCTGCCCTCCCCTGATGAGTCATCCCCCTCAACAGTACTCAAAGCGGTGTATCTGTTTTGCAGGGGGATGACCGCAGGGGACCCCTGCACTACCTTCCTTGCACTGCTCTTCCTGCTGGTCTTCCATTCCCTAGCTGGCTGTGGACCCTTCACCTGCAGTAAGACCAACTCACTTCATTCTCAGCATCGTGGATGCTCCAGAGCAAATCCACCCTCAGCTCCAATTCTGCAACGCGGACCGTCAGGAGCTGGAGGCGGATACACTTTCCGCACACGTAGTCGTCAGGGACACCGGAAGTGTCCCTGAGTTCCCACATGGTACAGTAGGAGCATATCACGAGACCGAGCTCCCCTGCCATGATTAACCCTTAGATACACTTAAATTGGCAACAACAATGCTAAAGTTTACTCCCTGTTATAGAAGAGAAAAAAGAAAAACTACTCACCAATCACTTACCCCCTTGGCTGTGACGTCACCTTTCTGTTTCTTTCTACTTCTTTTTTGCCTTCCTCCTGTAGCTGCACAAGCCTCTCGCCGACGCTGCCCGACTCCTGCACTCGCGGCCTTTAGTAGGTCTCCACACACCCCGGACTGTCGCCTCTCGCCGACGCTGCCCGACTCCTTGTCCTCCCAGTGGATTTGCAGGATCTTGCGGAGGCAGTGCTGGTGGTACTTCTCCAGCGCCTTGAGGTGTCTGCTCTATATAATCCACATCTCTGAGCCATATAGGAGGGCAGGTATCACTACTGCCCTGTAGACCATAAGCTTGGTGCCAGATTTGAGGTCCTGGTCTTCAAACACGTTCTTCCTCAGGCACCGAAGGTGGCGCCGGCACACTAGAAGCAGTGTTGTCTGCCCTTGCTGATAGTAAGCTCCCGAGAGATTGGTGTGCAAAATTAAGGCACATGGTATTGGGGGCAATGTATTGACGTGGATAGAGAACTGGTTGGCAGACAGGAAGCAAAGAGTGGGAATAAACGGGTCCTTTTCAGAATGGCAAGCAGTGACTGGTGGGGTGCCGCAAGGTTCAGTGCTGGGACATCAGCTATTTACAATATACATTAATAATTTTGATGAAGGAATTGAATGTAATATCTCCAAGTTTGCAGATCACACTAAGCTGGGTGGCAGTGTGAGCTGTGAGAAGGATGCTAAGGAGCTGCAGGGTGACTTGGACAGGTTAGGTGAATGGGCAAATGCATGACAGATGCAGTATAAGGTGGATAAATGTGAGATTATCAACTTTAGTGACGAAAACAGGAAGACAGATTATTATCTGAATGATGACAGATTAGTAAAAGGGGAGGTGTAACGAGACCTGGGTGTCATGGTACATCAGTCACTGAAGGTAGGCATGCAGGTACAGCAGGCAGTAAAGAAAGCAAATGGCATGCTGGCCTTCATAGCGAGAAGATTTGAATATAGGAGCAGAGAGGTCTTACTGCAGTTATACAGGGCCTTGGTGAGACCACACCTTGAGTATTGTGTGCAGTTTTGGTCTCCTAATCTGAGGAAAGACACGCTTGGTATTGAGGGAGTGCAGTGAAGGTTCACCAGACTGATTCCCAGGATGGCAAGACTGACATATGAAGAAAGACTGGATCGGCTAGGCTTATACTCACTGGAATTTTGAAAAATGAGAGGGGATCTCATAGAAACATATAAAATTATGACAGGACTGGACAGGTTAGATGCAGGAAGAATGTTCCCGATGTTGGGGAAGTCCAGAACCAGGGGTCACAGTCTAAGAATAAGGGGTAAGCCATATAGGACTCAGATGAGGAGAAACCTTTTCACCCAGAGAGTGGAGAACCTGTGGAATTCTCTACCACAGAAAGTTGTTGAGTCCAGTTCGTTGGATATATTCAAGAGGGAGTTAGCTGTGGCCCTTATGGCTAAGGAGATCGGGGGTATGGAGAGAAGGCGGGAGTGGGGTACTGAAGTTGCATGATCAGCCATGATCATATTGAATGGCGGTGCAGGCTCGAGGAGCCGAATGGCCTGCTCCTGCACCTATTTTCTATGTTTCTATGTGTGGAAAATGGCCAACATTGTCCAAGGTCGCACCGTGGATTTTGATGACCGGGGGGCAGTGCTGTGTGACGGGGTCAGGTTGGTGGAGGACCTTTGTCTTATGGATGTTTAATGTAAGGCCCATGCTTTCGTACGCCTCAGTGAAGGCGTTGAAGATGGCTTGGAGTTCAGCCTCTGAGTGTGCGCAGACACAAGCGTCGTCCGCGTACCGTAGTTCAATGACAGAAGTTGGGACGCCCTTGGATCTAGTCTGGAGGCAACAAAGGTTGAACAGGTTCTCAGT
This sequence comes from Pristiophorus japonicus, assembly GCF_044704955.1. Classification (NCBI taxonomy): domain Eukaryota; kingdom Metazoa; phylum Chordata; class Chondrichthyes; family Pristiophoridae; genus Pristiophorus; species Pristiophorus japonicus. The sequence goes on along the minus strand of NC_091991.1, from coordinate 125,392,118 downwards.
TGTTCTATAGTTTAGTTCCACTCCAGCGGGGAGCTTGTTGAGAGTGAGTTGGGAGCTGAATTAGTTTGGAGGTGACTTCCATATCTCTCCTTCTCGAGCACACTGTCTAGGAAGGTAACAAATGGGATAAGGCTAAGACTTTGAAAGGCAAAGCCTTTAGTCCAAATTATCACCACGATGTACATTTGTCATCTGCAGATAAGGTCTTAAATTCTTAAAACTGGTGGATCACCTGCTGTACCATCAACTTCCATGCCGTCTGGAAGGTCATGGTCACCTGTTTAAAAGAAAAACAGGGAATCAGTTGTGGCCCTAGATAATGGAACATGGCTAGAGGGTATTTTAACTCTGGGCCTGGGATCATACTGAGCATACATGAGGCAGTCACTAATAATGCATACAAGGCCACCATATCTGCTGCACTGGCCTTTGGTCCTAGCTGTCACCCTTCTGGTGCCCACTAGGGATGTGGGCTCAATGGACCTTCTCATTATGAAGTACCATGATAAAATAACTAGTTATCCTGTACTGTAAAAATTGTCCTTTCTGTTAAATGCATCATTAGGGCCATGAACCCTCACCTTTGAAGGCCGCTTGGACTAATTTTATTCAAGGGTCCATCCCTGCACCTCTGCAAGATCTAAAGGGGGTGTTTCACTTCGAACGTTATTTATCTGGCCCTGCACGATGCTGGTTCCCATACTTCTAGAGCCATCTAAAACTTCTTGGCTGGCTGATCTGCCTTGCCATTCTCACTGGCCCTAGGGTGATTTTAGAATGGGCTCGGACTTTAACCACCCCTCAGGGTTGTTGCCTCCTGTCAACCTCCGCTGAAGGCAACGTCTTGCCCTCCTCAGAGGTAAATCCCTTTTATTCCAAATTACTTCTTGCTTGTCAAAATCTTAGGGGATGTGATAGGAGCCAATCACACTAGCAGGTCTCGAACTTGGAGTAACCAAATTAAGAAGACAGTGCTTTGTAAACGTTCAAATTGATTTAAAACAAGACCATGTACTTTTAATGTAAACTGCATAAAGCAATAGCAATTTTTAGCTGCACTCCAATTAAAACAAAGTGCTTTGAAAAGTTCCAATTGATCTAATACACAGCTTTTCACAGTTCAAAACCAAAACATGACTCAGTATCTCAAAAATAATACACTAGTCTATACATACATAGAGAAAACAGTTAACAAACTTAAAGCAGCATATGCTTGCAGAAAAGACATTGATTTACAAATCTTTAAATACTTGCAATATGAAAGACAAAGATTAAACGCCTTTTAGCTCTGAACAGAACAGAGGGTGGCATAGACAATAAATACAATCACACAGCCATTGAATCATATAGAATCATAGAAGTTTACAGTGCAGAAGGAGGCCATTTGGCCCATCGTGTCTGTGCCGGCCGAAAAAGAGCTATCCAGCCTAATCCCACTTTCCAGCTCTTGGTCCATAGCCTTGCAAGTTACACCACTTCAAGTGAATGTCCAAGTACGTTTTAAATGCAATGAGGGTATCTGCAACCACGACCCCTTCAGGCAGTGAGTTCCAGACCCCACCATCTTCTGGGTGAAAAAGGTTCTCCTCAACTCCCCTCTAATCCTTCTGCCAATTACTTTAAATCTATGATTTAAGGACAGATTTTCAAACAAAAGAAATGCTATAACTTCTTAAACATTCATAGTCAGGAAACTTCCACACATTCACATGCGCTTTCACACAAAGTGAAATTCCAGCAGCCTTTAATTCGGTAATTCTCATGTTTCATTGCTGGCTGCATTTACCATCAGCTCCACTGCTGGTTTCAACTTTAAGTTTCTTTTTTTTCATCCTTTGAACCATCATCTCAGCAACTCATTTTGGTTCTCTAGTTCCCTTTTCTTTTCCACCTTTTCTTAGATCACCAACACTGACTTCTAGCTTCTGGCATTCTACTACCCTCTCTATTTCATCTCTCTGATAGTTGTTATCTCTTATGACACCAGGCTGTACGCAAAGGTGGGCTGCATAGTATAACAACTGCCTGCCTTTATCTAATTAGATTTTGCCTCCGCAAAATCCTGCAAATTCATTGGCAGGATAGACACACCGATGTCGGCATTCTCTCCCAGGCCAACATCCCCAGCATCGAAGCATTGACCACACTCGATTAGCTGTGATGGATGGGCCACATTGTCCACATGCCCGATACTAGACTCTCGAAACAAGCACTCTACTCCGAGCTACGTCATGGTAGGTGAGTCCCAGGAGGGCAGAGAAAATGCTTCAAAGCCTCCTTGAAAAAATGGAACATCCCCACCGACTCTTAGGAATCCCTGGCCCAAAACAGCTGCCTTGATCCTTCTCTCCCGTGATTCTGCCACAAAAGCTGGAAGAATGGCTGTGAATTCGATCTTCCGTCCCAGGGGTCCTGCCACTGGAGCCAGGTAGGTACTTTTAGGTCGTTCCAGTCAGCTCATTGCCACGCGGTCGTGATAGACGGTCTGTGCCTCAGGTGCTGCGCTGGCCTGTTCTCTGGTGTCTTGCCAAGCGAAGGTGAGGTTTTGCTCGGCCTCTGAGCAAGGGGGACATCGATTGCTGGAGTGAAGAGGTCTTCCCATTTCCACTGGATCTTCCCCATCTACCTTCTTCCGAGTAGCATTGGACCATCACCTGCAACAATCCACAGAGATAACTTGTGCACTACACCATTATGGATTACACTTACATCCGCACTATCAAGGACTGGGATCGGCTCCTTGATGTAGGTGCGCAACTTTTCCTGTACTGGAACCAACTCGGGTCGTTTTTCGTTCCAAAGACTCTCAAAGACATTCTGGCTCATCACTGACTGGCTCGCTCCCGTGTCCACTTCCATGAAGACTGGAACGCCGTTTATCTCGACTTCCATCTTCACTGGAGGACGATCAGTGGTGCAGGTATACACTCCATACACTTCTTCTTGGGGCTGAGATGCCTCTCTGGCCAAATCATCATTGGATTCAAAGTCATCTACCGACTCCTCTGCTAGACGGTGAGTTGTATTTCTTTTACACATACGCTGGAGGTGGCCCTTCGTGTTACAGGCTTTGCGTACGTGCTCAGCAAACCGACACTGGTGAGCTCTATGGTTTCCTCTGCAACGCCAGCATGGTGCTACTCGATTAGCACCCCTCGACAGATTCTGAGTTCTGGAACCCTGAGGTCTCTGTCCTGGGCAGAGCCACACTCTTCAGCCTTGCCTGTGAAAGGCACCATTCTGTGCACAGTACTTGCCGGGTTTGAGTCCACAGGATGAATAATTTGCTTGGTGCTGCCACCAAGCAAATTATTCATCCTGTGGACTCAAACCCAGGAGTTTGACTGATGCTGATGGCCTTCTGCAGGTTGACTGTGGTGTCGGCAGATAATAGCTTGTGAAGGAGGCCTTCATGGCCAATTCCCATAACGAAGATGTCTCGCAATGCTTCATTGAGGTGCGTGCCAAAATCACATGGTGCCGCAAGTCTCCTGAAGTCGGCAGCATATTTTACAATCTCCTGGCCCTCAGGCCTGCGGTGAGTGTAGAATCTGTATCTGGCTGTGAGGATGCTCTGTTTTGGTTTTGGTTGGTTGTGAATTAGTTCAGTTAGCTCATCGAATGTCTTATCCTTGGCCTTCGTGGGTGCCAGCAAGTCCCTGACGAGGCGGTAGACCTCGGGCCCACAACTGGTCAGCAGTATAGCCTTGCGCTTCTCAGCCAATGTGTCCGTCTCCCCTGCCAGGTCATTTGCCACAAAATATGCTTAAGCCTTTCCATGAAGGCATCCCAATCATCACCCTCTGCCAAAGGTAGCCGTAATCGTGTGAACGTCTGTATACTCGTCGCCAGTTGTTATATCTGTAATGTACTTATGAATGACTCCACAAGGCAATGTGTTGTACTCAAACTGTGGTGACCTTGGTCCTTTATTTGTTACTCCAGAGTGAGGCAGCCGCATAGAAACATAGAAACATAGAAAATAGGTGCAGGAGTAGGCCATTCGGCCCTTCGAGCCTGCACCGCCATTCAATGAGTTCATGGCTGAACATGCAACTTCAGTACCCCATTCCTGCTTTCTCGCCATACCCCTTGATCCCCCGAGTAGTAAGGACTACATCTAACTCCTTTTTGAATATATTTAGTGAATTGGCCTCAACAACTTTCTGTGGTAGAGAATTCCACAGGTTCACCACTCTCTGGGTGAAGAAGTTTCTCCTCATCTCGGTCCTAAATGGCTTACCCTTTATCCTTAGACTGTGACCCCTGGTTCTGGACTTCCCCAACATTGGGAACATCCTTCCTGCATCTAACCTGTCTAAACCCGTCAGAATTTTAAATGTTTCTATGAGATCCTCTCTCATTCTTCTGAATTCCAGTGAATACAAGCCCAGTTGATCCAGTCTTTCTTGATATGTCAGAGCCGCCATCCCGGGAATCAGTCTGGTGAACCTTCGCTGCACTCCCTCAATAGCAAGAATGTCCTTCCTCAAGTTAGGAGACCAAAACTGTACACAATACTCCAGGTGTGGCCTCACCAAGGTCCTGTACAACTGTAGTAACACCTCCCTGCCCCTGTACTCAAATCCCCTCGCTATGAAGGCCAACATGCCATTTGCTTTTTTAACCGCCTGCTGTACCTGCATGCCAACCTTCAATGACTGATGTACCATGACACCCAGGTCTCGTTGCACCTCCCCTTTTCCTAATCTGTCACCATTCAGATAATAGTCTGTCTCTCTGTTTTTACCACCAAAGTGGATAACCTCACATTTATCCACATTATACTTCATCTGCCATGCATTTGTCCACTCACCTAACCTATCCAAGTCACTCTTCAGCCTCATAGCATCCTCCTCGCAGCTCACACTGCCACCCAACTTATTGTTATCCGCAAATTTGGAGATACTACATTTAATCCCCTCGTCTAAATCATTAATGTACAATGTAAACAGTTGGGGCCCCAGCACAGAACCTTGCGGTACCCCACTAGTCACTGCCTGGCATTCTGAAAAGTACCCATTTACTCCTACTCTTTGCTTCCTGTCTGCCAACCAGTTCTCAATCCACGTCAGCACACTACCCCCAATCCCATGTGCTTTAACTTTATCTTTTGTGTGGGACCTTGTCGAAGGCCTTCTGAAAGTCCAAATACACCACATCAACTGGTTCTCCCTTGGTGACTACCCTTTTATACAGCCCTTGCCACCAGGGCAGGAAACCCCAGTCGCCACCAGTTGTACCCTCTCGTGGTGCCAACATAGTATATACACAGTGTAAACCTTATTGATAGTGCATCAGGTAAACAAGCCTCCATCATATGCAACTATACAGTGACTACCCAAAGAATATATCTATAGTCTGCATATATAACACTTCGGACGAACGCCTCCGATCCGAAAAAAATTTTGCGGAAATACCTGGTGGTCACGACGGCATCTTTGATTGCGGTCGGATGCCTTCATTCGATGCGCAGCATATGGAGAGATGTCTTCCCTGTACATACGGAAATGCTGGAGTCACGTGGGCCTGGGCCACCAATCACTAGGTAGTATTCTCACTGATAATAATGGGAACTCCATTTTTACGAGTTCCTATTACTATCAATGAGAATAAGCCCCTAAAACAAGAAACACAACATAATAAAAAAAACACCTCACATATTTAAAATTAATTGAAATTAAAGTTAATTAAATGTTTTAGAAAAAATATATATTTTTTGGAATTTTTTTTAATGTGTTTTAAGAGGGTTTAAAATAAACTCACCTAAATGGACAGAGTTATTAACATAAAAATGTATGATTAAATTTAATTTTTATATGTTTTAAAACTCTTATGCTGGGAAAAAGTAAGTTTTGCGCCTGCTTTTACCAGGCATAAAAGTTTGAAGGACATTCGCTGGGCATGAGTTGGGCGAGAGCCGGAAACCAGCTTTGACAGGTCGGAAAAGCCGGTTTTTCGGCTCTCGCGCATCGCAGCCTGAAAACCGGCTTTTGCGAGGCTTCGCCGGGTCTGTGCGCACTTCATATGCACCCGGCGAGGCCGGAATTTCCAACCCAGTATTAAACTATGGTCCAGCAAAGCTGAATACGGAAAATTAGTTAAAGGAATTTAGCTGGTTAATTTCTGGTGGCTCACTTTCACAATGACAAAAACCAGATAAGAGCTCAGATTGAGACAGCTCGGTGCCTCCCTAGCTCTCTTCCTGAGTCATTCTCGCAAAACAAGGGCATTTCAGCTGTAAACAAGGCCATTTGTGACATCCCTGAAGTCTGAAACCTGTGGGTGCTGCAGAATGGCAGTTCTAACAAAAGGTTTGGGGTCATTTAAATCTTGCAATGCCCGATCCCTCAAAATACCCTCAAAAGCCCATATTCTTAAAATTTAGTCTAGAAATTTGGTTCTGTAGCGTCCGATTTTTAACGTTTTGTGTCCACAATGGCATCCGAGGAGCACGCGCACACTTTTGATGCGGGCCGCGTGCCAGAAGTGTGCAGAGTGCGTTGATCGTGACATCAATCAGCGTCCAAAGCTGATTTGATGCCTGTAATATATATAGCTCCACCCAGTGGACTACTGTGGCATTGCACCCACTGCTGTTTACAACAATAAAGAGGGAGTCACCTGACTGGGCTCCTGAAGTTATCAGCCATCTGTGTGTTTGTTAGGTTGTACTGAAAAATAACAATGCCAATGCTACCATTTTTGACCTCAATGCTGGAGCTAATGCCCTTTCTTAACCTCGCACAGCTGAACATGCATTCAGCAGCAGGAAGAGCCACCCACCAGCGATATTTAAAGTGATCATCACCTGCTTTTAGCTTAGTTGCTAATTGATTTCTGCTTGCTCTTGGTGAGTTTGTAAAGGTGATTCTTGGTTTTGGACTTTATTTGAAGTTGCTGAAGTCCCAAGGGAGTGTTGTGGCAGGTGCAGTAGTTTGTATCCCCCTTGGCCTGCAGAATGATAGGAAGAATGAGCAGATGCGACACAGAGGAGAACAAGCTTCTCGAAGAGGGAGGTGGGGAGAAGGGCTCTCTGCAGGAGGCATTAACCACTCAGGATCTTCGTGCAGCACGTCTCCTACTTCAACCTCAGCGAAGAACAGTGCATGCGATGTCTCCGCTTCACTAAGGATGTGCTCACCAAAATCTGCCATCTGTTGCATGCAAACCTGCAGCCTCAAAGCAGGGCGAGGACCACATTGCCAGTGGCTGTGAAGGTGAGCGTGGCAATGAATTTTTATGTGTCAGGTTCCTTCCAGGCAGGAGTAGGTCACATTTGCAACATCTCAGAATTTGCCATTCACCATTGAGGCTCTGTATAAAGAGAGGTGAATACAGTTCATTCTCTCTTGCCAGAGAGATGGAGCGAGCACACAGCTTTGCCAGGAGAGCAGGCTTCCATATGGTTCAGGGTGCCATTGACTGCATACATGTCACTTTGCGTGTGCCGCATGTGAACTCGGAGATTTACCGCAATCGGAAGGGATTTCACTCTCTCAATATCCATACTCAGCGCATTATGCAGGTCAATGCTCGGTATCCTGGCAACTGTAATGATGCCTTCTGTCATGTATGTACTTTTGGGATCACTAGCCTCTAGATGGTGTCACTGTTGGAGGTCATTGGGCTGCATGCACATATGTGCAGCCCAAGTATAAAAGGCCAGCCATTTTGTATATTAGTCACTTTGGGCCTTAATAAAGCAGAGCCAAGGTCATACCTCTTGGAGTTAAACAGTACTCAGTCTAATAGTTATTGCATACACAATATTTGGCGACGATGCAACAAGAACCTTTACATGCAAAAATGAGCACAATTGGATTGTTGGAGTGATCCGTGGAAGGAGAAGATTGGGCAGACTTTGTGAGCCATTTGAGCCAGTTCTTCGTGGCCAACAAAATGGAGTAGGTCGGCAACGCAGATCGGCGCTGGGCAGTGTTCCTCACGGTTTGCGGTCCAAAAATTTATGCTCTGATAAAGAATCTACTCCTGCCTGTGATTCCAACAGAGAAGATGTATGAAGAATTGTGTACATTGGTACAGGACCACCTTAAGCCAGACGAAGGCATCATCATCTCGAGATACAGATTTTACACGCATGTTTGCCCAGAGGGCCAGAATGCGGCGGAATTCGTTGCCGACCTGAGACGTCTAGCGGGACCGTGTAAGCTCGGGGTTGTGTTGGCAGACATGCTGCAGGACTTCTTTGTAATCGGCATCAACCACGAGGTGATCCTGCATAAACTATTGACAGTGGAAACGTTGGACTGGAACAGGGCCATCACGATCGCTCAGTCATGCATGACAATGGATAGAGCAGATATCAGTGAAAAATCGAAACTCGGCAAGTACTGTAAATATGATTGATTCGGCATTCGGCAGAGTGGCATATTGCAGGGCCTCCCCGACTGCGTACGCAAAACTTGTGGCTGCCCAAAGTCCGCCAGCGGGAATGCATCTGATTTCTCCGTGTTGGCATTGTGGGGGAAATCACCGGCACCAGCAGTGCCGATTTAAGCAATATAGTTGCAAAAGCTGTCTGAGAGTGGGGCATCTCCAGTGTAGTGTCCGCAGATGACTAAGTGTGCTGCGACACACCACGTGGAGGATGATGGTCAGACTAGCGCGGATCCGGATGCACAATCCGAGATACCAGAGGAGGAAGTGTATGGACTGTACTCGTTTCTAACTCAGAGCAAACCGATAATGATGAAATTTAAAGGGGTGCCGGTATCGATGGAACTGGACACAGGGGCGAGTCAATCGATAATGAGCCAGAGGGCATTCGACAATCTCTGGGATACTAAGGCTGTGAGGCCCAGGCTGAGTCCAGTCAATGCCAAGTTGCGCACGTAGACCAAAGAACTCATAACGGTGATTGGCAGTGCCACAATTAAAGTGTCGTATGACAGTGCGGTTCACGAGTTACCGTTATGGATTGTCTCAGGCAATGGCCCAACGCTGTTCGGCAGGAACTGGCTTGAAAAAATCAGGTGCGATTGGAACGACATCAAGGCGTTGTCGTCGGAGAAAGATACATGTGCCCAAGTACTGAGCAAGTTACCCTTGCTGTTCGAACCAGGCATTGGCAACTTCACGGGAGCCAAGGTGCAGATCCACGTGGACTCGGATGCAAGACCTGTCCATCATAAAGCTCAGGCAGTTCTGTATATGGTGAGGGAGATGATCGAAATCAAACTGGACAGACTCCAGCGTGAAGGGATCATATCATCGGTTGAATTTAATGAATGGGCCAGCCCCATTGTTCCTGTGCTGAAAAGTGATGGCACAGTCAGATTCTGTGGAGACTACACGGCTACGATCAACAGGGTTTCGAAACAGTACCCGTTATCGAAGGCTGATGACTTGTTTGCAACGCTAGCCGGGGGGAAGTCATTCACCAAACTAGACTTGTCGTTGGCCTACATGACACAGGAGCTGGTCAGGACGTCAAAGAGACTTTCGTGCATTAACACACGCATAAAGGACTGTTTATTTATCAAAGGTGCCCTTTTGTAATTTGCTCGGCTGCAGCAATATTTCAGAGGAACATGGAGAGTCGACTGAAGTCCGTTCCCAGAACTGTCGTGTTCCAAGATGACATCCTGATCGCAGGTCGTGACTCCGAGGAACATCTGAACAACCTGGAAGAGGTTCTACATCGTCTGGACAAAGTGGGACTCAGACTGAAATGCTCAAAGTGCGTCTTCATGGCACCAGAGGGCGAATTCCTGGGGAGGAAAATTGCTGCTGGTGGCATCAGGCCCACGGACGCGAAAACCAAAGCCATCAAGAATGCACCCAAGTCGCAGAATGTGACGGAGCTGAGTTTGTTCCTGGGTCTACTCAACTACTTCGGTAACTTCCTACCTAAATTGAGCACCTTATTAGAACCACTGCACATGTTGCTAAGAAAAGGTGACAACTGGGTGTGGGGTGCGTCTCAAGACAGAGCTTTTGAGAAAGCCACTAATCTGCTTTGCTCTAACAAGCTGCTGGTACATTATTACCCATGTAAACGTTTAGTATTGGCCTGTGATGCTTCGTCATATGGAATTGGTTGCGTACTCCAACAAGCTAATGAGTCGGGTAAACTTCAACCAGTCGCATGTGCTTCAAAAGGTTTGTCGAAAGCAGAAAGAGCCTACAGCATGGTAGAGAAAGAAGCACTAGCCTGTGTCTATGGGGTTAAAAAGATGCATCAGTACCTGTTTGGTCTTCAGTTTGAACTGGAGACAGATCACAAGCCACTCATTTCATTGTTCTCTGAAAACAAAGGTAAAAAATACCAGTGCTTCATCCCACATCCAGAGGTGGGCGCTGACATTATCCGCTTATGATTATGTCATTCGCCATAGACCTGACACCGAGAATTGTGCCGATGCTTTGAGCCGTCTACTGTTGCCCACAGCGGAGGTGGAAGCGCCACAACCGGCGGAACTATTGCTAGTTATGGATGCTTTTGAGAGTGAAGGAACCCCTGTCACGGCTCAACAAGTTAAGACCTGTACCAGCCAGGACCCAATTTTATTGGTGGTGGAGAGTTGCATCCTCAAAGGTGATTGGTCTGCCATATTCAAGCAAATGTGCGAGGAGACCAAACCTTACATTCGTTGCAAAGACGAACTGTCTATTCAGTCAGATTGTATATTGTGGGGCAATTGTGTTGTTATGCCCAAGAAAGGGAGAGAGAAATTTGTACGTGAGCTACATTGCACACATCCCGGCATTGCAAAGATGAAAGCCATTGCTGTAAAGTCCTTACACAATACCACAAATCCACACGAGGCACATTCTATGGACAAGGTCACTCCATGACCTGAACCTTTATTCACAGGACCAAGAAGTGATGACCCTGCGTGGGACCTCCCTTTATATACCTGGATGACCAGGTGAGGAGTGTCTCCCACAGGTTCACCCCCTGTGGTCAAGGTGTGCATTTCTTATGTATATACAGTATTGCAGTGTTGTTACATAAAGGTTACATACATGACATCACCTCCCCTTCAACATCTTATTGGGATCATAGGTTAAGTCTCTCAGGTGGTCTGCGCTCTCTTGTGGAGCGCCGCAGTTGGGGCTCTGGTTGTTGAGCCTTGGTATGCGTGTCTGTCACCTGTGGTGATTCCGGCCTGTCCGGGCTGACCGCAGGGACTGTGCATGCTGCTGAAAGTTCTTGTTGCTCGTTCACTGGCGGTGGTGTGAATACCATCTCATGATCTTCCTCAGGTTCCTCAGTGTCCATGCTGAACCTTTTTTTTACTTGGTCCAGATGCTTGTGGCATATCTGCCCATTGTTAAGTTTAACCACTATGACCATATTCCCCTCTTTGTCGATTACAGTACCCTCAAGCCATTTGAGCCCCAAAGCGTGATTGAGAACAAATACGGGGTCATCAATTTCTATACATCTCCCCCTTGAATTTTGGTTATGGTACTCATTTTGGGACTGGCACTTGCCCTCAACAATGTCAGACAGGACTGGATGAATGAGGGACAGCCGAGTTTTGAGTGTTCATTTCATGAGTAGCTCCGTGGGCGAGACCCCCGTGAGCAAGTGCAGTCGGGACCTATAAGTCAGCAGGAGGCGCGATAGGCGGCATTGAAGGGAGGGTCCTTGAATCCGGAGCATGCCTTGTTTTATGATTTGGACCGCACGTTCCGCCTGGCCATTGGAGGCCGGCTTGAATGGTGCTGTCCTGACATGGTTAATGCCATTACCCGACATGAACTCCCGGAATTCGTAGCTTGTGAAACATGGGCCATTATCGCTAACAAGGATGTCCGGCAAGCCGTGGGTCGCAAAGACCGCGGGCAGACTCGCCACAGTGGTGGATGTCGTGCACGAATTCAAAATGATGCACTCAATCCATTTCGAGTACACATCAACCACAATGAGAAACATTTTTCCCATGAACGGGCCCGCATAGTCTACGTGAATATGAGACCATGACCTGGTGGACCAGGGCCACGGGTTGAGCGGGGCCTCCCTGGGGGCATTACCTAGCTGGGCACACGTCGTGCACCTGCGAACACAGTGTTCCAGGTCTGAATCAATTCCCGGCCACCACACATGTGACCGGGCAATGGTCTTCATCAGCACGATGCCTGGGTACTCGCTGTGGAGTTCCCTGATGAATGCTTCCCTGCCCCTCTGGGACATGACAACCCGGCTGCCCCATAATAGGCAGTTGGCTTGGATGGAGAGCTCATCCATCTGTCTGTGAAACGGTCTGACCTCCTCAAGACATGCTCCGTGTGCGGGCGCCCAATCCCCAGTCAGGACACATTTCTTAATCAAGGATAGGAGGTCCTTGATCTGGCGGGCTGTGATGGGGGAGCCTGCGCTGTCAAAGGCATCGACAGCCATGACCATCTCAGCGCTTTGCTCCGCTGACCCCTCAGTGGTGGCCAGTGGAAGCCTGCTGAGCGCGTCAGCACAATTTTCGGTGCCGGGCCGGTGCCGGATGGTGTAGTCATACGCAGCCAGCGTGAGAGCCCATCGCTGTATGCCAGCTGACGCATTGGCATTGACAGCCTTACTGCCTGACAGCAGGGATGTTAACGGCTTGTGGTCCCTTTCTAATTCGAACCTCCTGCCAAAAAGGTATTGATGCATCTTTTTCACCCGATAGACACATGCGAGTGCTTCCTTCTCAACCATCCCATATCCCCGTTCAGCTTGAAAGAGCGATCTAGAGGCATGAGCCACAGGTTGTAGTTGGCCCTTAGCGTTACCCTGCTGCAACATGCACCCAACCCCATAGGACGATGCATCACATGTCAGAACTAATTTCTTACGGGGGTCGTACAGGGTCAACAACTTATTTGAATAAAGTAGGTTCTGCGCCCGATTGAAAGCCCGTTCCTGACAGTCCCCCCAAAACCAATCACAACCCTTATGCAGGAGCACATGCAGCGGCTCCAACAACGTGCTTAAGTTCGACAGAAAGTTCCCGAAATAGTTCAAGAGTCCCAGAAATGAACGCAACTCTGATGTGTTGCAGGGCCTGGGTGCTCGTCGAATTGCCTCCGTTTTGGATTCGGTGGGCCGAATCCCGTCTGCAGCAACCCTCCTGCCCGGAACCTCGACCTCGGGAGCCAAAAACACACACTTAGACTTCTTGAGTCGCAGGCCTACCCGGTCCAGTCGGCATGGCAGGTTGTGGAGGTGTTCCTCGGAGTCACGACCGGTGATGAGGATGTCGTCCTGAAATACGATTGTTCCGGGAATGGATTTGAGCAGGCTTGCCATGTTTCTTTGAAAAATCGCAGCCGCTGACTGAATGCCAAACGGACACCTGTTGCAAACAAACAGTCCCTTGTGCGTGGTGATGGTGGTCAGTGGTTTCGATTCGTCGGCCAGTTCTTGGGTCATATAGGATGAAGTGAGGTCAAACTTGGTGAACAGCTTGTTGCCTGCCAGTGTGGCAAAAAGGTCCTCCGCTCTCGGGAGCGGGTATTGGTCTTGTAGGGACACCCGGTTGATAGTGGCCTTGTAGTCGCCACAGATCCTGACCGAGCCATCCGCTTTTAGGACGGGAACAATGGGGCTCGTCCAGTCCCTGAATTCAATGGGCGAGATGGTGCCCTCTCTCAGCAACTAGTCCAACTCGCTCTCAATTTTCTCCCGCATCACATACGGCACAGCTCTGGCTTTGTGGTGCACTGGTCTGGCGTCCGGGATGATGCGTATCACTACTTTGGTACCTTTGAACGTCCCGGCGCCAGGTTGAAATAGTGACTCAAATTGGACCTGTGAGCATGAACTTCGCTCCACAGATGACATGGCGTGCACATCCCCCCATTTCCAGTTCATCTCAGCTAACCAGCTTCTCCCCAACAGTGCGGGACCATTGCCCAGGATAATCCAGAGCTGCAGCCGGTTTACCGATCCATTGTGTGTGACCGCCAACATTGCACTGGAATGATTTCTTTGGTGTACGTCCGTAATTGCATCTCAATGCATTCTAGTTTGGGTCTGCTGGCTTTGAGTGGCCATAGCTTTTCGAATTGTTGAACACTCATGATTGACTGGCTGGCCCCCGTGTCCAGCTCCATGCATACAGGGATGCCGTTTAATAGGACTTTCATCATCATAGGTGGCGTTTTGGTATATGAGCTGTGAATATTTGCCACATGAACCCGCTGAACTTCAGTGTCCATTGATTTGCCCCAAGTGTCATCCTGCCTTGCAGACCCCTCATCTGGTTCATCTGCCTCGTATATTAGCCTGGTTACAGGCTTTCTGCACATTCTGGCTAAATGGCCACTGAGGTTACAATTTCTGCAGACAAACTGTTGAAACCTGCAAGTCCTGGCAGCATGTCTGCCCCCACACCTCCAGCATGAACTGAGATTCCCATTGTTGTGAACAAAAGAGTTGTTACAAGGCATTCCTCGCTGATTTCCCCTTTGACTGCTCTTGAACACCCTGTTAGTGGGTATCAATGGCCCCATCCCTGGCCGCATTGTCCACTGGGGGGGCGTAAATGTCCGTTCAGCCTGCCATTGTCTCTATTGGAGACTTACTCTTGGGTCTATTGCTGCCTGGGGTGTCTCGGACTGCCCTTGCCTGCCTGCGGGGCTCTGTGTCGCATTTATGATATTGACTCCATGATCCATCGCCACGTTGGAGGCAGAATTGCGCGCGTATATTATCTTGGTTTCCTCCTCCCCCGCCATAAAAGTCTGAGCCATCAACGCCACCGCTTCCAAGGTCAAGTCCTTGGTCTCAATTAGCTTTCTGAAAATCTCAGCATGACCGATGCCCTCAATAAAGAAATCCCTTAGCATCTCCCCCCTGCAGGCGTCTGTGAACTTACAGAGGATGGCCAAGCGCTGGACGTCCGCAACAAAATCCGGTATGTTCTGTCCTTCCCGACGTCGGTGAGTATAGAATCTGTGTCGGGCCATGTGTACTCTGTTCGCCGATTTGAGGTGCTCACCGATTAGTTTGCTGAGCTCTTCAAAGGTTTTGTCCGCCGGCTTCTCGGGTGCTAGCAGGTCTTTCATGAGCGCGTAAGTCTTAGGTCCACAGCTGGTCAGCAGATGAGCCCTTCGCTTGTCGGCCGCTGCGTCTCCCAGCCAGTCCTTCGTGACAAAACTCTGCTGGAGCCTCTCAATGAAATCGTCTCAGTCCTCACCGACACACTACCGTTCATCTGTGCTGCCGGTGGCCATTCTCATGGGTCGTTGATTCCCGTTTCTCGTCACCAATGTAAAGTCCTTACACAATACCACAAATCCACACGAGGCACATTCTATGGACAAGGTCACTCTGTGACCTGAACCTTTATTCACAGGACCAAGAAGTGATGACCCTGCGTGGGAGCTCCCTTTATATACCTGGAAGACCAGGTGAGGAGTGTCTCTCACAAGTTCACCCCTGTGGTCAAGGTGTGTATTTCTTACGTATATACAGTATTGCAGTGTTGTTACATAAAGGTTACATACGTGACAATCGTCAGGTCTCATGTATGGTGGCCGGGAATTGATTCTGAGCTGGAATCATGTGTGCATCAGTGCAACACTTGCATGCAGCTCAGCAAAGTACCAGCGGAATCGTCGCTGAGTCTGTGGTCGTGGCCATCTAAACCATGGTCCAAGATCCACATAGACTTTGCAGGTCCCTTCCTGGGGAAGATGTTTTTAGTTGTGGTGGATGCATATTCGAAGTGGATAGAGTGTATAATCATGTCATCCAGCACATCCACAGCTACCATTGAGAATCTCAGTGTCATGTTCGCAACACATGGTCTGCCTGACATCGTTGTTGGCGACAACGGATCGTGCTTCACCAGTCAGGAGCTTCAAGAGTTCATGAAACTTAATGTTATCAAGCATATAAGGTCAGCACCATTTAAACCTGCATCCAATGGGCAAGCAGAACGTGCTGTCCAAATCATAAAGCAGAGTATGACGCGAGTAACCCAAGGATCACTGCAGACCCGACTATCATGCATACTGCTGAGTTACAGGACAAGACCACACACGCTTACCGGGGTCTCGCCTGCTGAACTAATGATGAAGAGAGGTCTTAAGATCAAGCTATCTCTTGTACACCCTGACTTGAATAATCATGTTGAATATGGAAGACAAAGTCAGCAAGGGTATCATGATCACGCAGCTGTGTCACATGATATTTCTGTAAATGATCCTGTATATGTTCTGAATTATGGTCAGGGTCCCAAGTGGATTGCTGGTACTGTCATGGCCAAGGAGGGCAACAGAGTATTTATTGTCAAGCTCAAAAATGGGCAAACATGCAGGAAACATATGGATCAACAAAGCTGCGGCACACAGTCGAACCGGAACAGTCGGAGGAAGAGACAATCGACGACCAACCAACCTGCCCCCAGTCATCAGAGGACTCAGTGGTCATCAGTGAATCGGGACTTTCAATCACTGACATGTTTAATGAAAATGGACTTTCTATCCCTGACATAGCCAATGCCACTCCCACCACGTCAGCTACCAAGCCACCAGTTACAACAGACTCTGAACCACTCACCCAAGGCTGGAGTTGAACTGAGATGGTCAACCTGGGAGCGTAAAACACCGGACCGTCTCAATTTGTAAAAGAGGGGGTATTGTCATGTATGTACTTTTGGGATCACTAGCCAATGGCGTCACTGTTGGAGGCCATTGGGCTGCATGTACGTGTGTGCAGCCCAAGTATAAAAGGCCAGCCATTTTGTATATTAATCACTTTGGGCCTTAATAAAACAGAGCCAAGGTCATACCTCTTGGAGTTAAATAGTACTCAGTCTAACAGTTATTGCATACACAATACCTTCATTCTGTGGCAGTCCACTGTACCGTCTGCTTTACAGCCACCACAACAAACCAGAGGGTGGCTACTCGGTGACGGGGGCTATCCGCTGACCACCTGGCTTATGATTCCAGTGTGCAGCCCAACCACACGTGGGCAGCATGCATATAACAAGAGCCATGGAATTTGATCAAGCAGACCATTGGGGTCCTTAAACAATGCTTCTGCTACCTGGACCGCTCTGGAAGAGCCCTGCAGTACTCACTAGAGCACAACTCAAGATTTGTCATGGTCTGCTGCATAACTTGGCCATCATAAGGGCACTGTCCTTGCTACCAAGTATACGGCAAAGAGTTGAGGAGGAGGAGGAGGCAGAGGAAAAGATACAAAAAGAAGAGGGGGAGGGGGGAAGGGAAGAGGTAACCAAGATGGCCCCTTTCTGACCGGGCTGCCAATGATCAACTGATCTAACTGTGGTACCAGTGAAAGTAACCCCAATTCCCCATTCACCCACAGTCACACACCTTACCTTCCCTCTGTTACCTTTCAACACTGGTATCTGCAGCCATGATGGCAGCAGCCTGTGCTTGCATGGCAGCAAGCTGAGATTGCATGACAGAAGTCTGAGCTTCCACTGCAGCACTCAGACATTGGGTGGCTTCTGCTTGTGCTGCAATGGAAGCTGAGATATCAGCCATTAGACGCTGCGTCATGTTTGTGTCCACAAGTGCGCTTATGGAGTTGCCCATCACTCCCATGCTGGAAATCATGGGCTCCAAGCTCTGCGCAAAGTTGGTGCCAGACTCCTCCATGTTCCTTGACATTGCATTCAAGCTTTCTAGCAGGGCTGCCAATGCACCAAGCATGTCATTGTGCGTATTCATCAGCCTTCTTCTGTAGGCTGCCGCGTCGAAGTCCTCATCTGAGTCCTGTGCAGCAGAACTCATAGGCAACCTCATCCCCCACGACTCCCCCTCATGCGCTACCCTTTCCCCCTGCCCTGGCTGCAGGCCACCCTTTCTTGGTGTCTCACCAAGTGCAGTTCCTGCATCTAGCCTATTCTCTAATGCACGCAGAGTGCCAGTATCCGAGATGGTGGCTGCGAGTCTGAAATCAAGTCACGATTGTCTTCTGCAACACTTACTTCCTCCTCTTCCACTTCCTGCTCCTCCACCACTGCCTGGCCAGGTTGCAGTTCTTGGCCATCTGAAAGGAGAAAGCCACAAGGGTATGGTTGTGGTGAGGTGGCTGGGTGGGGTTGTGGGGGGCGGTGGGAGAGGGAGGAAAAGCAGGAGGTGTAGGCTTACACTATCTGCAGCTTGTAAATCAGAAGAGATTGTGGGATAAGGGGGAAGTGGAATGTGAGAAGGAGGATTAGGTATGAGGATACCGTCACCTTGGATTGCCTAAGCCCCACCACAGGCTCAGTGATGGCCGCTCCAATTATCTCCAACATCATCTCCTCCATGGGGGTGAGTATTTGCAGGTGTGCCTGTGTCCTGCCAGTTAGGTGCTGTTGTTTTTGGTTAGGAACCAGCTTGTCCTGCAAGAGAGAGGGAAGTGTGTCAATGAGGGTGGTGCAACCTGTTTGGGTTATGTGACTGTCAATGTTGAATAGCTGGCAATGTGTGGAAGCTGTGAGATGTGGGTGTGAGGCTTGCAGCAGTGCAAAGTGTGTGAGGCTGAAGTGAAGCTATGAATGTGAGGTTTGAGTCATGACTGATAGAGATTGTTAGTAGGTGAGTGAAGGGGTTGTGGTGAATGGAACAGTGTCTGAGGCTCGTGGTTCAGTTGTAAGAATATGGCATTTAAAATGAATTCACTGACCTTGACTATTCGTGTGAGGTCATTGAACTTCATGCGGCACTGCATCCTGGTCCTTGGGGCTACATTCTGACATTGGCCATGACCTATCTGCTTCCATTGCCTTTTCCGAATTTGCTGGAGGGCCTTCTGACCCCCCTATGGAAACAGGACCTCTCTTCTCCTTTCCACCTCCTGCACCCAGGCCTCCAGTGCAGCATCAGAGAACCTTGGAGCACGTTCTCTCCCCTGTTGTGCCATTTGTACTTCTTTCTGGTCACACTCTGTTCCCCAGCCAGTTGAATCACCTGCTGCAGCCAAAATGCGCTTCCCCTTTAAGAGGTGCGGGCTTGCTTGCAGAAGTGCAGATTAATTTTAACTGGTGCTAGCCTTGCACAAACTTGGGCCTTCTGCTGAGCGTACAGCCACTGGGCTGCACGCCACAATCGTTAGCAGGCAGCACGAAGTTGGCATGCTGTCTGCATTACTTTGAACGAACG
The DNA here is from genome assembly GCF_044704955.1 of Pristiophorus japonicus. Classification (NCBI taxonomy): domain Eukaryota; kingdom Metazoa; phylum Chordata; class Chondrichthyes; family Pristiophoridae; genus Pristiophorus; species Pristiophorus japonicus. Next base: position 125,373,038 of record NC_091991.1, on the reverse strand, counting down.
TGGGTTGATCTCACATCACAATCTCCATGCCCGTTTTCAGGGCCAATCAAATTTTCAGCCCCTTGTGTCTGAACTATACATGAAGGGAGTTAATAAAAACAGAAAATGCTGGAAATCTCAGCGGGTCAGGCAGCATCTGTCGAGAGAAACAGAGTTAACATTCCGGGTCGATGATCGTTCCATCAGAACTGGCGAATGTTCAAAATGAACAAATTCTTAAAGAGCACTGAAAGGGGGAGGGGAGGAAAGATCAAAAGGGAAGGTCTGTGTTAGGGTGGAAGGCAGGAGAGATTTGAGAGACAAAAGGGATGATGGGCCGACTTGAGATGGTAATAGCAGAAGTTAGAAAAAGATTATGACACACCACCTGCCCTGCCATCTCTAACCTTGCTTTATTTATTAATTACTTAGTTAAAGCTTTCATTCAATCAACATTTTAGTTTTATTGTTTGATTATTTTATCTAGTTTAAGTTATTAATTTAATAAGTGCTAACAAGTTACAGTTTCTCAGCTCTTAACTTAACCCCCTTGCCTAACTTAGAGAGCACAAAAAAAATCTGTAATGCTCACCAACCAATCACTTACCTGCTCTCCTGTGACGTCACTCTTTGATTTTTTTTGTTTTATTTTTGAATCGGAGCCTCATGGCTGCCGCTGCTTTATTCAGGGCCGCTCTCGGGCCCCTCTTTATCCTCTCACCATGGCCGCTGCTTCTACTATCGTGTGACTTCACTCTTTGTTTTTTTGGAAATCGGCGAAAGTTCCTCCGCTGATACCGCCTCCAATGAGGTCCTTCCCCCTCTTATCCGAATTCCCACTCTTTCCAAATTCCCAAATAAAACACTCTGTTCAAGTCCACTCTGTTTAATCCCGCTCTGTGCAGACCACAGACTGCAGATCAAACAACAACACGCACAAATCTTCAGAGAAGCAGGTGTCACGGCGCGACAACTGCAAGAGAAATGCAGGGAACAGCACCAACCCTTGTACATGGCCTTCTTTGACCTTACATGGCCTTTGACACTGTTAACCACGAGAGTCTATGGAGCGTCCTCCTCCGTTTCGGCTGCCCCAAAAGTTTGTTGCCATCCTCCACCTGCTCCACGACGACATGCAAACTGTGATCCTGACCAACGGATCCACCACAGGCTCTCAAATCTGTCACCAAGCTTATGTTCTACAGGGCAGTAGTGATACCCGCCTTCCTGTATGGCTCAGAGACGTGGACCATATACAGTAGACACCTCAAATTGCTGGAGAAATACCACCAACGATGTCTCCGCAAAATCCTGCAAATCCACTGGGAGGATAGACGCACCAACGTCAGTGTTCTCAATCAGGCCAACATCCCCAGCATCAAAGCACTGACCACACTCGACCAGCTCTGTTGTCCACATGCCAAACACAAGACTCCCAAAAGAAGCGCTCTACTCGGAACTTCTACATGGCAAACAAGCCCCAGGTGGGCAGAGGAAACATTTCAAGGACGCCCTCAAAGCCTCCTTGATAAAGTGTAACATCCCACCGGCACCTGGAGTCCCTGACCCAAGACCGCCCTAAGTGGAGAAAGAGCATCGGGAGGGGGCTAAGCACCTCGAGTCTCGTCGACGAGAGCATGCAGAAAACACAGGCAGCGGAAGGAGCGTGCGGCAAACCAAGCTCCCCACCCACCCTTTCCTCCAATGAATGTCTGTCCCACCTGTGACAGAGATTGCAATTCCCATATTGGACTGTACAGTCACCTGAAAACTCACTTTTAGAGTGGAAGCAAGTCTTCCTCGATTTCGAGGGACTGCCAATGATGATGATGATAAATTTCTAAACTGCTCACAAGAGTGAATTACCTCAGATCCTGCGATATCAGACATCAACACTAGGGGACAGTGTAAGATAATTTTTCACAGCTTGTTGGTCTTAATATTCTGTTCACATTGGCCTGGAATTTCCTGGAAACTATCGCCGTAACTGCAGTGTATGAATGGAGTTGCGCCTTTTTTGCTGAGGAAATTCACGTGTAACTGATTAATGCAGGGATTATGCCGGAACTTTGGCATGCATAAATCTCGCTCACTTGTGCCGTTCTTGAGTGACATCTGGCAAAACGCCATTTAGCTCCGCCAAACCCCATGCAAAAATCCCGAGAACGCAAGTTTCCTGCATTTATGCCGGTTCTGAGTGGATAAATTGACACCCATAATTTCAGGTGCAGCAGGTTACTATTTATGATGTTTTATTATGATTTATATAATATATATATATATATAATTTCTCCTTATTGAGACTTACGCTGTATTTCATTGTTTTTAAATGCTGTTTTATGACATCACAATCTATTACATTAAAAAGAGAAAAGCTTCTACAATTGCATTTTCTTAAACATGCTCTGCTTAAGTTGCATAAATGATGGTTTGATGGCTTTAAACTTTCATTTTTATAACATCAGTAAGATAAAGAGGGATGATGATCTATGTTCCGCGATATCCTCGAACCCTAACTGATTTCCATTTGTTTAATGCCAGTTCTTCCGTTTGGATATATGCTAATGAGATTATCGGAATTTTCAACGTAAATTGCTGTCAGCAAGATCGACATAGAAACTGGTATAAATTTTGGTGCAAATTGAATCGAGGAAATTCTTGTTTTTATCTTAAAGTGACATAAGCAGGAGTTGTGATATAGCATTGAAATTAGGTTATAATGTTAGAACACTTGATATTGTTGGTGAAGGTATATGTCTGTTTATTACTTTCTGAATCTGAAGAGGAATAGTTATTGTTATATCTTCAGTACAACTCACAAACACATACACAAGCCTTAAGGTGGCAGAACACTCCGGAACTCTAGTCAGGTGACCTGTTCCCTCTTTATTTGTACACAGCACTGGCTGCAGTGCCACAGTAGTCCACAGGTGGAGCTATATATATTACACTTCTCTCTCCTTAATGAAGAAGTAATTATAACAAAATAATCATCATGCATAACAAAAGATATGGACTTATTTTGCCATATTTACAAATCAAGCTTAACCACTTGTTTTCTGTTTCGAAGAGGATACCTTTGCTCTCGAACAGAACTTTCCAAACATGGTGTTGAATTTAAACCCATTCAAGGCTGATCCTGAGGAAAGTTTTCCTCCAAGGGATGCCCTTGATTTCCATTTGAACTCTCTCTAACTTCAAAATGTTCATCTGCCTGACTCGGATTCAGACTTAAATTCTGATTTCTCTTGGATTTGTTTCCAGTACATTAGATATGCTACTAGTGTATCAAAACTATCTGATGAGTCAGAAATAATGGAATCATTCTCACCTTCAACTACTTTCACATCTGTAGGTAAAATATGATCATTGTGAACAAACCTAACCTGTCCATGATCAAACATCTTGACCAAATATGTGCGAGGACCACACATCTTCACCAGTCTTCCTGGCAATGACTTTAACCATTTATGGTGATGGTTATTCACTCTCACCTTCTGATTTAATTTCACACTTCTCTCTTTTACTCTACCTCTATCATGATTCTCTTTCTGTCTTAACTGTTTCTCTTCTACAGACTGTGCTAAGTTTGGTTTTAACAACGAGAATCTGGTTCGTGGCTGTCGTTTGAGAAATAACTCTGCTGGTGTTCTACCAGTAGTTGTATGAGGAATATTATGATACGTAATTAGAAAATTAGCCAATTTGTGGTCCAATGACAACTGTGGTTTCTTTGGATTTGGATCCAACATCTGTTTGATGAGGGCAAATTTACAATTTGTACTGTGCGCTCTGCTGCACCATTTAAGCAGGGTGGTATGGTGGAACCTTGGTATGTTTCACACCAATTTTGTTCGTGAACTGTGCAAATTCTTCTGAACGAAATTGTGGTCCATTATCAGAAACAATTTCTTCTGGGAGGTCAAATGAAGAAAATAATCTTCGTAAAATGTCTAATGTTTTAATTGTTGTTATTTTCCACATTGGAAACACCTCGATCCACTTTGAATGGCTATCAATCATAATGAACAATTGTTGTCCTTCAAGCTCAGCAAAATCGATATGTAGCCTTTGCCACACCCTGGGAGACCATTTCCATGGTCAAAGCCCATCTCTGCATTCAGGCTGCAGCTAATGTTGGAACTGGGGACTTTGGATGGAGGATTGCTGTCAGGGCTTATGGTCCATAATGATGGTAAACTTATGACCATTCAAGTATCTGTGGAACTTCTTGACCCCCAAAATGAAAGCCAAAGCTTCCCTTTCGATTTGCGCATAATTACGCTCACTGGCACTGAGAGTGTGTGAAGCAAAAGCAAGTGGTCCCTCCTCCCCACTATGTAGTGCATGAAAGATCACTGCCCCAACTCCATACGGAGAGGCATCACATGCTAACTTGATCTCTTTAGATACATCATAGTGAACTAACATGGTGCTCTCTCGGCCTTTTGGCTAAGATCATGCGTAACTGACCTGACAGGGGAGTAACCATGACCAGAAAGTGGTTCTCCCTGGATCAGGAAGGTGGTTCTCCTATGCTTTTTGGAAATAGGAGGTGGGTGGGGTGGCTTGACCCATCCACCTCCACGGAGGTGGGTGAGGGGCACACACCCACCTCCATGGTATGAACCTGGTATTGCAGTACTTCCAGGAACGGTGCAGTGGCTCTAGGCCTTTTGGCTAAGAGCATTGGCGCAGAGTGATCCTTGATGTGTGCAAGGTGACCTCTGGCGTTTGTAATCTGACAAGATGATCTGACAAAGAATTGGAAAGATTGGCAACGAAAAAAAAAAGAAAAAAAACATGGTGCTCTCTACCAATTTGCTTTTACACTCCTTGAATGCTGTATCGCATTCTTCTGACCACTTCCAATGGACCTGTTTTTTCAATAGTTCATTCAGTGGATGTAATACTGTAGCCAAATTTGGTGGGAAATTCCCATAATAGTTCAAAAGACCCAAACATGATTAAAGTTCAGTGACATTCTTGGGAGTGGGTGCATTTCTGATTGCATCCAGCTTTCCCTTGGTTGGATGTAAACCATCTTTGTCTACTCCGAACCCTAAGTACTCCACGGACTTTTGAAATAACTCACACTTGCGAGCAGACACTCGTACTCTGTGCTTCTCTAGCCATTTGAGGACTTCATTCGATATGTTATTATCAATTTGTCTATTTGGAGCTGAAATTAGTATGTCATCTAAATAACATACTACCCCTTCAATACCTTGCATAATCTGGTTCATCACCCCTTGGAATTTGGCAGGGGCAGAAGACACTCCAAATGGTAGCCTATTAAATTGATATAGGCCTAGATGAGTATTTATAGTCAAGCATGACTTGGACTCATTTAGTTCAAGTTGTAAGTATGCATTTGTAAGATCCGACTTTGAGAAGATCTGATCACCTGTCAGTGTTGTGCACAAATCTTCTAAATTTGGCAATGTATTGGGAAGATCACCTTCCAGAGCCTGGTTTATGGTTACTTTATAATCACCACACAATATTACCATACCATCGGACTTCGGTACAACAACAATGGGTGTAGCCCAATTACATAGATCTATCTTAGAAATAATGTTCTCAGTCTCTAGTCTTTTGAGTTCTTGCTCAACTTTCTCTTTGAGTGCATATGGTACGGAACGTGGCTTGTAGTAAACCGATCTAGCGTCCTTCTGTACCCTGACACTTGCCTTGAAGCGTTGGATCGGACTGCCTGTTTCACAGAACACCTTCAGATAATTCTTGGTGACATCATCCTTTGATGCAAATCTCGTTTCAACATGAAAAATCTCACTCCAATCCAACTTCCCAACCAATTTCTTCCTAGTAAGGCAGGCTTGTCTCCTGCCACTACTAATAGTGGCAAGCTCTGAAATTGATCCTTGTATTTCATCATTATGGTGATACGACCTACCACAGGAATGTTCTCTCCCGAGTAGCCTCACAACTCTATCTTGGATTTCTCCAATGGGAAAATATGCAAATTGTCGAGGTATAGTGACTCCAGTGCTACACTCATGGATGTACCAGTGTTGATTTCCATGGGTATCTTGGTTCCTGCAACATCTATGTGGATTATGATACTTTTCGAAACGCTGTTAGTTAACCTTGTGCTCCTGATGATGTGTAGCTCTAAAACCTCCTCGTCCTGTTGTTTCTATTCCACGCTATGTAGTCCCTGGGGATTTCTACTTATAGCTTTGAAAACTGGTTTACCCTTCAGTCGGCATGCCTTCACAAGATGCCCAGTTTTCCTGCAGATGAAACACTCTTTCTTCACATATGGACAACTTTGAGCAATGTGTTCTCCCAGGCACTGATAGCAGGACTTCAATGATCTGTTATGATTGCCAGTTTCTGAGACCTTACCTTTTACTTTTAACCTGCAAGTATTCACCTTGGTTGTGTGACGACTGGAAATAGTATGAAATTCTCGGGAATATTGGTCGGCCATGTTCATTGACATAGCTGCCTGACAACCTAAATCAAAAGTCAAGTTAGGGGTTGTCAATAATTTTCTTCTGATCGCATCATTTTTCATCCCACAAACAAAGCGGTCACACAATGCTCGGCCCTGAAAGTTTCCGAAATTACAGTGCATAGATAGCTTTTTTAATGCTACAATGTACTCACTGATATTTTCTTCGGTTAACTGATCTCATATTCTGAAATGATAACTGTCAGCAATTTCCAGGGGCTCAGGACTGTAGTGCTGTTCTAACTTAGAATCTGCTTAAGAGTTGTGCCCTTTGGCTTGACAGGCACAAGCAAATTTTTCAGGGTTTCATAAACCTCAGGCCCTGCTTCAGTTAAGAAAATTGCCCGTTGTCTTTCCAACACCACCCGATTATGGTTTTCATCATTGTGGACTTTGATGATATTATTTGTGGTGAAAAACATTTCTAGCCACTCCACATACTCTCCAAAACTTTCATGGTCATGTTGAAACTCCCCCAAACGCCCTATTATTCCCATAGGCATGGCCATCTGGAATCTGGCAGTTCAAACAAGTGTACTTGTAATTTATCTTGGATTTGTAGCTGTTAATCAACATAGGCAAGCTCTCAAAGTCTCTCTGTCAATTGGCTGAATCATCCACCAACAAAAATTGCTGCTTTTTCCCCCCGATTATCCCAGCTTCATCACCATTGTTATATCTTCAGTACAACTCACAAACACACACACGCCTTAAGATGGCAGAACACTCCAGAACTCTAGTCAGGTGACCTGGTCCCTCCTTATTTGTACACAGCACTGGCAGTGCCACAGTAGTCCACAGGTGGAGCTATATATATTAGAGTTATGTTCTACAGTTACATTCTGTAAACTATTGTCATTTGTTATATCAAACCTGGTATGGACTGATGAAGTGTTTATTCTACAACTTCTTGAAATCTCAGTGATCATGTGAGAGTTTATATGCTATCCGCAGAGCCAGAGGATCCCAACCTGGAGAACATGATGAGGTTTTGGGGGGCGCAAGGAGGACAGGCCGAGTTGGAACATTATTTACAAGACGGTTGCCAGCTCCAGTCTGTACCGCTCCCTCGCACTCAAATTGATTTATGAATCACATTGCTTCTCACTGGGCTTTCGGTTACTTTTTACCAGTTTGTGAATGTTTTTTTGCCAATATCCATGGAACTGGGATTAGAAACATAGAAACATAGAAAATAGCTGCAGGGGTAGGCCATTCGGCCCTTCGAGCCTGCACCACCATTCAATATGATCATGGCTGATCATTTTTGCAACTTTATTACCCCTTTCCTGCTTTCTCCATACCCCTTGATCCCTTTAGCTGTAAGGGCCACATCTAACTCCCTTTTGAATATATCTAACGAACTAGCCTCAACAATTTTCTGTGGTAGAGAATTACACAGGTTCACAATTCTCTGAGTGAAGAAGTTTCTCCTCATTGACAGACAACCCTCCAGAAGTGGGGCATTCATTGTTTCAGCAGTCTGCTGCTGCTGCCATGGACATGGGAGAGCGATTGCGATGGGTTCTGGGGCAACTTTATTTTACAAAGACATTATATTGGGTCAGAAGGTGCTAGGATTATAATCATGCATTAGAAAGAAAGACTTACATTTATATAGCGCCTTTCAAAACTACCGCACGTCACAAAGCGCTTTACAGCCAATGAAGTACTTTTCAAGTGTAATCACTATTGTATTATGAGAAAGGTAGCAGCCAATCTGCGTACAGCAAGCTCCCAGATAATTACCAGATAATCTGTTTTTTTGTTATGTTGATTAAAGGATAAATATTGGCCAGGACACCAGGGATAGCTCCCTGCTCATCTTTGAAATGGTGCAATGGGATCTTTTAAGTCCACCTGAGAGAGCAAATGGAGCCTCAGTTTAACGTCTCATCCAAAAGACGGCACCTCCGACATTGCAGCACTCCCTCAGTACTGCACTGGAGTGTCAGCCGAGATTTATGTACTCAAGTCATTAACAGCGCTTGCCATTATTAATCCAGAAAAGTCCAGCAATTTGCTGAGTAAAAGAGATACGCCATGAGTTCTAATTCTCCACAAATTGCTGGACACTTTGCGTCACTCTGCCGTTAGCATCACCAAAGCCGATAAAAGTCCCTTCGCGCCAGGAGGCTCCCCATTGAATTGAATGGCGGTCATGAAATTGCTAGATTTATGACGTTAATACAAATTAATCCCGCTGCAGCCATTTAGGGCAGGTAATTAATGTCATAGAGAACATGACATGATTTATGGTGCTGATATGACACTCAACCTTGGAGGCCCAGAAAGGGACCAAGGAAGCTGAGGCATCTCACTCCAGTAGGTAGCGGTTTATTATCCTTTTGAGCTGTCTTCGCAGTTTTTTGTTCTATACTTTCCATCCACACTCCTGTTAGTGTCCAAAGGTAATAATTTTCAGAATGCAAAGCTGTTTTGACAATCAGAAATACAAATCGGACAGATTCCTTTCAGAAAATAATTTTGGGATACAGTACTGTATATGAGTAATTTGAGACATGATAGATGGTAAGTGTAACGTTCTTGGGAGGAGCAGACCAAAGCTTTCCAGCTCTGGGGTTTTCTTTGTGTCATGTCTGTTGTAGACTAATTGATAGAGGTTGTTTGCTATGATTAGTCAACAACCCCATTACCATTGTAACATGCGACTATCAGGATGGTAGAAGGTGACCTCGATGGACCTTCTGGGGGGAGAGGGTGAACAGCCAAAGGTTGTGATCCATATCGGTACCAATGACATGGGTAGAAAGAGGGATGAGGTTCTGCAAACAGAGTTTAGGGAGATAGGAGAGAGATTAAAAGGCAGGACGTCAAAGGTAGTAATCTCCAGGTTACTGTCTGTGCCATGTGCTAGTGAGCACAGAAATAGGAGGATAGAGAAGATGAATGCATGGCTGGAGAGATGGTGCAGGTGGGAGGGCTTTAGATTGTTGAGGCATTGGGACCGTTTCTGGGGGAAGTAGGACCTGTACAGCCAGACGGGTTGCACCTCAACAGAGCCGGGACTAGTATCCTTGCAGGAGGGTTTGCTAGTGCTGTAAGGGAGGGTTCAAAATAGCTTGGCAGAGGGATGGGAACCGGAGAATAGATTCAGTGGGGAGAGAAGCACAGCTGGAATTGGGCAGCAGAAAAGTAGAAAGTGAATTTGGAAAACAGAGGAAACAAGGGCTGGAAAATAGACAACAAGGGAGTTTGGCACTACTAAATGGTATATATACTTCAATGCAAGAAATATAAGGAATAAGGCAGATGAGCGGAAAGGACAGATAGACACTTGGGAGTATGATATTATAGCCATTACTGAGACATGGCTGAAAGTAGGACAGGTATGGCAGCTCAACATTCCTGGTTACAGGGTCGTCAGACGGGATAGAGAGGGGGTAAAAAAGGAGAGGATGGCCGCAGTATTGATTAAAGAAACAATTACAGCTGTGAGAAGGGATGATATGTTAGAAGGGTCATCAAACAAGGCCATATGGGTTGAATTAAAGAACAAAAAAGGGGCGGTCACACAACTGGGAGTGTACCATAGACCCCCAAACAGTCAGAGGGAGATAGAAGAACAAATATGTGGGCAAATTGCTGCAAAGTGCAAAAACTATTGAGCTGTAATAGTGGTGGATTTCAACTACCCTAATGTTAACTGGGAAAAGGTAGTGTGAATGGTACAGAGGGTGCGGAATTCCTAAAATGCATTCAGGAGAACTTCTTTAGCCAGTATGTAACAAGCCCAACAAGGGAGGGGGCGGTTCTAGACTTGGTTTGGGGGAACGAAGAGGGGCAGGTGGAAGGGGTATCAGTGGGAGAGCATTTTGGTGCGAGTGAGCATAATTCAGTAAGATTTAGGGTAGTTATGGAAAAGGACAAAGGTGAACCAGAAAAAAAAGTTCTCAATTGGGATGAAGCCAATTTTGCTGAGCTGAGATGGAATTTGACCAAGCTGGACTGGAAATGGCTATTTGATGGTAAATCAGTGTCAGAGCAGTGGGAGGCATTCAAGGAGGAGATCCTGAGGGTACAGAGCAAGTATGTTTCCTTAAAAAAAAGGGTGGGATAACAAATCTAGAGCCCCCTGGATATCAAGGAACATACAGGGTAAGATAAAGAAAAAAAGGGAAGCTTATGACAGAACTCAATACTGCAGAGACTCCAGAGGAGTATAAGAAATGCAGGGGTGCAATTAAAAAAGATATCAGGAAAGCAAAGAGAGAGCATGAAAGAATGTTGGCAAGTAAAATCAGGGAAAACATAAGAACATAAGAACAAAAGAATTAGGAACAGGAGTAGGCCATCTAGCCCCTCGAGCCTGCTCCGCCATTCAAAAAGCTCATGGCTGATCTGGCCGTGGACTCAGCTCCACTCACCCGCCCGCTCCCCATAAACCATAATTCCCTTATTGGTTAAAAATCTATCGATCTGTGATTTGAATACATTCAATGAGCTAGCCTCAACTGCTTCCTTGGACAGAGAATTCCACAGATTCACAACCCTCTGGGAGAAGAAATTCCTTCTCAACTCTGTTTTAAATTGGCTCCCCCGTTATTTGAGGCTGTGCCCCCTAGTTCTAGTCTCCCCGACCAGTGGAAACAACCTCTCTGCCTCTATCTTGTCTATCCCTTTCATTATTTTAAATGTTTCTATAAGATCACCCCTCATCCTTCTGAATTCCAACGAGCAAAGACCCAATCTACTCAATCTATCATCATAAGGTAAGCCCCTCATCTCCGGAATCAGCCTAGTGAATCGTCTCTGTACCCCCTCCAAAGCTAGTATATCCTTCCTTAAGTAAGGTGACCAAAACTGCACGCAGTACTCCAGGTGCGGCCTCACCAATACCCTGTACAGTTGCAGCAGGACCTCCCTGCTTTTGTACTCCATCCCTCTTGCAATGAAGGCCAATATTCCATTCGCCTTCCTGATTACCTGCTGCACCTGCAAACTAACTTTTTGGGATTCATGCACAAGGACCCCCAGGTCCCTCTGCACCACAGCATGTTGTAATTTCTCCCCATTCAAATAATATTCCCTTTTACTGTTTTATTTTCCCAGGTGGATGACCTCACATTTTCCGACATTGTATTCCATCTGCCAAACCTTAGCACATTCGCTTAACCTATCTAAATGTCTTTGCAGCCTCTCTGTGTCCTCTACACAACCCGCTTTCCCACTAATCTTTGTGTCATCTGCAAATTTTGTTACACTACACTCTGTCCCCTCTTCCAGGTCATCTATGTATATTGTAAACAGTTGTGGTCCCAGCACTGATCCCTGTGGCACACCACTAACCACCGATTTCCAACCCGAAAAGGACCCATTTATCCCGACTCTCTGCTTTCTGTTAGCCAGCCAATTCTCTATCCATGCTAATACATTTCCTCTGACTCCGCGTACCTTTATCTTCTGCAGTAACCTTTTGTGTGGCACCTTATCGAATGCCTCTTAGAAATCTAAATACACCACATCCATCGGTACACCTCTATCCACCATGCTCGTTATATCCTTAAACAATTCAGTAAATTAGTTAAGCATGATTTCCCCTTCATGAATCCATGTTGCGTCTGCTTGATAGCACTATTCCTATCTTGATGTCCCACTATTTCTTCCTTAATGATAGCTTCAAGCATTTTCCCCACTACAGATGTTAAACTAACTGGCCTATAGATACCTGCCTTTTGTCTGCCCCCTTTTTTAAACAGAGGCGTTACATTAGCTGCTTTCCAATCCGCTGGTACCTCCCCAGAGTCCAGAGAATTTTGGTAGATTATAACGAATGCATCTGCTATAACTTCCGCCATCTCTTTTAATACCCTGGGATGCATTTCATCAGGACCAGGGGACTTGTCTACCTTGAGTCCCATTAGCCTGTCCAGCACTACCCCGCTAGTGATAGTGATTGTCTCAAGGTCCTCCCTTCCCACATTCCCGTGACCAGCAATTTTTGGCATGGTTTTTGTGTCTTCCACTGTGAAGACCGAAGCAAAATAATTGTTTAAGGTCTCAGCCATTTTCACATTTCCCATTATTAAATCCCCCTTTTCATCTTCTAAGGGACCAACATTTACTTTAGTCACTCTCTTCCATTTTATATATCGGTAAAAGCTTTTACTATCTGTTTTTATGTTTTGCGCAAGTTTACTTTCATAATCTATCTTTCCTTTCTTTATTGCTTTCTTAGTCATTCTTTGGTGTCGTTTAAAATTTTCCCAATCTTCTAGTTTCCCTCTAACCTTGGCCACCTTATTCGCATTGGTTTTTAATTTGATACTCTGCTTTATTTCTATGGTTATCCACGGCTGGTTATCCCTTCTCTTACCGCCCTTCTTTTTCACTGGAATATATTTTTGTTGAGCACTATGAAAGAGCTCCTTAAAAGTCCTCCACTGTTCCTCAATTGTGCCACCGTTTAGTCTGTGTTCCCAGTCTACTTTAGCCAACTCTGCCCTCATCCCACTGTAGTCCCCTTTGTTTAAGCATAATACGCTCGTTTGAGACACTACTTCCTCACCCTCAATCTGTATTACAAATTCAACCATACTGTGATCACTCATTCCGAAAGGATCTTTTACTAGGAGATCGTTTATTATTCCTGACTCATTACACAGGACCAGATCTAAGATAGCTTGCTCCCTTGTAGATTCTGTAACATACTGTTCTAAGAAACAATCCCGTATGCATTCTATGAATTTCTCCTCCAGGCTACCCCGCTACTATTTGATTTGACCAATCGATATGTAGGTTAAAATCCCCCATGATTACTGCCGTTCCTTTTTCACATGCCTCCATTATTCCCTTGATTATTGTCCGCCCCACTGTGAAGTTATTATTTGGGGGCCTATAAACTATGCCCACCAGTGACTTTTTCCCCTTACTATCTCTAATCTCCACCCACAATGATTTAATACTCTTTTGTTATAAAACCCAAAGATGTTTTATAACATAAGAGCAAGAGGATAACTCGAGAAAAAGTGGGGCCTATGAGAGACAAAGGAAATCTGTGTGTGGAGGCAGAAGTTGTGAGTATGATTCTTAAAGAATACTTTACATCTGTTTTTGCAAAAGAGAGGGGCGATGCAGACTTTGCAATGAGGGAGGAGGAGTGTGAAATATTAGGTGAGATAGTGAGAGAGGAAGTATTAAGGGCTTTAGCAGCTTTGAAAGTGGATAAATCCCCAGGCCCAGATGAAATGTATCCCAAGTTGTTAAGAAAAGCAAAAGAGGAAATAGCAGAGGCTCTGACCATCACTTTCCAGTCCTCTCTGGCTTCAGGTGTGGTGCCAGAGGACTGGAGGATTGCTAATGTTGTACCTTTGTTTAAAAAGAGAGGAAGGGATAGGCCGAGTAATTACAGGCCAGTCAGCCTAAACTCTGTGGTGGGAAAGTTATTGGAAAAAATCCTGAAGGACAGGATAAACCTTCATTTGGAAAGACATGGATTAATCAAGGACAGTCAGTGTGGATTTGTTAAGGGAAGGTCGTGTTTGACTAACTTGATTGAATTTTTCGAGGAGGTAACAGGAGGGTCGATGAGGGCAGTGCGTATGATGTAGTGTATATGGATTTTAGCAAAGCTTTTGATAAGATACCACATGGTCGACTGGTCACGAAAGTAAAAGTGCATGGGATCCAGGGCAAAGTGGCAGGATGGATCCAAAATTGGCTCAGAGTCAGGAAGCAAAGCGGAATTGTTGATGGGTGTTTTTGTGACTGAAAGGCTGTATCCAGTAGGGTTCCTCAGAGCTCAGTACTAGGTCCCTTGCTTTTTGTGGTATATATCAATGACTTGGACTTGAATGTTGATGGTATGATTAAGAAGTTTGCAGATGTCACTAAAATAGGCTGTGTGGTTGGTAATGAAGAAGAAAGCTGCGGATTGCAGGAAGATATCAATGTACGGTCAGGAGGGCGGAACAGTGGCAAATGGAATTTAATCCGGATAATTGTGAGGTAATGCATTTGGGGAGGTCTAACAAGGCAAGGGAATACACATTAAATGGAACGACACTGAAAAGTGTAGAGGAACAAAGGTCCACAGATCCCTGAAGGTAGTAGGCCAGGTAGATAAGGTGGTTAAGAAGGCATATGGAATACTTGCCTTTATTAGTCGAGGCATGGAATTCAAGAGCAAGGAGGTTATGCTTGAACTGTATAAAACACTAGTTAGGCTGCAGCTGGAGTACTGTGTACAGTTCTGGTCATCACATTACAGGAAAGATGTGAATGGGTGCAGAGGAGATTTACAAGAATGTTGCCTGGACTGGAAAATTTTGGCTATGAGAAAAGATTGGAGATGCTGGGTCTGTTTTTTATTGGAACAGAGGAGGCTGAGGGGAGACCTGATTGAGGTGTATAAAATTATAAGAGGCTTGGATAGAGTGGATAGGAAGGACCTGTTTCCCTTGGCAGAGGGGTCAACAACCAGGGTACATAGATTTAAAGTAATTGGGGGGAGGTTTAGAGGAGATATGAGGGGAAATTTCTTCACCCAGAGGGGAATGGGTGTCTGGAACTCACTGCCTGAAAGGATGGTCGAGGCAGAAATCTTCACCACATTTATGTTAAAAATACTTGGATGTGCGCTTAAAGTTCCGTAACCTACAAGGCTACGGACCAAGAGCTGGAAAGTGGGATTAGGCTGGATAGCTCTTGGTCGGCCGGCGTGGACACGATGGGCCGAAATGGCCTCCTTCCATGCCGTAAATTTCTACAATTCCATGCTTTTGTTTCGTCCGGCATTTCCTAAGTTCCTTTGAAAGCAGAGCAATTGCGTATCAACTCGGTATTTCACTGTTCTTGATCATAATGGATGGGGACACTGTTTCTTTACTTGTCAAATTTTATTTGATAATGCTGTGAAGGAGCATTTTACTACATTGCTACAGAAATGCAAATTGTTGTTGTTCATAGGTCAAGAACGCTTGTACATTTCACACACCTACCTTGCCATTCACTCATTAACTTCTCAAGGACCAATGCAGCAATTCCCAAACATAACTGCGTTACTATGTCCTCTGCTTCTACTTGTTATTTAAACAAAATCTTACTTTTCCTTTCTGTCTCTCTTTTCCCTCTTTCTTAATCTACTCTCTTTCTTTTGTCTCTAATTTAATTCTGATTCACCCTATTTCCTTTTCATTTAATCTGTTTCTTAATCTATCCTTTTCTTTCATTGGTTAAGGAGATGGACCATTGGGCATAACGTTCATGAGGTCGCAGTTACGACATTGGCATCGCTGTGCCGTTATACTATCGAAGTTCTCAAAATTTGTGATGCTATTATGATGTGAATGGTGAGCTAAAAAATCCAATTAATATCGCTCACCACCAAACTTGTCATTTCAACTGTTTCTGACCCGTTATATAATCTAATAGGGGAAAAGTGCGGAAGTTCAACACCATACACCACACCACAAGGGATAAATCAGTGAAATATATGTAATGTACTAAAAACAAATGGTAGTGCAAGAGAACTTAGAATGGACAAATACATTTAATGTAGTTATGTTGGGCCCAAGTTTTGAGCCGCGCCTAGAACAGCGCAGTCCTGACCTGGACGCCCATTTTTCGCGCCACAAAGTGCGCCTAAAAAAACCATCCAGATTCTCCACCTCCCTGCAGGTCCTCTGGCCCTCGGCGCAGCGCAGCAGGAGCTGCAGGGGGCGGAGCCAGGTCCCTGCACTGAAAACAGTGCCGGGACCTCTGCACATGCGCGCTACAGTGGACACGCATGTGCAGTAGCTCCAGGCGCCCGAAACTGTGTGGGAGGGGCCGAAGCACGCAGCCCCTAGCCCTGGCCCAATGGCCTCACTGGGGCTGCGTGAATAAGGCTCCTCCCACGGCCAGCTCCTGCTTCCTCCCGACCCGACTCGACTCCCGCTTCCCGCCTCCGGACCCGACCCGACCCGACTCCCGCTCCCCCCCCTGACTCCCGCTCCCCCACCCCCCACCCCGACTGGACCCGATCCGACTCCCGCTCCCGCTCCCGCTCCCCCCCCCCCCCCCACCGACTGGACCCGATCCGACTCGGCTCCCCCTCCCCCTCCCCCCCCGACTGGACCCGACCCGACTCCCGCTCCCTCCCCCGCTCCCACCCCTGGACTGGATCCGACCTGACCTCCCTTTCCCCGACCTGACCTCCCTCTCCCTCCCTCCCTCCCTCCCGCCGACCCGAACCAAACCGACCTCCCTCCCACCACCCCCCCGACCCGACCCAACGCCACCTACCTGTAAATCTGGTACTGGGGACGGGCCCTGCCCGAAGTCTCGGGCCCAGTCCATTCAGCCTCCCTCCCCCTTCTCCTTTCCCCGCCCCCCCCCAATCTCCTCCCCCCCCCCATCTCCTTCCCCCCCAATCTCCTTCCACCCCCATCTCCTTCCCCCCATCTCCTTCCCCCCCCATCTCCTCCCCATCTCCTTTTCCCCCATCTCCTTTCCCCCATCTCCTTTCTCCCCCTTCTCCCCTTTATCCCCTTCTCCCCCCCTCCCCCGTTCTCCCCCCCTCCCCCTTCTCCCCCACCCCTCCCCCATCCCTCCCCTTCTCCCCATCCCTCTCCCTTCCCTCCCTCTGCTCCCCCCCTCTCTCCCTCTACCCCCTCCTCCCCCTCCCCTCGCTGTCAGAAACACAGACACTGACAGTCAGAGAATGAGAGACACACACAGACAGACAGAGAGATAGAGACACTGACAGAGACACACTGGGGGGGGCATCCCAGCACGCTGTTGGAGGGCTCCCGGTGCTGCAGTCAGTAAGTAGAAAATATTTTATTGATTTAAAAAAAAAATTATTTCTTATTAATTTTTTTTGATTGATTTATTGGTTGATTTATTGATGTATTTATCATTTATTATTGATGATGGCTCTTTATTTGTAAAACTGAAGTGTTTAATGTTTGTAAACTTCCCTTTAAACCTCCCCCCGCCCCCATTCCCTACGCCTGATTTTCTAAAGTGTAGACAAGGTTTTTTCGAGCGTACAAAAATCTTCACTTACTCCATTCTAAGTTAGTTTGGAGTAAGTTTTCACTGACGAAACTTTGAAAACAGGCATAAGTGGCCGGACACGCCCGCTTTTGAAAAGAAAATTCTGTTCCAAAGTGAAACTGTTCTAACTGACTAGAACTGGAGCAAACTAAATGACGAGAATTCCGATTTCTAAGATACTCCGTTCTACACCAGTTGCTCCTAAAAATCAGGAGCAAATCATGTGGAAACTTGGGGCCGTAATGTGATAAGAGATTTTAGCAATTTTAGACCAATATGGGCTAAATAATGCTTTCCTATTGTAGGCTTTTTTCTTTCCCTTTACTCTTTAGGGTTGTTATAGATGTGGACTTGTATTTACTCTGTACAGCCACCAGAGAGCTCATCCCCTGGAGTCCCAAGGAATCCCATAATCCCTTGGAAGCACAGGTATTTAAAGAGGCTTCACAGGTTGGAGAGGCACTCTGGAGACCTGCAATAAAAGACTAAGGTCACACTTTACTTTGAGCTCACAGTGTTCAGTCTGACTCTTTCTCCATACACAACAACTGGCGATGAGATACAGATAGCGAACCCAAAGATGCAAAGAACAGTGGGCATCTTGGAGAAATTTTCGGAGGGAGATGATTGGGAAACTTTTGTGGAGCGACTCGACCAATACTTGGTGGCCAACGAGCTAGATGGGGAAGAGAGCGCTGCCAACCGGAGGGTGCTCCTCCTCACCGTCTGTGGGGCACCAACGTATGGCCTCAGGAAGAAGCTGCTCACTCCAGCAAAACCCACGGAGAAATCGTACGCCGATTTGTGCACACTGGTCCGAGAGCATTTGAACCTGAAGGAAAGCTTTCTGATGGCGAGGTACCGGTTCTACATCTACAAAAGGTCTGAAGGCCAGGAAATGGCGAGTTATGTCGCCGAGCTGAGACACCTTGTAGGACATTGTGAATTTGAAGGACATTTGGAGCATATGCTTTGAGACTTTTTCGTACTTGACATTGGCCACGAAACCATACTTCGCAAACTTTTGACTGTAGAGACCCCAACCTTGAGTGAGGCCATAGCGATAGCCCAGGCATTCATTGCCACCAGTGACAATGCGAAGCAAATCTCTCAGCACACATGTACTGCTACAAGTACTGTGAACAAAGTGATGTTGTTTTCGAATCATAACGTACAGGACAGGTCACACATACCTGCAGCTGCACGTCCGCAGATGACTCAGAGTCCACCATCAAGGGTGATGAATGCAAGGCCATTAACATCTTGTTGGTGCTGCGGGGGTGATCATCGTTTCCATTCATGCCATTTCAAAGAGTATGTTTGCAAGGGCTGTGGAACAGTGGGACACCTCCAACGAGTGTGCAGGTGAGCCGCAAAGCCTGTTAAACCTGAAAACCACTATGTTGCAGAGGAGGACGGATCTACAGAGGATCATGATGAACCAAAGCCTCGGATCGAGGAGGCAGAGAAACATGGAGTGCACACATTCACCACAAACTGTCCCCCGATAATTCTGAATGTTAAACTAAATGGACTCCCAGTGTCAATGGAGCTGGACATGGGCAAAAAGACTTTCGAAAGGTTGTGGTGCAACAAGGCCTCAAGGCCAGTCTTAAATCCAGTTCGCACGAAACTAAGAACTTACACAAAAGAACTGATTCCTGTAATTGGCAGTGCTACCGTAAAGGTCTCTTATGATGGAGCGGTACCACCACTCTGGGTGGTACCGGGCGATGGTCCCACTCTGCTCGGCAGGAGCTGGCTGGGAAAGATATGCTGGAACTGGGATGACATCCGAGCGCTATCACCCACTGACGACACTTCGTGTGCCCAGGTCTTAAACAAATTTCCTTCGCTGTTTGAACCAGGCATCGAGAAATTTCAAGGAGCAAAAGTGCAGATCCACCTAATTCCGGGGATGCAACCCATCCATCACAAGGCGAGAGCAGTACCGTGAGAGAAAGAGTAGAGATCGAGCTAGACCGGCAGCAAAGAGAGGTCATCATTTCACCGATCGAGTTCAGCGAGTGGGCCAGTCCTATTGCCATAGTCCTCAAGGGAGATGGCACCATCAGAATCTGTGGCGATTACAAAGTAACTATCAATCGTTTCTCCCTGGAGGACCAATACCCACTACCAAAGGCCGACGACCTCTTTGCAACGCTGACGGGAGAAAAGACATTCATGAAGCTGGATCTGACTTCAGCCTACATGACGCAGGAACTGGAGGAATCATCGAAGGCCCTCACCTGCATCAACACGCTCAAAGGTCTTTTTGTTTATAACAGATGCCCGTTTGGAATCCGATCAGCGGCGGCGATATTCCAGAGAAACATGGAAAGTTTACTGAAGTCAGTCTTGCACACCGTGGTCTTCCAGGACGACATTTTGGTCACAGGTTGGAACATTGTCGAGCACCTGCAGAACCTGGAGGAGGTTCTTAGTCGACTCAACCGCATGGGGCTCAGGTTAAAACGCTCGAAGTGCATTTTCCTGGTGCCTGAAGTGGAGTTCTTGGGAAGGAGGATTGCGGCGGACGGCATCAGGCCCACCAACGCGAAGACGGAGGCAATCGAGAATGTACCGAGGCCACAGAATGTGATGGAGCTGCGGTCGTTTCTGGGACTCTTGAACTACTTTGGTAACTTCTTACCGGGTCTCAGCACCCTGCTAGAATCACTACATGTCTTACTACGAAAAGTGGGCGAATGGGTTTGGGGCAAAAGCCAAGAAAATGCCTTTGTAAAAGCGAGAAACAAATTACTTGTGTTGTATGATCCACGTAAGCGTTTGGTTCTAGCATGTGATGCGTCGTCATATGGCGTCGTGTGTGTATTGCAACAAGCTAATGATTTCGGGAAACTGAAACCGGTTGCTTATGCATCCAGGAGTCTGTCTAAGGCTGAGAGAGCCTACAGCATGATTGAAAAAGAAGCATTAGCGTGTGTCTATGGGGTAAAGAAAATGCATCGATACCTGTTTGGGCTAAAATTCGAATTGGAAACTGACCATAAGCCACTTATATCCCTGTTTTCCGAGAGTAAAGGCAAAAATACTGACGCATTGGCTCGCATCCAGAGATGGGCGCTCACGTTGTCCGCATATAACTAAGCCATCCACCACAGGCCAGGCACAGAAAACTGCGCCGATGCTCTCAGTAGGCTGCCATTGCCCACCACGGGGGTGGAAATGGCGCAGCCCGCAGATCTAGCCATGGTTATGGAAGCATTTGTGAGTGAGCAATCACCCGTCACTGCCCGGCAGATCAAAATCTGGACAAGTCGGGACCCCTTATTATCTCTAGTCAAAAGCTGTATACTTCGTGGGAGCTGGTCCAATGTCCCAGTGGAAATGCAGGAAGAGATAAAGCCGTTCCAGCGGCGCAAAGATGAAATGTCTATACAGGCAGACTGCCTTCTGTGGGGCAATCAAATAGTGGTCCCCAAGAAGGGCAGAGACACCTTCATCAATGACCTCCACAGTACCCACCCAGGCATCGTAATGATGAAAGCGATAGCCAAATCCCACATGTGGTGGCCCGGTATCAACGCGGACTTAGAGTCCTGCATTCACAGATGTAATACATGTTTGCAGTTAAGCAATGTACCCAGGGAGGCGCCGCTAAGTTTATGGTCTTGGCCCTCCAAACCGTGGTCTAGGATAGACGTCGACTATGCAGGCCCATTCTTGGGTAAAATGTTCCTTGTAGTTGTAGACGCGTACTCCAAGTGGATTGAATGTGAGATAATGTCGGCTAGCATGTCCACTGCCACTACTGAAAGCCTGCGGGCCATGTTTGCTACTCACGGCTTCCCCGATATCCTGGTGAGCGACAACGGGCCATGTTTTACCAGTGCTTAGTTCAAAGAATTCATGACCCGAAATGGGATCAAACATGTCACATCTGCCCCGTTTAAACCAGCGTCCAATGGTCAGGCAGAGGGAGCAGTGCAAACCATCAAGCAAGGCTTGAAGAGGGTAACTGAAGGCTCATTGCAGACTCGCCTATCCCGAGTGCTGCTTAGCTACCGCACGAGACCCCACTCACTCACTGTGATCCCACCTGCTGAACTCCTCATGAAAAGAGCACTTAAGACAAGGCTCTCATTAGTTCACCCTGATCTACATGAACAGGTAGAGGAGAGCAGGCGGCTTCAACAAAGTGCATACCATGATAGCACAAAGTTGTCACGCAAGATAGAAATCAATGATCCTGTATTTGTATTAAATTATGGACAAGGTCCCAAGTGGCTTCCCGGCACTATTGACTTTGTGGGGGGGGGGGTGTTGTTATATATGTGGACTTGTATTTACTCTGTACAGCCACCAGAGGGCTCATCCCCTGGAGTCCCAAGGAATCCCATAATCCCTTGGGAGCACAGGTATTTAAGGAGGCTTCACAGGTTGGAGAGGCACTCTGGAGACCTGCAATAAAAGACTAAGGTCACACTTTACTTGGAGCTCCCAGTGTTCAGTCTGACTCTTTCTCCATACACAACATGGGTAATCAGAGATCAGATCAACTAAGACTTTAAACTTATCTAACGATTTGGTTTTATTCACATTAAAATACAACCAAGTTATACAGGTAGAGATTCATACAACCTTTAAGTCAGAAGTGCAACTCGAAATTCAGAATGGCCAATTCTTCTGCTATAGGAGACTGAATGGTTAATTCTCCATCCAAATCCTTTGTGGTGTCTTTCAGATTTGTTTCTGGTCTGTCTCATGAACTAACATATCTTTCACTTTTAAATGGCTGCTCTTATACCATTCTCACTGATTAAAAACAAGCTGTTCAGTAACTTTCTTCTCACTTTTCCATGACAACACAGACTGACGCTACAGAAACAGCATTTGATGTTTGACACAGTTTCCTAATCTCTCAAGGCCTCCTTATCCGTAGCCATCCACACAGCCTGAATAAACTTTTTGAAATTAGCCAATCTTCCCAGGATGCTGTCTTGAACAGTCAGTTTAACAGTTTCCTTGTTAAATTAATACTTTTTAACCAAATTCTGTTCTTTTAATAAGCAATCCAGGGTCTCCAGCCCCTCATTTTAGTTTCCCATAAAACTGGTATTAAAAATCTATATTGAAAAGTCCAATATCCTTCCATCACCCCTCAAGTGAGTTTGTGAGATCAAACAGCTCACTTTAAATAATTCTTTGAATCCGAATTGCACTCACCACAGATAAGGTTAAAGCATTGCTGTTACAAAAGAAATCATCACTGTGATACCTACGCAAAAGTTATTTTGAAGACTACAAATGAAAAAGAAAAGCATTACAATCATAACAATCTGTTTAATAAGAAAGAGCATTGTTACCCAAGGATGCTATCCAACATATTCTAGTCTACGTTCATTTGGTTAATATTACTCATCATGATACAGACAAAGAAAATCATAGTACATTGTACAGAAAGCTAGAGTGAACTCATCATCCTAGGCAGTCCCGGATGCACTTTCTCCACTTCGGGCAGTCTTCGGCCAGAGTCTCCCAGGTGTCAGTGATGATGTCGCACTTTACCAGGGAGGCTTTGAGGGTGTCCTTGTAACGTTTCCGCTGCCCATCTTTGGCTCATTTGCCATGAAGGAGCTCTGCATAAAGCATTTGCTTAGTGAGTCTCGTGTCTGGCATGCGAACTATGCGGCCTGCCCAGCGAAGCTGATCGAGTGTGGTTAGTGCTTCAATACTGGGGATGTTAGCTTGGACGAGGACACTGATGTTGATGCACCTGTTCTCCCAGGGGATTTGCAAGATCTTGCGGAGACATCGTTGGTGATATATCTCCAGCAATTTAAGGTGCCTTCTATACATCGTCCATGCCTCTGATCCATACAGGAAGGCGGGTATTACTACAGCCCTGTAGACCATGAGCTTGGTGGTAGATTTGAAGGCCTGGTCTTCAAACACTCTTTTCCTCAGATGGCCTCAGACGAACTAGGCTCCCCTTAGATACAGGTTGAACCTCCCTTATCCAGAACTCCCTTATTCAGAACCACCCCTTGTCCCGAACCATTCCCGGCTACCAGGTGGCACATGCGCAGAACTCCGACATGAACAAATTGAACAAATTGAAGTCCTTCCTCTCTGCCGACTCCCGCAATCGCTGGCCTGACCCCGTGATCCACCGACCCCCTGACCCCCATGATCTCTCTGCCGCACTCCCAGCCCCAAGCCAGCCAGCCCTGATATCTCCTTGCTCAGTACCTGTACCATCCAATGTAACGTGACCACCCCTTGTCCGGAAAAATCCATTATCCAGAACAGGCCAGGTCCCGAGGGTTCCGGATAAGGGAGGTTCAACCTGTACTACCATATTATCAAGAAATCCTCCAAGGATGCTATCCAACATTATCGACTACTTTCAATCATTCCCAATTCCTAATCGTAGATATCCCCTTCTTACAGTCAGTCTTTCAATATTAGGGTTTTCAAACTACAGAAGCAATCCAAGAAAATGGTTTCCCCTATTATTTTTCAGTCTTCATTTACAACAGCTCTCCTCTCCTTTGTTGAATTCTGGAAGCCTTATATAAGACCCTCACCTCAACTTGTTAGAGGAGTTATCCTTGGTGTCCTAGCCCATATTTATCCTTCAATCAACATAACAAAAACAGATTATCTGATCATTATCACATTGCTGTTTGTGGGAGCTTGCTGTGTGCAAATTGGCTGTAGCATTTCCCACATTACAACAGTAACTACACTCCAAATGTACTTCATTGGCTGTAAATCGCTTTGAAATGTTTGGTTGTCATGAAAGGCGCTATATAAATGCAAGTGTTTCTTTCTTTCTTGTTAGCACCACAGGCCTGTTTTAAGACATTTTCTCTTCTAGTCTACGATCATTTGGTAATATTACTCATCATGATACAGACAATGAAAATCATAATACATTGTACAGAAAACTACAGTGAACTCGGCTCCCCTTAGATACTACCATATTATCAAGAAATCCTCCAGCTCTCCTTTTTACCATTATCCATCTTGTATGTAATTCTGGCTAAGTATTATTTCTCCCAAGCCCTCAGTTGTCTCAATATCATTGTTAACTCAAAGGAACCCAACCCTGAATTTTGCAATTCTATGTCCTCTTTAATTTAATCCCTCTGATGGGTATCAGAGTGTTTAACTCGACCCTGATTGTTTCATGAACTAATTTGTGTCTCTATGGAGCAACTAGTTACTAGTCAGTACCTTGATTAAAAAGTTTAAATCAGTGGTGATACAGTACAGGTTGTCACTCTCCAGAGCCATATTAACCATTTCATGTAGTCGAGCTGTCAACATGACTGAGCATGTCTGATTCTCGTTCTTTAATGCCTCTTCATCATGCATTCTGCATACTGGTTGACATGTGCAATATATCACATTAGCACACAAAGATCAAACCGCATGTGACATTAGATACAAGCCACTCCTGTGCTTTCAAGCTATCTTACCAAAATATATGGTGGTGCCTGGAAGTCTTTGCTTATCTTCCCCTGCAGGGTCCTGATGTCTCAGATAGTGGCCAGGCCCTTAAATGCATTTTTCTCATTGTTCAGTATAGGCAAGAACACAACCATCTCTGAGAGAAAGCTATCAATTAACTATTCTTACCTACACTTTCCTGACTTTTACTAGATTGTGCGTTGTTATCAGGTTGATATATTTTGGTGAATCGTGCCCAGGTGATTTAAACGTGGGTGCACTCACTGCTTGTTTTCGGGTTCCTGAAATGTACTCATAATTATCTAGGACGATGACCTTAGATCTCTTTTGGTGTATAATTTTCCTGTTTCTATCATACCCTTAGCCACTTCCTCATGTCCAATTTTGCACATCCCATTATATTAACATTTCCTGTCATTCATGAGCCCTGGAGGAACCATCCAATACAATATTGCAGTTTAGTCCAATGTCAATACATTTTTGTTTATTTTATTTAAACTCTTCTTGGACCATTTTCCCCCCCAAAATATCCCGTTATATGGTGCCTGGGTCCATTTGATCTTTTCAGGTTTATACTGATTGCCAGAAAGCAGTCCAGTCTGCAATGTAAGAGATGTTAGTTACCTTAAACACAAAAGTCTCCCTCTCTCGACACCAGGATTTGGTTCAACCTTGGCTGGTACTGTGGGATTGACAGGACTTGTCAATGTTAATTTTATTCCCAGAAGAAAACAGCTTTGTGCAGGAACCACCTGGACTAGACTCTTTTTTAAAATAAAAATGTGATTAGCAGATAAATTCACCATTTTCAAGAGCTTGAACAGCAATTCCTATCAATATTCCTCATTAATTTCAATTTCAGAAACAAATAATGCCTAGACTTAGTGGTTTTACAGCAGTGACAGAGGTGCTTGCAATTACTTTAGAAGGTAACATGCAGCAACCCGCCCCCCCCCCCCCCCCCCGCCCCCACCCCCTGCCACCCCATCCCTCAACACTCTGTCTCGGAAGCTGATAAAGAACACTGAAAGGGTTAAAAGTAGGCCTTTGAAAGGCTATGCTTTACTCTGGCATGCCACCATGCTGTGACATCAGATGATATTCTTCTGCCGATCTGATTTTAAATTCTGAACAGTATTGGATTTCTTCCTTGCTCCAACACCTTTCCAGCAAAGGCTGCTCAATAACTGTGAGTTACTTTCATGTAAAGTAAATACTTTCGGTAATCCTGGGCCCACCACTGATTCAGTCCCGAAAACCATGGTCACCTGTTTAAAAGAAAACCAGGATAATCCACTGTGGCTCTTCTTGAAAGTCCAATGGGTTAGTTGTGTAACATGCAATAGTCAATTCTTGATTGCCTTCTGTCACCGTGGGGAGATATCCACTCAAATTAAGAGACTTACTATGTAATAATGCCTGATATTAAGTTGTTGAGTCCAGTTCATTGGATATATTCAAAAGGGAGTTAGATGTGGCCCTTACAGCTAAAGGAATCAGGGGGTATGGAGAGAAGGTAGGAGTGGGGTACTGAAGTTGCATGATCAGCCATGATCTTGTTGAATGGTGGTGCAGGCTCGAAGGGCCGAATGGCCTGCTCCTGCACTTATTTTCTATGTGTAATGTCTGTAAGCTTGTAATACTTGTAGCTTCACACTGTAGATGTGGATGTATTGTGTACTGCGGAGTTAATAATTAAACAGAACCAGGCAGATTTCGGAGGATTCCGTGAGAGCTGCCTGCCATGTTAGGAGCTGTGTGTGCTGTGTTCTGTGAATATATCACATTTGGCGATGAGATGGGATTTTTTTGATGATTTAAAGCTTAAATTTTGTTGGTGAAGGATTCAGCCAGCCGACAGAGAGACTTTGGAAGTTTCTGTCTTTGGAAAAAAGCTACAAAATCCGAGGTAAAATACAGCACACGGTGTGAACAGTGTCATGTATGTAACCACAATGTAACACCACTGTATTATTGTATACACTCAACCTAAATGCACACCTTGACCACAAGAGGTGAACTTGTGGGAGACACTCCTTACCTGATCACACAGGTATAAAAAGGGAGGTCCTACGCAGGATCATCACTTGAGGTCCTATGAATAAAAAGTTAAGGTCACAGAGTGACCTTGTTCCCAGAATGTGCCTCGTGTGGTTTCATATTATAGAGTAAGAACTTTACATTGGCGACGAGAAACAGGAATTCACAACCCACGAGAATGGCCACCGGTAGCACAGAGGAATGGTACTGTGTTGGGGAAGACTGGGACGATTTTGTCGAGAGGCTTCAGCAAAGCTTCGTTACAAAAGAATGGCTGGGGGATGCACCGGCCGACAAGCGAAGGGCTCATCTTTTGACCAGCTGTGGACCAAAGACTTACGCGCTCATGAAGGACTTATTAGTACCCGAAAAACCGTTGGACAAAACCTTTGAAGAACTTAGCAAATTGGTCGGGGAGCACCTCAAACCGGCGAGTAGCAAACATATGGCCCGACACAGATTCGACACCCACCGACGTCAGGAAGGACAGAGCATACCGGACTTCGTAGCGGACATCCAGCGTTTGGCCAGCCTCTGTAAGTTCACAGACGCCTGCAGGGGGGAAATGCTAAGAACATAAGAACATAAGAATTAGGAACAGGAGTAGGCCATCAAGCCCCTCGAGCCTGCCCCACCATTCAATAAGATCACGATTGATCTGGTCGTGGACTCAGCTCCACTTACCCGCCCTCTCCC
This sequence comes from Pristiophorus japonicus, assembly GCF_044704955.1. Classification (NCBI taxonomy): domain Eukaryota; kingdom Metazoa; phylum Chordata; class Chondrichthyes; family Pristiophoridae; genus Pristiophorus; species Pristiophorus japonicus. The sequence goes on along the minus strand of NC_091991.1, from coordinate 125,345,398 downwards.
CGTAACCCTTAATTCCCTTATTGGTTAAAAATCTATCTATCTTTGACTTGAAAACATTCAATGAGCTAGCCTCAACTGCTTCCTTGGGCAGAGAATTCCACAGATTCACAACCCTCTGGGAGAAGAAATTTTTTCTCAACTCGGTTTTAAATTGGCTCCTCCGTATTTTGAGGCTGTGCCCCCTAGTTCTAGTAAAGGGACTTCTTTATCGAGGGCATCGGTCATGCGGGGATTTTTCGCAAATTAATTGAGACCAAGGATTTGACCTTGGAAGCGGCGGCGTTGCTAGCTGAAACTTTCATGGCGGGGGAGGAAGAGACAAAAATAATATACGCGCGCAATTCTGCCTCTAACGCGGTGAGGAATCAGGGAGTCAACATCATCAATGCGACTCAGAGCCCCGCAGGCAGGCAGGGGCAGTTCGACACCCCCCCAGGCAGCAATAGACCCCAGAGTAGGAACTGAACAGAGACAATGGCAGGCTGAACGGACATTCACGCCATCACAGCGGACAATGCGGCCCGGGATGGGGCCATTGACAACCACTAATAGAGCAGTCCAAGGGACAGTCAGCGCGGAATGCCTAGCCGTTGTCCCTTTGTTCCAAACAATGGAAACTTTAACTCATGCTGGAGGTGTGGGGGAAAACACTCAGCCAGATCTTGCAGATTTCAACAGTTTGTCTGCAAGAACTGCAATCTCAGTGGCCATTTAGCTCGAATGTGCAGGAAGTCTGCAACCAGACTAATATATGAGGCGGATGGACCAGAAGAGGGTTCTTTGAGGCAGGATGACTTTTGGGGCGAATCGATGGACGCCGAGGTTCAGCGGGTCCATGTGGCGAATATTCACAGTTTATACACCAAAACGCCACCAATGATGATGAGGGTTTTGTTAAATGGTATCCCTGTATGCATGGAACTGGACACTGGGGCCAGCCAGTCACTCATGGGTGTTCAGCAATTTAAGAAGCTACGGCCATTTAAAGCCAGTAGACCAAAATTAGCACGTGTTGAGACACAATTACGGACTTACACTAAAGAAATCATTCCGGTGCTAGGCAGTGCAATGTTGGCTGTCACACACAAAAGGGTAATGAATTGGCTGCCGCTCTGGATTGTCCTGGGCAATGGTCCCGCACTGTTGGGGAGGAGCTGGTTAGCCGAGATGAACTGGAAATGGGGGGATGTTCATGCAATGCCATCTGTGGAGCGAAGTTCGTGCTCACAAGTTCTGCAACAATTCGATTCACTATTCCAACCTGGCATCGTGACTTTCAAAGGCACTAAAGTAGTGATACACATTACCCCGGACGCCAGGCCAGTGCACACAAAGCCAGAGCGGTGCCGTATGTGATGCGGGAAAAGATTGAGAGCGAATTGGACCGGCTGTTGAGAGAGGACATCATCTCGTCTGTTGAATTCAGCGACTGGGCGAGCCCCATTGTTCCCGTCCGAAAACCGGATGGCTCTGTCAGGATCTGTGGCGACTACAAGGCCACCATCAATTGGGTGTCCCTACAAGATCAATACCCGCTCCCGAGGGCGGAGGACCTCTTTGCCACGCTGGCAGGCGGTAAGCTGTTCACCAAGTTTGACCTCACTTCAGCCTATATGACCCAGGAACTGGCCGACGAATCCAAACTACTGACCACCATCACCATGCACAAGGGACTGTTCGTTTATAACAGGTGCCCGTTTGGCATTCGATCAGCGGCCGCGATTTTTCAAAGAAACATGGAAAGCCTGCTTAAATTCATTCCTGGAATGATCGTATTCCAGGACGACATCCTCATCACAGGTCGAGACACTGAGGAACACCTCCACAACCTGGAGGAGGTGCTACGCCGACTGGACTGGGTAGGCCTGCGACTCAAGAAGTCTAAATGTATGTTCTTAGCTCCTGAGGTTGAGTTTCTGAGCAGGATGGTTGCTGCAGATAGGATTCGGCCCACTGAATCCAAAACAGAGGCGATTCGATGAGCACCCAGGCCCTGCAACACATCGGAGTTGCGTTCATTCCTGGGACTGTTGAACTATTTCGGGAACTTTCTGCCGAACTTGAGCACGTTGTTGGAGCCGCTACACGTGCTCCTGCGTAAAGATTGCGATTGGTTTTGGGAGAACTGTCAGGAACGGGCTTTTGATCGGGCGCGAAACCTACTTTGTTCAAACAAGTTGTTGACCCTGTATGACCCCTGTAAAAAATTGGTTCTTACATGTGATGCATTGTCCTATGGGGTTGGGTGCGTATTGCAGCAGGGCAATGCTGAGGGTCAACTACAACCTGTGGCTTATGCCTCCAGGTCGCTCTCTCAAGCAGAACGGGGATATGGCATAGTCGAGAAGGAAGCGCTTGCATGTGTCTATGGTGTAAAAAAAAATGCATCAGTACCTCTTTGGCAGGAAGTTTGAATTAGAGACGGATCACAAACCATTAACATCTCTGTTATCAGACAGCAAGGCTATCAATGCCAACGCATCAGCTCGCATACAGCTGCTTATGACTACTCCATCCTACACCGGCCCGGCACTGAAAATTGCGCTGACGCGCTCAGCAGGCTTCCACTGGCCACCACTGAGGGGGCAGCGGCGCAAAGCGCCGAGATGGTCATGGATGTCGATGCCTTTGACAGCGCAGGCTCCCCCATCACAGCCCGCCAGATCAAAATCTGGACAAACAGAGATCCCCTCCTATCCCTGATTAAGAAATGTGTCCTGACTAGGGATTGCACGCCCGCACGCGGAGCATGCCCTGAGGAGGTCAGACCTTTCCACAGACGGATGGATGAGCTCTCCATCCAAGCCGACTGCCTACTATGGGGCAGCCGGGTAGTTATGCCCCAGAAGGGCAGGGAGGCATTCATCAGGGAACTCCACAGCGAGCACCCAGGCATTGTGATGATGAAGGCCATTGCCTGGTCACACGTTTGGTGGCTTAGAATTGATTCAGACCTGGAACACTGTGTTTGCAGGTGCACGACCTGTGCCCAGCTGGGTAATGCCCCCAGGGAGGCCCCGCTCAGCCTGTGGCCCTGGCCCACCAGGCCATGCTCACGCATTCATGTTGACTACGTGGGCCCGTTCATGGGTAAGATGTTCCTTATTGTGGTGGATGCGTACTCGAAATGGATCGAGTGCATCATTCTGAATTCATGCACGTCGTCCACCACCGTGGAAAGCCTCCGTGCAATTTTTGCAACCCAAGGATTGCCGGACATCCTGGTTAGTGATAATGGTCCAGGTTTCACAAGCTGCGAATTCCGAGAGTTTATGTCGGGTAATAGCATCAACCATGTCAGGACTGCGCCATTCAAGCCAGCCTCCAAAGGCCAGGTGGAACGTACGGTCCAAATCATTAAGCAAGGTATGCTCAGGATTCAAGGACCCTCCCTACAATGCCGCCTATCGCGCCTCCTGCTGGCCTATAGATCCCGACCGCACTTGCTCACGGGGGTCCCACCTGCAGAGCTGCCAATGAAACGGACACTCAAAACTCGGTTGTCCCTCGTTCACCCAGTCCTGACCGACATAGTTGTGGGCAAGCGCAAGTCACAAAATGAGTACCATGACCGTAATGCGAGGGGGAGATGTATAGAAATAAATGATCCTGTATTCGTCCTCAATCATGCTATGGGGTTCAAATGGCTTGAGAGCACTGTAATTGACAAAGAGGGGAATAGGGTCATCAAGGTAAAACTCAACAAAGGTCAGATATGCCGTAAGCATCTGGACCAGGTTAAAAAAAAAGGTTCAGCATCGACACGGAAGAACCTGAAGAAGACCATGAGATCGAGCTCACAACACCGCCAGTGAACAAGCAACAAGAGCATTCAGTAGAATGCACAGTCTCTGCGGTCAGCCCGGGCAGGCTGGAATCATCACAGGTGACAGACACTCACGTCAGTGTCCAACAACCAGAGCCCGAGGGAATGTAGACCACCTGAAAGACTAAACCTATGATCCCAATAAGACTTTGGGGGGGGGGGAGGAAGGTGATGTCATGTATGTAACCACAATGTAACACCACTGTATTACTGTATACACTCAACCTAAATGCACACCTTGACCATAAGGCGTGAACTTGTGGGAGACGCTCCTTACATGATCACACAGGTATAAAAAGGGAGGTCCCATGCAGGGTCATCACTTGAGGTCCTGTGAATAAAGAGTTAAGGTCACAGAGTGACATTTTTCTCAGACTGTGCCTTGTGTGGTTTCATATTGTAGAGTAAGGACTTTACAAACAGCTAGGGATTAAAATGGCAGGTGTAATCGGACATTTGGGGGAATATAGACATGACCGGGAATGTTTTAAAGCATATGTGGATCGGCTAGAAATGTATTTCAGTGCAAATAACATAATTGAAGTTCCAGACAATGCAATCCAGAACCGGGCTGTGTTGGAACGTAAGAAAGCGATCTTCTTATCAGAGGCGGGTCCGGCATTGTACGAAACCCTTGTAAATCTGCTTGTACCTGATGACCCAAAGGACACAATGCTTAAAGAGATTTTAATGAAGCTGGAGCAGCACTATAACCCCAAACCATTAGAAATTGCTGAAAGCTATCGGTTCGGGATTCGGAATCAAAAGGCTGATGAACGTATCAGTGATTACATCGTAGCATTAAAAAAGCTATCGATGCACTGTCATTTTGGAAACTTTCAAAACCGAGCATTACCGGATCGTTTTGTTTGTGGGGTGAAAAATGATGCGATCAGAAGGAAGTTATTGACGACGGATGACTTGACTTTTGAGATTGCTTGTCAGACAGCGAGATCGATGGGCATGGCCGAACAATATTCCCGAGAATTAAATAATAATTACGGTCGTCAGTCAACTGAGGATAAATCACCTGCAGGTTCAAAGTAAAAGATGGTTGGGGCCCAAAGTCTCAGAAACTGGAAATTCTAACAGAGCGTTGAAGTCATGCTATAGGTGCCTGGGACAACACATTGCTCAAAGTTGTCCACATGTGAAGGCAGAGTGTTTCTTCTGCAGGAAGACTGGGCATCTTGCAAAGGTATGCCGACTGAAGGGTAAACCAGCTTTCAAAGCTATGAGTCCAGCATTCAAAGCTATGTGTAGAAATACTAAGAGATTACATAGCATGGAAGAACAACAACAGGACGTGGAGATGTTAGAGTTACACGTCATCAGGAGCACGAGGTTAACGGACAGCGATTCGGAAAACATCAAAATCCAATTAGATGTTGCGGTATTCAAGATACCAATGGAAATTGACACGGGTGCATCCGTGAGTGTCGTACTGGAGTCACTGTACCGCGACAAATTGCATGATTTTCAACTGGAGAAATTCAAGATAGAGCTGCGAGGCTACTTGGGATAGAAAATTCCTGTGGTAGGTCGTATCACCGTACTGGTGAAATATAAAGATCAATTTCAGAACTTGCCTCTAATAGTAGTGAAAGGAGGCAAGTCTGCCTTACTAGGAAGAAATTGGTTGAGCTCATTGAAGCTGGATTGGAGTAAGATTTTTTGTGTGGAAGCGAGATTTTCATCAACGGATGAGGTGATCAAGAAGTATCCGAAGGTGTTCTGTGAAACGGGCAGTCCGATCCAAGGCTTCAAGGCGAGTGTCAGGGTACAGAAGGACGCTAGATCGGTTTACTACAAGCCATGATCCATACCATATGTACTCAAGGAGAAAGTTGAGCAAGAACTCAAAAGACGAGAGACTGAGAACATTATTTCTAAGATAGATCTATGTAATTGGACTACACCCATTGTTGTTGTACCGAAGTCCGATGGTAAGGTAAGATTGTGTGGTGATTATAAAGTAACTGTAAACCAGGTTCTAGAGGGTAATGGCCCCAATACATTGCCGAATATAGAAGATTTGTTCACAACACTGACGGGTGGTCAAATCTTCTCAAAACTGGAACTTACGAATGCCTACTTACAGCTTGAACTAGATGAGGAGTCCAAGTCATGTTTGACTATAAATACTCATCTAAGCCTATATCAATTTAATAGGCTACCATTTGGAGTGTCTTCCACCTCTGCCATATTCCAACGGGTGATGAACCAGATTTTGCAAGGTATTGAAGGTATGTTATTTGGATGACATACTAATTTCAGCACCAAATAGGCAAATTCATAATAACATATTGAATGAAGTCCTCAAACGGCTAGAGAAGCACAGGGTTTAAGTGTATGCTCGTAAGTGTGAGTTATTTAAAAACTCAGTGGAGTACTTAGGGTACAGTGTCGGCAAAGATGGTTTACATCCAACCATGGAAAAATTGGATGCAATTAGAAATGTACCCACTCCCAGGTATGTCACTGAATTTCGTTCATTCTTGGGTCTTTTGAACTATTATGGGAAGTTCCTACCAAATTTGGCTACAGTATGACATCCACTGAATGAACTTTTGAAAAAACAGGTCCATTGGAAGTGGTCAAAAGAATGCGATACAGCATTCAAGGAGTGTAAAAGCAAATTGGTAGAGAGCACCATGTTAGTTCACTATGACATATCTAAGGAGATTAAGCTAGCATGTGATGCCTCTCTGTATGGAGATGGGGCAGTAATCTCTCATGTATCACGTAGTGGGGAGGAGAGACCAATTGCTTTTGCTTCATGCACTCTCAGTGCCAGTGAGAGTAATTATGCGCAAATTGAAAGGGAAGCTTTGGCATTAATTTTTGGGGTCAAGAAGTTCCACAAATACTTTTATGGTCGTAAGTTTACTATTATTACGGACCATAACAGCAATCCTCCATCCAAAGTCCCCAGTTCCAACATTAGCTGCAGCCCGAATGCAGAGATGGGCTTTGATTTTGTCAGCATATACATATGATATTGAATACAGACGATCAGCTGATCACAGTAATGCTGATGCAATGTCTAGATTGCCTTCCCCATCACAAGTTACACCCGATAGGGAAGAAATGTTTTATTTTTCATACATTGATGAACTGCCAGTCACAGCTGAAGAGACTGGTAGAGCAACCAAACGTGACCCAGTGATGTCAAAGGTGTATGATTATATTGCAAATGGATGGCCAAACCAGGTAACAGACAAAGATACACATCTATTCTTCATTCGTAGGAATGAATTATCAGTTGATAAAGATTGTATCATGTGGGGTGCAAGAGTGGTTATACCAAATAAGTTCCGGTCCAAATTATTAGGAGACTTCCATGACTAGCACCTGGGAATGTGCTTGACCAAGAGTTTTGCACGCAGTTATTTATGGTGGCCAGGTCTTGATAAAGATATAGAGTACATCGTGAATCAGTGTACGACATGTCAATTGGTAAGCAAGCAACCACCACCAGTACCATTACAGCCATGGAAATGGCCTCCCAGGGTGTGGCAAAGGCTACATATTGATTTTGCTGAGTTAGAAGGACAACAATTGTTCATTGTGATTGATAGCCATTCGAAATGGGTTGAGGTGTTTCCAATGTGGAAAATAACAACAAGTAAAACATTGGACATTTTACGAAAATTATTTTCTTCATTTGGCTTCCCTGAAGAGATTGTTTTGGATAATGGACCACAATTTCATTCAGAAGAATTTGCACAATTCACGAGCAAAAATGGTGTGAAACATACCAAGGTTCCACCATACCATCCTGCTTTGAATGGTGCAGCAGAGCACACTGTATAAATTGTAAAACATGCCCTCATAAAACAAATGTTAGATACAAACCCAAGGAAACGACAGTTGTCATTGGATCACAACTTGGCTCATTTTTTGATTACATATCGAAATACTCCTCATACAACTACTGGTAGAACACCAGCAGAGTTGTTTCTCAAACGACAGCCACGAACCAGATTCTCGTTGTTAAAACCAAATTTGGCACAGTCCGTAGAAGAGACACAATTAAGACAGAAAGAGAATCATGATAGAGGTATAGTAAAAGAGAGAAGTGTGAAATTAAACCAGAAGGTGAGAGTGAAGAACCATCACCATAAATGGTTGAAGTGGTTACCAGGAAAAGTGATGAAGATATGTGGTCCTCGCACATATTTGGTAAAGATGTTTAATAATGGACAGGTTAGGTTTGTTCATATTGATCATATTTTACCTACAGACATGGAAGGAGTTGAAGGTGGAATGATTCAATTATTTCTGACTCATCAGATAGTTTTGATACACCAGTAGCAAACCCTAAATCCAATGTACTGGAAACAAATCCAGGAGAGAATCAGAATGAAAGTCTGAGTCAGAGTCAGGAAAACAAAAAGCCTGAAGTTAGAGTGAGTTCAAATGAAAATCATGGAAATTCCGTGGAGGAAAACTTTCCTCAGGATGAGCCTCGAATGAGTGTGAAATCGACACCATGTTTGGAAGGTTCTGTTCGAGAGCGAAGGTATCCCCTTCGAAACAGAAAACAAGTGGTAAATGTAATTTGTAAATATGGGGAAAAAAAGTCTATATTCTGTGTTATGTATAAACATGAAAGTTATGTATGATGTTGTTATAATAACTTCTTCATTAAGGAGGGAGAAGTGTAATGTCTGTTAGCTTGTAATGTTTGTAGCTCCACACTGTGGATGTGGACGTATTGTGTACTGCAACTGCAGAGTTAATAATTAAACAGAACCAGGCAGATTCCGGAGGCTTCTGAGTGAGCTGCCTGCCATGTTAGGAGCTGTGTGTGCTGTGCTCTGTGAATATATCACACTATGTTTCTATGTTTCTATGATTTTTATAAAAATTCAATAGCACGGTAAAGATTTAAGCAGAATTAAACTCAATAAAAATAAAAATCGGCTGCCTATGGAAGGAGTTCATTTCCCTGAGTCAGCATGCAGGTTTCAAATAAACTTAAAGAAGCTTTGCCAAATGGAAAAAAAACAAATGACAAGCCCCTTTGTGAACCTAAAATGAGGTAAAAGACATGCAAACATGTCCATCAGTGTTTCTCGTTTCAGAGACAATGAAATACAACTAAGAGCCTAATTTTATTCAGTATGGAATGGCCATTTTCTTCCAAGACCTTGTGCAAGTCAGTTATAAATTTGCTGAGGCCTGGAAAGGGACGCAAAGGGACTGATTTGAAGTAGAAACTCTCCAAAAACAACCCAAAATTCCACAAATTGTGGGATTTAGCAAGCATTTTCTAAATGGTGAGATACTAAGAACTATGGTGCAGTAAAGAGCTTTGTGTGCCCGAGTACACAAATTACCAAAAGCTGGTAAACAGGTACAAATAACAATCACAAAGTCTAATGGATAAAGTTGGCCTTCATCTCAAGGGGGAGCTGAAATACAAAGGGGAGGAAGTTATGTTTCAGTTGGATAGAACCTTGGTCAGACCCCATCGGTAGTACTGCATTCAGTGCTGAGCACCGCACCTCAAGAAGGATATATTGGCCTTGGGGGGAGGGGGCAGTGCAGATCCACCAGAATGTTACTGGGACTTTATGGGATGTGGTAGGCACTGCCCCACAAGGGCATGAATGCAAAATACATTGAGGTGTTTCAAAAAAAGTATGGAAAAAGAGGACAGGTGATAAGGATTGAAGATAAAACACACTGCTGTGCTTAACTAAATGGAGCAGGTGCCATGTGGTGAGTGGGCTCTGTCTGTATAGAATGTCTTGAATACAGCACACACTTCCTGCAAGAATCCCACTTCCTGTAACATTTCCACATCACTTGAAAACATCTCTATTTTGATAACAACAACTTGTATTTATATAGCACCTTTAACATGGTAAAACGTCCTAAGGCACTTCACAGGAATGTTATCGATCAAAATTTGACACCAGGAGATATTACGACAGATCACCAAAAGCTTGTTCAAAGAGACAGGTTTTATGGAGCTTTTAAAGGAGGAGAAAAATAAATAAAGACATGCATTTATATAGCGCCTTTCATGGCCCAAAAGGCCGTCCCAAAGCACTTTACAGTCAATGAAGTACTTTTGAAGTGTACTCACCGTTGTAATTTAGGAAATCTGACTTATGCCAGGTTGCATAAACTTGGCTTTTATTCCCTTGAGTATAGAAGATTGCCAGGGGTGGAGGGGTGGGTGATCTGATCTGATCGAGGTGTTTAAAATTATATAATGATTCAATAAGATACATAAAGAGAAACAATTTCCTCTGGTGGGGAAATTCAGAACAAGGAGAATTTAAGAGTAAAATCAGGAAACACTTCTTCACACAAAGGGTAGTAGAAACCAGAAACCCTCTCCACCAAATGGCTGTGGATGTTGGGTCAATTGAAATTTTCCAGACTTTTGTTAGATAAGAGTATCGAGAGATATGGAGCAGCGGCAGGTAAATGGGGTTGAGGTACAGTTCAGCTGTGATCTAATTGAATGGTGGAACAGGCTCGAGGGGCTGAGTGGCCTATCCCTGTCCCTATGCTCCTAAGCAGCCTTACCCTATTCACTGAGACAAAGATGAATCAGAGTGCTTTTTAATGTTCAAGTTCATTCCGTAGTATAGTAGTGGTAGTGTGCTATTTATGTTGCTTTCTGTCTTAAGTATCTTAGTCAAGAAAATAAAATCCTCTTATTCTTAACAATATTTTCTTAGAAAGGGGAGAACGCACATGGGACATGAATCACCGAAGGGGGCCTAAGGAAAAAAAAAGTTTGGGAACCTCGGTGCTAAGATAAATATAGCAACAAAGGTTTGTGCTTGACTCGGGGCAAAGCAACATTACCAGATAATGAGGCCAAAAATCTGCATCACTTGGGGAATCTTGGACTAGGGGACATAGTCTGAAAATTACAGCCAGGCTTTTCAGGAGTGAAGTTAGGAAACACTTCTACACCCAACGGGTGGTAGAAGTTTGGAATTCTCTTCCGCAAACGGCAGTAGATGCTCGGTCAATTGTTAATTTTAAATCTGAGATTGATATATTTCTGTTAACCAAAGGTATTAAGGGATATGGGGCAAAGACAGGTATATGGACTTAAGTCACAGATCAGCCATGACCTCATTGAATAGCAGAACAGGCTTGAGGGGTTAAATGGCCTACTCCTGCTATGTTCCTACTTCACGTGCACTCACACAGTAAATCTGGTGGGAGTGTGGTGGAAGGGTCGCAAAGTATAACATGAGTGGAAATGCCAGGCCCGAACCTTTCCTTGGGAGTTTTTGTCTGCTCTTGTGGGTCAGAGCCACACCCATTCCAAAAGGTTGGCATTAATGCAAGAGGGAGTGAAGACTTCTTATGGCAGGTGTTTCCACATTCTCAGGCCCTCGGAGGACCAGCCATCAAATAGCAGAAGTGGGGTCTACCTGGAACTTTGGGCTACAATCTGATACTGGATCCCCAAAGAGAAGAGAAGAAAGATTTTGACTATCTTTACTGACTCCCTTGTAAAGGGGACCACAGGTCAGTACTCCTTCTTGGGTTTGTGGGTGGGGGGGCAATTGGGCTCGGCACCCCCAGGACCTGGCACTAGTTGGTGGATTTCCAGGCAGCTTAGGGCAGGTGGGTGCCCGAGATGTGCCTACCTCTGGTGTGCTAACTGGATGAACTCCCATAAACCTGTGGTCAGAGCTACAGGTCACCAGTGGACATATCCTGTGGGCAGCCCTGGGTTTTTCAGCTCCATTAGTGTATAAACTCATACATTGGTTCATAAGGACCAAGGATTCACTTACAGGAGTGTTCTGTAGTATATAGCTTGATATATCCAGGTCAGCCCTAAAAATGTAACATTGACTCACCCTAGACATTTTTGTATTGACACACACTCCTGTATTTATGTTGTCTTAATCGCCATCTGCTGCTGTGCTGACTTAGACTCTGGAAAAGGGGTTTCTGTTGATTCGCCAACCCTTCTTTGTGGAATCACATTCAGTTTGTGTTTTTGTGACTCACGCTCTGGACGTGTTTGAATGAACTTACACTGGAACTATGCTTATGTTGATTGAAGATGCAACACTGTTGCAGCTTCACACATTGACTCACGCTCCAGCTCTTTTCATGATGTTGCATTATCCCACTGTCTTTGTTATGATCATACGCCAATCATTTTTGCGCTGATTTAGACTCCAGCTGTTTGTCATGTTCCAGTGTGTTTGCACTGACTCACACTGCACTGCATGGCCTCCCATCTTCCACCCTCCATAAATTTGAGGTCATCCAAAACTCTGCTGCCCGTGTCCTAACTCGCAACAAGTCCCGTTTACCCATCACCCCTGTGCTCGCTGACCTACAGGAGCCCCCGGTTAAGCAACATCTCGATTTTAAAATTCTCATCCTTGTTTTCAAATCTTGCTATGGCCTCGCCCCTCCCTATCTCTGTAACCTCCTCCAGCCCTACAACCCTTCGAGATATCTGTGCTCCTCTAATTCTGGCCTCTTGCTCAGCCCCGATTTTAATCGCTCCATCAGTGGCAGCCATGCTTTCAGCTGCCGAGGCCCTGAACTCTGGAATTCCCTCCCTAAACCTCTCCGCCTCTCTTTCCTCTTTTAAGATGCTCCTTAAGACCTATCTCTTTGACCTCATCTACCCTGTGGCTCGGTGCCAAATTTTGTTTTATAACACTCCTATGAAACGCCTTGGGACGTTTTACTGTATAAAAACAAGTAATCATTCAGTCATACTCCAGCTATTTGAGGCTGAAATACAGTCCAGTTATATTTGTATTATTAAAATAAAAATAACAAATGGTTCATATCACTCTTCTCCTTCCCAAACAATTAAAAGGTTGAGAAAATGCTTTATTCTGCAAAAAAAGACTTCTAGCACATTATTCAGTATAGATAAAAGGGAGACTTCATAGCTGCCATTTTGGTGCCTATTCTTTTTATACTAGTGGATTTCCTCTCGTGTAGCTTGTGGTGAGTTGTAATTTTTAAAAATTTCAACCAATCAGAAACTATGCTGCATAAAATGTGACACGATGGAGAGCAAATGTGTGCTATCATACATTTTTAATATTAAACAGAACTCCAGTGGCATTGATCATAGTGAGTCAAAGGATTCACTGTTCATCCAAGTAGTAATCCAAAGGACTCATGCTCCTCCAATTCTGGCCTCTTGCACATCCTCTATTTTTGTTACTCTGCCATTGGTGGTCATGCCTTCAACTGCCTAGGCCCAAAGCTCTGAAATGGCCTCCTTATACCTCCATCTCTTGCTTATGTGTCAGCTGTGGCTCAATTGGTAGCACACTTGACTTTGAGTCAGAAGGTTGTGGGGTCAAGTCCCACTCCAGAGACTTGAGCACAAAAATCTAGGCTGACACTCCACTCCAGTGCTGGGAGAATGCTGCACTGTTGGAGGTGCTGTCTTTTGGATGAGATGTTAAGCTGAAGCCCTGTCTGCTCTCTCAGTTGAAGAAGAGCAGGAGAGTTATTCCTGGTGTCCTGGCCAATACGTATCCCTCAATCAACATCACTAAAAACAGATTATCTGATCATTATCACATTGCTGTTTGTGGGAGCTTGCTGTGCACAAATTGGCTGCCTCACTTCCTACATTACAACAGTGGCTATACTTCATTGGCTGTAAAGTGCTTTGAGATGTCCTTTTGGGTCATGAAAGGTGCTATATAAATGCAAGTCTTTATTTATTTTTCTCCTCCTTTAAATGCTCTTTAAAACCTACCTCTTTGAACAAACTTTTGGTGACCTGTCGTAATATCACCTTATGTGACCTGGTGTCAAATTTTGTTCGATAACAATCCTGTTAAGCACCTTGGGACGTTTTACGTTAAAGGTACTATATAAATACAAGTTGTTGTTATCAAAATGGGGATATTTTCATGTAATGTGGAAATGTTACAGGAAGTGGGATTCTTGCAGGAAGTGTGTGCTGTACTCAAGACATTTTATACAGACATAGCCATTCACCACATGGCACCTGCTCCATTTTGTTAAGCACAAAGCAGTGCTTTTTATCTTCAATCCTTATCTCCTGTCTTCTTTTTCCATACTTTTGTGGAAACACCCGAGTTGATTTTGCATTGATGCCCTTGTGGGGACAGTGCCTACCACAGTCTCTTAAGGTGAAGAATTTGTTTTCTGAGTTTCCTTTCAACTGGCTTATTTCTGATTTTAAGAGAACATCCCCTTGTTGTGGATCCCCTTAGAAGGAAGAAGAAAAAAAAATAATTGATCAACTTGTAAACACCTCATTCAGTTCACACTCTGACCACATCTCCAGAGAATACAACCCCAATTCACCCAATCGCAGATCAATTCAACCAAAGTTCACCCAGTTTCCCCTCCCATGTGTAAAATGTGAGTGCGGGGTCACAGATTTAGAAACACACACACGCGTTGTGGGGAACACGATCTTATTTCCTTGAACGTGAAGCCGTCACAGGAACCGCCGCTCTGTGCTGGTGCCCCGCCTCAGAGCCCCGGAACTATCGCGGAGCGCGGCTGGAGCAAGTTGTGCTGTGCAGTGGGTGAGCCGCCTTCCCTCGCCAACTTCAAGGTAGGAACTGTCTGAAAATGCTCCATCAATGTGTCCCGCTCCGCATAAAGCCAAATAAAGCAGCGCGAATTGGACAACGGGCGTTTTAAAAAAAAATGTTGCCAGCAATTAATCTTCCAGATGTGAAACTTAAATTCTGCTTCTGACTCGCCCCGTTTCCAATGAATTTTCGCGCTGATCTATTCAGTAAATGCCCAAGCTGAATGAGGTAGTTTTATTTTTTTTAGCTGAAGTAATAAGATATTTTAAAACCCTGTCAGCGTATCTCGTGCTGTTCACACTAAAATTCTGCATGGAATCGTCTTCCCGCCAAATGGGAGATCTGAACATCTGTCAAAGTATTCGAGAAAGTTTATTTTCCTCCCCTCTTTCCCCCCCCCCCCCCCGGAGCCAGGTTTTCGAGTTTTGTAAAAGTCTGCGATTCAACCCGCAGTGCCACCCATTGCCTTTTCATTCTCCATTCTTCCGCACTCGGAATTTAACCAAGAGCTGCAAACCTCTCCCTTTCCCCGGCTAGAAACCGAATTCCCGCTTTGGCTGTCTGAGCCTTTGTGAGGTGAGTGTGTGTGTAATATATCGGAGCCTTCTGCTGACCAGGCTACTTCATCACCGATTCCCGAAAGTTAATGGAAAGCCTCGCCTCGTCAAACTCCTGCCCTTGAGCTGACTCCGGAGTAAGTGGCTCCACAAGTGAGAATGCCTGCAGTGCAAACTAAAGGACAGCATTGTTGTTTGGCTTCTGCAGTATTAAAAACAAAATAGTGTCTCTGTGAAAAACATCCTACTGAAGTACATCTACCAACAGCTTGATAGTTAGTGAGTGGACGTGGGCAGCCCCTGACATTGTTGCTGGGTTTTAACTAAGACCAGTGTGAAACTAAAACGGGTTCAAATCCAGCCCAAGCTACTGGTATGGAGTATATTTTCATAGAATCATAGAAATGTTGGCACAGCAGGAGACCATTGTGTAAGTGCTGCACTCCCCAACTGCAGCTATCGAATCTCACTTTCAGTGCCAGTGTGACAGGAAATACATACAAATGCATAAATTTGTACAAATGACATGAGCTATGGCAGGTTCACGAATTTCCAGTGGGTCTTTGTAATGGAGGAGTGTAGAAGAGCATGGCGGGAACAGCACCTGAAAATGTGGTGCCAATATGGTGAAGCTACAACACAGGACTAAACAGTGGAGGCAGCATGCAAAAGACAGAGCCATATAAGAGGTTACTACATAAGATAAAAGCTCATGGGGTTGGGGGTAATATATTAGTATGGATAGAGGATTGGCTAACTAACAGAAAACAGAGAGTTGGAATAAATGGGTAATTTTCCGGTTGGCAAACAGTGACTAGTGGGGTGCCACAGAGATCGGTGCTGGGGCCTCAACTATTTACAATCTATATTAATGACTTGAATGAAGGGACCGCGTGTAATGTAGTCAAGTTTGCTGGTGGGAAAACAAATTGTGAGGAGGACACAAAAAAATCTGCAAAGGGATATAGACAGGCTAAATGAGTGGGCAAACATTTGGCAGATGGAGTATAATGTGGGAAAATGTGAGGTTATCCACTTTGGCAGAAATAATAGAAAAGCAAATTATACTTTAAATGGAGAAAAATTCCAAAATGCTGCAGTACAGAGAGACCTGGGGGTCCTTGTGTATGAAACACAAAAAGTTAGTATGCAGGTACAGCAAGTAATCAGGAAGGTAAATGGAATGTTGGCTTTTATTGCAATGGGGTTAGAGTATAAAAGCAGAAAAGTCCTGCTGCAACTGTACAGGGTATTGGTGAGGCCACATCTGGAGTACTGCGTACAGTTCTGGTCTCCGTATTTAAGGAAGGATATACTTGCATTGGAGGCTGTTCAGAGAAAGTTCACTAGGTTGATTCTGGAGATGAGGGGGTTGACTTCCGAGAGTAGGTTGGGCCTATACACGTTCGAGTTCAGAAGAATGAGAGATGATCTTATTGAAACATATAAGATAATGAGGGGGCTCGACAAGGTGGATGCAGAGAGGATGTTTCCGCTTATACAGGAAACTAAAACTAGGGGACATAGGGCCCAAGTTTCCACATGATTTGCGCCTGATTTTTAGGAGCAACTGGTGGAGAACGGACTATCTTAGAAATTGCAATTCTCCACTTTTTTTTTTCTGCAGTTCTAGGCAGGTAGAACAGTTCCACTTTGGAACAGAATTTTTTCTTCAAAAGGGGGCGTGTCCGGCCACTGACGCCTGATTTCAAAGTTTCCACAGTGAAAACGTACTCCAAACTAACTTAGAATGGAGCAAGTGAAGATTTTTGTAGAACTGAAAAAACCTGTTCTACACATTAAAAAATCAGGCGCAGGTTACAAATTAGGCGTCCAGAACGAGGTGGGGGGGGAGGGAGAGGGAAGGGAAGTCATTAAATTCTATAATAAATCCTTATTTATACTTCTACAAATATTATACAAATAAATCCAATCTGAATAAACATTTAGAAGCAAAGATAAGATTAAATAAACCATCTTCCTACCTGTGTGAAAGTGCTTCAGCCATCGTTCGTTCCCGCGGGGGGGGGGGGGGGAGCCGTTACGTTCGTTCCCGCGGGGGGGGGGAGGGGGGGGGGAAGAGAGCCGTTCCGTTCATTCCCGCGGGGGGGGGGAAGCCGTTCCGTTCATTCCCGCGGGGGGGGGAAGAGAGCCTTTCCGTTCGTTCCCGCGGGGGGGGAGAGCCGTTTCGTTCGTTCCCGACGGCGGGTAGGGGGTGGGGAGGGAAACGGCTGCCTCAAATTTCTGAGGCTTCCTGCACCTTCTCACTGCTGCAAGAAGCCTCAGTGCTGATCATGGAAGGGCAATGTGCTTTTATTAAAAAATGTTCAAAAATTAAACAGCTACAAAGAACTACAAAAATGGCCGAGTGCTAATGTTTCCTTCACACTGCGCGTGTGCGAACGTTTCAACCCGCACGCGCAGCGTTGCCGGCAGGAAAAAAACTAATTTAAATGGTACCCGCCCCCTCCCACTCATAAAATCGGCGCGAGTGTAGGCTCCGCCCCCCTGGGCGCCGCGCCAGGCAGACATGGAGCTGCAGGGCGCTCGAGAATAGCGCGGTTTTTTTTAGGCGCCGTTTTAGGCGCGAAATACGGGCGCCCAGCTCGGAGGGGCGCCTGTTTTTTATCGTGTGGAAACTTCGGCCCAAAGTCTTAGAATAAGGGGCCGCCCAATTAAAACTGAGCCGAGGAGAAATTTATTCTCAGGGTTGTAAAGCTATGGGATTATCTGCCCCAGAGAGCTGTGGAGGCTGGGTCATTGAATATATTTAAGGTGGAGAAAGACAGATTTTTGAGTGATGAGGGAATAAAGGGTTATGGGAAGCGGGCAGGGAAGTGGAGCTGAGTCCATGACCAGATCAGCCATGATCTTATTAAATGGCGGAGCAGGTTTGAGGGGCTAAATAGCCTATTCCTGCTCCTGTTTCTTTGTTCTTAAGCGATCCCACACCAACGGATCAGGTCAAAGTTCTGTAGTCCTGCCACATCCAGTCACGAATGGCGGTGGGCAATTAAGCAACTAATGGAGGGAGGAGGTGCCATGAACATCCCCATCCTAAATGATGGAGGAGCCCAGTACGTGAGTGCAACAGGCAAGTCTACTATTTACAACCATCTTCTGCCAGATGTGCAAAGTGGATGATCCATTTCAGCCTCCTCCTGAGGTCCCCACCATCACCGATGCCTATCTTCAAACAGTTTGATTTACTCCACCTGTGGCTCAGTGGGTAGCACTCACCTCTGAGTGAAAGGTTGTGGGTTCAAGTTCCACTCCAGGGACTTGAGCACAAAAAAAAATCTAAGCTGACACTCCAGTGCAGTGCTGAGGGAGTGCTGCACTGTCGGAAGTGCCAGCTTTCATTAAACTGAAGCTCCGTCTGCTCTCTCAGGTGGATGTAACAGATCCCATGGCATTATTTCGAAGAAGAGCAGGAGAGTTATCCCTGGTGTCCTGGCCAATATTTATCCCTCAATCAACATAACAAAAAAACATTATCTGGTCATTATCCCATTGCTGTTTGTGGGAGCTAGCTTGTGCACAAATTGGCTTCCATGTTTCCTACATTACTTCACTCCAAAAGTACTTAATTGGCTGTAAAGCGTTTTGAGACGTGTGGTGGTCGTGAAAGGCGCTATATAAATCCAAGTCTTTTTCCATGTGATATCAATAAACTGCTAAGTGCACTGGACACAGATAAGGGCCCAACAAAATCCTGGCTGCAGTGCTGAAGATATATGCTTCAGAACTAGTTGTACCACTAGCCAAGCCATTCCTGCTGGACAGGCTAATGGGACTCAAGGTAGACAAGTCCCCTGGTCCTGATGAAATGCATCCCAGGGAATTAAGAAATGGCGGAAGTTATAGCAGAGGCATTCGTTATAATCTACCAAAATTCTTTGGACTCTGGGGAGGTACCAGCGGATTGGAAAGTAGCTAATGTAACGCCTCTGTTTAAAAAAAGGGGGCAGACAAAAGGCAGGTAACTATAGGCTGGTTAGTTTAACATCTGTAGTGGGGAAAATGCTTGAAGCTATCATTAAGGAAGAAATAGCGGGACATCTAGATAGGAATAGTGCAATCAAGCAGATGCAACATGGATTCATGAAGGGGAAATCATGTTTAACTAATTTACTGGAATTAGAAACATAGAAACATAGAAAATAGGTGCAGGAGTAGGCCACTCAGCCCCTCCAGCCTGCACCGCCATTCAACGAGTCCATGGCTGAACATGCAACCTCAGTACCCCATTCCTGCTTTCTCGCCATACCCCTTGATCCCCCTAGTAGTAAGTTTTGAGAATATAACGAGCATGGTGGATAGAGGTGTACCGATGGATGTGGTGTATTTAGATTTCCAAAAGGAATTCGATAAGGTGCCACACAAAAGGTTACTGCAGAAGATAAAGGTATGCGGAGTCAGAGGAAATGTATTAGCATGGATAGAGAATTGGCTGGCTAACAGAAAGCAGAGAGTCGGGATAAATGGGTCCTTTTCGGGTTGGAAATCGGTGGTTAGTGGTGTGCCACAGGGATCGGTGTTGGGACCACAACTGTTTACAATTTCCTGGAGGGTCACCATTGACCAGAAACTTAACTGGACCAGCCACATAAATACTGTGGCTGCAAGAGCAGGGCAGAGGCTGGGTATTCTCTGGCAAGTGACTCACCACCTGACTCCCCCAAGCCTTTTCCACCATCTACAAGGCACAAGTCACGAGTGTGATAGAATACTCTCCACTTACCTGGATGAGTGCAGTTCCAACAACATACACAAGAAACTCGACACCAACTGGGACAAAGCAGCCCACTTGATTTGGCACCCCATATACCACCTTAAACATTCACTCCCTCCACCACCGGCGCACCATGGCTGCAGTGTGTACCATCTACAAGATGCACTGCAGCAACTTGCCAAGGCTTCTTTGGCAGCACCTCCCAAATGTATGACCTTTACCACCTGGAAGAACAAGGGCAGCAGGCGCATGGGGAACACCATCACCTGCAAGTCTGCTCGTTAAGTTACACACATAAGAACATAAGAAATAGGAGCAGGAATAGGCCATAAGACTCCTCGAGCCTGCTCCCCCATTCAATAAGATCATGGATGATCTGATCATGGACTTGGCTCCACTTCCCTGCCCGCTCCCCATAACCCCTTATCCCCTTATCGTTTAAGAAATTGTTTATTTCTATATTAAATTTATTTAATGTCCCAGCTTCCACAGCTCTCTGAGGCAGCGAATTCCATCGATTCACAACCCTCAGAGAAGAAATTTCTCCTCCTCTCAGTTCTAAATGGGTGGCCCCTTATTCTATGCCCTCTAGTTCTAGTCTCCCCCACCAGTGACAACATCCTCTCTGCATCCACCTTGTCAAGCCCCTTCATAATCTTATACGTTTTGATAAGATTACCTCTCATTCTTCTGAATTCCAATGAATAGAAGCCCAACCTACTCAACCTTTCCTCATAAGTCAACCCCCTCATCCCCGGAATCAACCTTGTGAACCTTCTCTGAACTGCCTCCAAAGCAAGCATATCCTTTCGTAAATATGGAAACCAAAACTGCACGCAGTATTCCAGGTGTGGCCTCACCAATACCCTGTACAGCTGTAACAAGACTTCCCTGCTTTTATACTCCATCCCCTTTGCAATAAAGGCCAAGATTCCATTGGCCTTCCTGATCACTTGCTGTACCTGCATACTATCCTTCTGTGTTTTATGCACAAGTACCCCCAGGCCCCGCTGTACTGCAGCACTTTGCAATATTTCTCCATTTAAATAATAACTTGCTCTTTGATTTTTTTCTGCCAAAGTGCATGACCTCACACTTTCCAACATTATACTCCATCTGCCAAATTTTTGCCCACTCACTTAGCCTGTCCATGTCCTTTTGCAGTTTTTTTATGTCTTCCTCACACATTGCTTTTCCTCCCATCTTTGTATCGTCAGCAAACTTGGCTACGTTACATTCGGTCTCTTCCAAGTCATTAATATAGATTGTAAATAGTTGGGGTCCCAGCACTGATCCCTGCGGCACCCCACTCGTTACTGATTGCCAACCAGAGAATGAACCATTTATCCTGACTCTCTGTTTCCTGTTTGTTATCCAATCTTCTATCCATGCTAATATATTACCCCCAACCCCGTGAACTTTTATCTTGTGCAGTAACCTTTTGTATGGCGCCTTGTCAAATGCCTTCTGGAAGTCCAAATGAACCACATCCACTGGTTCCCCTTTATCCACCCTGTTCATTACATCCTCAAAGAACTCCAGCAAATTTGTCAAACATGACTTCCCCTTCATAAATCCATGCTGACTCTGCCTGACCAAATTTTGCTTTTCCAAATGTCCTGTTACTACTTTTTTAATAATGGATTCCAACATTTTCCCAACCACAGATGTTAGGCTAACTGGTCTTTAGTTTCCTCCTTTTTGTCTGCCTCCTGACTTGGAAATCGTCGGATTTCCTTTATCGTTGCTGGGTCAAAATCCTGGAACTCCATCCCTAACAGCATTGTGGGAGTTCTTTCACCACACGGACTTCAGTGGTTCAAGAAGATGGCTCAACATCACCTTCTCAAGGTCAATTGGGGATGGGCAATAAATGCTGGCCTTGCCACCGACGCCCATGTCCCAGGAACAAATTTTTAAATCAAGGAAGAAGTTGTGAACAGTGCTATCAAGCGGCACTTACTAATAACCATCTCACTGATGCTCAGTGTGGGTTTGCCAGGACCTCGGCTCTAGACCGTATTACAGCCGTGGTCCAAGCATAGATAGAAGAGCTGAACTGCAAACGTGTGAGATGAGTGTGACTGCCCTTGCATCAAGGCAGCATTTGACTGAGTGGGGAACCAAGGAGCCTACTAATACTGAAGTCCATGGGGAAAATTCTCCAGTGACTGGAGTCATACCTAGTACACAGAAAGATGGTTTCTGGAGGCCAATCATCTCCGCCCCAGGACATCACTGCAGGAGTTCCTCCGGGCAGAATCCTAAGTTCAACTATCTGCAGCTGCTTCATCAAAAGCCTTCCCTCTGTCATATGGTCAGAAATGGGGCTGTTTGCTGATAATTACCCAGTGTTCAGCTCAATTTCCAACTCTTCAGATAATGAAGCAGTCCATTCTTGCATGCAGCAAGACCTGGGCAACACCCAGGCTTGGGCTGATAAGTGGCGAGTAACATTTGTGCTACAAGACCATCTCCAACAAGGGAGATCCTAACCACCCATCGATGGCATTACCATCGCCAAATCCCCCACCATCAGCATCCTGGAGGTCGTCATTGAACAGAAACTCAACTGGACCAGCCATATAAGTGCCGTGGCTACTAAAGCAGGTCAGAATCTGGGTATTCTGTGGTGAGTGGCTCACCTCCTAACTCCCCAACACCCACGAGGCACAATTCTAAGTCAGGAGTGTAATGGAATACTCTCCACTTGCCTGGATGGGTGTAGCTGCAACAACACTCAGGAATAAATACCATCCAGGACATACAATTACTTACAATTACATACAATTTACAACACAAACAGGCCTTTAGGCCCCACTGCTCTAAAACAGTCCATTTGATTGGCAACCCATCCACCACCCTAAACATCCATTCCCTTCACCACCAGCATATCGTTGGTACTATGTACTATCTACAGCATGCAGTGTAGCAACTCGCAAACGCTTCTTTGACAACTCGCCAAACCTGCGACCTCCACCACCTAGAGGACGAGGGTAGCAGGTTCATGGGAATACCATCAACCCCGCCCAGTTCCCCATTCCCCTTGGACATGTACTGGTCCTTCCTGGTTACTGGATCAAAATCCTGGAACTCCCGACTGAGCAGTACTGTGGAAGCACCTTCACCACAGCAGTCCAAGAATGCGACTCACCACCACCTTCAGAGCAACTGGGACTGGGCATGTTTATGCTGATAGCTCCCCTAGCAGACACATTTCACATTTTGGTTGATGATTACAGACGAAGAGGCCATTTGCCTCATCTTCCATTCAGCCACCCAGAGAGATTCTAACATTCTTTTGATTTTAGAATCCAATTGTTTTCTTGAGTAACTCCAGGGTTTGCCTCCATTCTCTATCTGGAAGTTTATCCCACATGTTGATCACTCTGAGAAAAGTTTCCTGATATTTTCCCTAAAATTACCCTTGAGGTTTGAACCTGCTTCTCCTTGTTCTACTCCTGCAATATAATTAAAGTAATATTCTGGGGTTAACTTTTTCTGTACCTTTAACCTTAACAAGCTTGTATACAATCATTTCTTGGACACCCTTTGCATATCCCATCAGATGATGAGGCTTTCTTAATCTTGCTGCCAAGGTAAATGGTTACAGGGTTATAGCTGGTGATGGACTATGAAGCAGTCAACCAGATTGGAATGGAAGGTGTATGAGCAGGACAAGTCTTGCCACATGTTCTCATTAGTTGTCCTTACTGAATTCTGTTGATAGCAGCCGGAGGGAAGTCTGTGGCTTGCATAGTCTAGCCCTCCTGGCTAAAGAAGGAAGTGTGCCCATTAATCAGGCACAACAGATGAAAATAACTCAAAAGGAGGAATTTAGTTTTAGAAATAGATTAAATACCAATTCCTTGTCCCATTTGTGAATATTCCTTCATCTCTGCACCATGGTTGTCTGAACGCTGTTCAAGTAGTCTGATACGTTGTCAATTATTATTTTAGGGACTTCGACAGTACAGGATTATTTGATACACTTACTGTGAACGACATAGTTCAGCTGGTTACACTCATTAAAATACTTTGCCATTGATATATTCTTAAAGATGGTTTGAGAAAGGAAGAGTTAAAACAGTTTGTAAGTACTGTACCATATGTTTTATTAGACTTCTGTTCATTAGATTTAACATTTTTATTCACTTATACTTCTGAAAATATGTATTTTCTGGTTTAATTACAACTCTCTTATAAATAAACAATACTGTTTATGCAGTGACCGATCTGCTTAATCACACCCTCACCTTCACCTTTGATGTCCGTGTCCCCATTAACACCATTACTCTCTCTCACCCTAGTCGTTCCCCCGGTACAACCTTCATCTCGGCTCCCTTAAGTCCAAGGGACGCAGACTTGAACAGTTATGGCACAATTGGTTTAGCCGTTCATTGCCAGATCTGACTGGACCACATAAAGCACTATCGGTTCCTGCTCTCGTCTGCCAAAACTGCTCACTATTCCAGAGTCATCCTGGAATGCAAAGATAACCCCCGGCTTCTCTTCTCCATCACAAACCATCTTCTTGAACCCCTCTCCCATGCCTCCTCCACCCTTACCTACAACAATGTGTGAGGAGCTCATGGATATCTTTCTCACCGCAGCTGAGACCATCTGATCAGCTGCCTCTGCCGCTTCCCACTCCTCCCCCTAGCTGCCCTGGCCCTGTTTCTTTCTCTCGTTTCTCTCCTATCTCCTGTCATGCCCTCTCTGAGCTTCTTTTGTCAATGGGACCTACCTCTTGCTCCCTTGACCCTATTTGCACGAAACTGTTGACCACCCAACTTCCATTCCTGGCTGATCTGTGGGCTAATATTAACAGTTCCCCCTCCTCCTGTACGGACCCCCTACACTACAAATCTGCTGTCATCAACCCCCACCCCCCAAAACCCCCCCCACCCGTAATATATAGTTCCACCTAGTGGACTACTGTGGTAATGCAGACATTGCATTGCATTCACAATAAAGCATCAGGTGACAGGTCACCTGACAAGTTCCTCAGTTAACAGCCATTTTGGGAAGTCTGTGTATTTGTGATGTCGTAAGGAAGATATCACAACACCATTGACCTTTCTGTCCTTGAAAAATACAGCCCCTTCTCCAACCTCCCATTCCTCGTCCGTGAACCTGTTTCACCTCCCAAATCCGTGCCTATCTTTCCTGCAATTCCATCTTTGAACCCCTTCAATCGGGCATCCTCCCCTGTCACAGCACTGAAACGGCCCTCATCAAAGTCACAAATGATGTCCTATGACTGTGGTGAACTATTCCTCATCATACTTCTCGATCTGTCTGCAGCCTTTGTCACAGTTAACCACACCATGCTCCTCCAACGCCTTTACTCTCGTGCAGCTGGGTGGGACTGACCTCGTCTGGTTCCATTCTTAGTTAACCAATCGTAGTCAGAGAATTGCTGGTAATGGCTTCTCTTTCTGCTCGCGCACTGTTGCCTCTAATCCCACAAGGATCAATCCTTGGTCCCCTCCTATTTCTCACAAGCGACATCCAAATACTCAACATCAGGTTCCACATGTACAGCTGGGTGTCATCAATGTACCTCACCGCTGCCTGTCTCGACCCCTCCATGGTCTCTGATTTGTCATGCTGCTTGTCTGACATCCAATAGTGGAGGAGTAGAAATTTGCTTCACCTAAATATTGGAAAGACCAAAACCATTGCATTCGGTCCCTGCCACAATCTCCGTTTCCTAGCCACCGACTCCATCCCTCTCCCTGGCTACTGTCTGAGGCAACCTCGGTGTCATAATTGACCCGACTACATCACCAAGGTCGCTTACTTCCACCTCCGTAACATCACCCATCTCCACCCCGGTCTCGGCTCCTCTGCGGCTGAAATCCTCATCTATGCCTTTGTTAGCTCTAGAGTTGACCATTCCAATGCTCTCCTGGCTGGCCTCCCATTTTCTACCCTACATAAACTTGAGCTCTTCCAAAACTGTGCTGCCCACATCCCAACCCATTCACCCATCACCCCTGTGCTCACTGACCTACATTGGTTCCCGGTCCTGCATCGTCTTGATTTTAAAAATTCTCATCCTTGTTTTCAAGTCCCCGTGCCTGCCCCCCCATCCCCCATGACCTCTCCCCTTCCCACCTCTGTATCCTCCTCCAGCCCCACAACCCTCGAGCTCTGCACTCCTCCAATTCTGGCCTCTTGCGTATCCCTGCTTTTTAATCGCTCCACCATTGGAAGCTATACCTTCAGCTGCCTGGGCCCTAAACTTTGGAATTCTTTCCCTAAACTTCTCCACCTCTCTACCTCTCATCCTTTAAGACCAGGTTTTTGGTCATGTGTCCTTGTATCTCCTTATGCGACTGTCCAATTTTATTTGATAACGCTCCTGTGGTGCTACCACCTTGGGACGTTTTACTATGTTAAAGGCACTTTACAAATGCAAGTTCTTGTTTCTGTGAAACAGTTAATACTGTATAGGCATTTGTTTAATCTCACTGTAATGTTTCTTTCTGTACAGCAGCTTTGACTGAGGAAGACTAATTGTACAATGTCTTTTTGAATGCATTTTATAGAATTGTTTAACTAATATAGTATGAGATATGACTGAGTAATTAAGACATTCGTGCCGTGATTTCAACTGCATTGTTATGAATAACTTAAATTGGGATAGTACATTACACAGCATGGATTTTGTCAAAGAAAATGCAATTTCCTTTAGTGATGTAACACACACTTCCTATTTAGTATTTTGTTTGGCATGACTATTGATGTTGTACAGAGTAGGTGTTAAACCAGCAAAATGTCTTTAACTATTGCTTAAGCCTTCATGATGAAAGCATTACAGTAATTCTGACCGTATAACCTGTAGGAATGGAGACGGAGGAGTGAGTAAATGGGGAATTCCAATTTCTGGAATGATCATTTCACATAGTCAGTCTAACAGCAATTCCAGTAAACAGAGACCCCGCCCCCAACCGTCCAGAAGCTGTACCTTATCTACATTTGAATACAATTAAATATCAACATGCGGCACAGGAATCGGCAAACGCCACCAGTCCACTGTCTAAACATAAAATGAGGAAGGTCATGATGGGTCTCACTTCAGCGAACAGAGTTCTCATTTCCACATTATGAATTACTTTTCCCACAAATGCAGGCAAGTTAATCCCTCATCCAGGGTTCAAACATCAAATTCCTGAAGAACTTGTGCACCGGTTCAAACTCGTGTTTTTAACACCCAACACACTCGCAGACAGCTTCAATGATACTTCATACAATTAGTATATTTCCTGTGGCATTGCTAACAATGAGTCAGAAAACCCAATGTAGCAATATTTATCCTTCAATTAACATACCAAAAAACGATTATCTGGTCATTATCACATTGCTGTTTGTGGGAGCTTGCTTGTGCGCAAATTGGCTGCCGACATTACAACGGTGACTACACTCCAAAAGTACTTAATTGGCTGTAAAGCACTTCGGAACATCTGGTGGACGTGAAAGGCACTATATAAATGCAAGTCTTTCTTTACATGGAAACAAAGCGAGATAAAATGTCTAATAAATAAACAATTTTTCTGTTGGAAATCCTGTAAGGATATGATTAATATGGTATATCATCATCATAGGCAGGTCCTTGAAATCGAGGAAGACTTGCTTCCACTCTAAAAGTGAATTCTCAGGTGACTGTACAGTTCAATACGGGAATTACAGTCTCTGTCACAGGTGAGACAGACAGTGGTTGCAAGACCATCAGCAGGCCGGGGCCATTGGAGGGAGCAGCGTGCAGCAGCATACTACTGCAGGGAGCAGCGCGTGCTGCTGCAGGAGGGCGATGGCTACGAAGCCAGCTCGCTGATTGCAGTGCGGGCAGGCACAGCAGGAGGGGAGAAGGAGCAGCAAGAGTTTGTAGAAGGAAGTGACCGGGGCCCAGAAGAGGTGAGGGCCCAGGGGCAGCACAGGCCAGCCCACACTGTGATATGTGTGCGCGCTTAGTCTGTGCAGCAGAGCAGGTCTCCAGTTGTCTTGGGTAACCCTTGCCACTGGACCAAGACCTAGCTCTGTCAAATCCGTGTGGTGGCTGGTGTGCAATGGCCACCACACGTTAAAAAAATCCAAGCACAGGCATCTTCCACCCTTCATGATGTAGTTCGGGACCTGGAATATTAGGTCCTTCATTGAAACACCTGTGAACTCATCCCTTTTTGACGTGGAAGCAAGTCATACTCACTTCGAGGGACTGCCGATAATGACGATGATAAAGGAGAGGGTTGGTGGGTGGGGAGTCTGGTTTGCCGCACGCTCCTTCTGCTGTCTGTGTTTGGTTTCTGCATGCTCTTGGCGATGAGACTCGAGGTGCTCAGCACCCTCCCGGATGCTCTTCCTCCACTTAGGGTGGTCTTGGGCCAGGGATTCCCAGGTGCTGGTGGGGATGTTGCACTTCATCAAGGAGGCTTTGAGGGTGCCCTTGAAATGTTTCGTCTGCCCACCTGGGGCTCGCTTGCCATGTAAGAGTTCTCAGTAGAGCGCTTGCTTTGGGAGTCTCGTGTCTGGCATGCAAAAAATGTGGCCCGCCCAACGGAGCTGGTCGAGTGTGGTCAGTGCTTCAATGCTGGGGATGTTGGCCTGATCGAGAACACTGACGTTGGTGCATCTGTCCTCCCAGTTGATTTGCAGGATCTTGCGGTGGCAGCGCTGGTGGTACTTCTCCAGCGTGTTGAGGCGTCTACAGTATATGGTCCACGTCTCTGAGCTATATAGGAGCACGGGTATCACTACAGCCCTGTAGATTATATGGTAGAACTGTACTTTTGAGACACGCAAGCAGCTGACTTCTATCCTTTTCCCCTCCCCTTCCTCTCTCCTTTTTAGGATGTTGTATTTAGGGAAACCAGTGGTGTTCAAAAGTTTCTGGTTGGGGAGCCTAGATAAATATTGATCTATTGGTGGAGGGAGAAAGTCTGGTGTTGTAACTCCCAAAGTATAGTGTCAGCCACTCAAAGGAATAGTGCTATCTTTGCAAGACACTTTTATTGGTATACAGCAACAGAAATATTGTGTTACGCATACCCAGCCCCCATTGAACGGAAATTTCATATATCTGCCAAACTCTTTGGGTTCAGGTTAAAATCCTGGCCTAGATTTTCAATTGTTGTTAAGGTAATGTTGATTGGAAAATCTAGACCTCTGTCTATCTTGACTATTGTGACCAAACATTTGTTATGCATGAATAAAGAGTCAGACTGAACACTGTGAGCTCAAAGTAAAGTGTGACCGTAGCCTTTTATTGCAGGTCTCTCCAGCCTGTGAGGCCTCCTTAAGTACCTGTGCTCCCAAGGGATTGTGGGATCCCTTGGGACTCCAGAGGATGGTTACACAAGGTATATACAGGTTTACATATATAACAACATTAGCTTCAGTAGATGACTTCCAAAATGGAGATTTTGATGAACCATTGTAGCTGGATGTATTTTTAAAAGAAAATGCAGTTATTTCATGCATTGTTCTGGACAAAATAGAACCAAAGTTATTACCACAGATTGTTTGGTCACTTTTATTTCTACATCTGTATTTTATACTAGAAGATACAGTATGTACAACAAAGAGATATTAAAGTAACTCTTTTTATGTTCCAAGCTGATTCAATTTATGAATGTCTCGGATTTATGGTTCTTACTATTCTACATTCCTTTCATGGCAGGAATGCTTGACTCTTAAAATGCTTTGTTGAAAACCTGTTTCACTCCATTCAGTAACTTACTGACATCAGAACTGAGTGGTAATTAAAAATAACGTTAAAGAAATGGGTGCAGAAAATGGGCTGATAATCAGCGCCCTACCTCCTTCCCCCATAATTCAGGATTGCAGCAGAAGGTTGAAACCCGGAGTAATGCCCACATTGTTGGTATGCAGCAATAGATGGCAATCTTCCAATCCCGCTAATTTGTCTGCCAAGATGCAGAGTACAGTACAGTATAACTTCCTCTTCTTTGCACCAACAATGTGCCTCAGTCCCAAACTCAAGAGTACTCCATGCTGCATTAGTCTGACATGTTTTCCCCAATTTCTCTCACTAGCTAGCCTTATGACCTCTGAGTCAGATTTAAAAATCAATGCTGACTCCGCGATAGTTTTGTGCTGTGGGTCCATGCCCACTAGGAACTGATTGACACTGTGAGGATACATTCGCATAGCTACTTGCTAGCCAGCAGGCTGAGGAGATTTTAATACCATCAGTCTATGTTTGATCTCATCCTTGGACCCAAGAGATGAAGGGCTAGTGCCCAACCTAATGGTTGTGTGTTCTTGATGACTGGGGGGCAGTGCTGTGCAGTGAAGACAGGCTGGTGGAGGACCTTTGTCTTACTGATGTTTAGCGTAAGGCCCATGTTTTCGTACGCCTCAGTAAATACGTCGGCTATGTCCTGGAATTCAGCCTCTGTATGTGCGCAGATGCAGGCGTCATCCGCGTACTGTAGAGAAATACCACCAACGATGTCTCCACAAGATCCTACAAATACCCTGGGAGGACAGACGCACCAACATTAGCGTCCTTGACCAGGCCAACATCCCCAGCTTTGAAGCACTGACCACCCTTGATCAGCTCCGCTGGGCAGGCTACATAGTCCGCATGCCAGACACGAGACTCCCAAAGCAAGCGCTCTACTCGAAATTCCATTACGGCAAACGAGCCAAAGGTGAGCAGAGGAAACTTTACAAGGACACCCTTAAAGCCTCCCTGATGAAGTGCAACATCCCCACTGATACCTGGGAGTCCCTGACCAAAGACCGCCCTAAGTGGAGGAAGTACATCCAGGAGGGTGCTGAGCACCTCGAGTCTCATCGCCTGGAGCGTGCAGAAATCAAGCGCAGGCAGCGGAAAGAGCGTGCGGCAAACCTGTCCCACCCTCCCTTGCCCTCAACGACTATCTGTCCCACCTGTGGTTCTCGTATTAGACTGTACAGCCACCTAAGAACTCATGTTAAGAGTGGAAACAAGTCTTCCTCGATTCCGAGGGACTGCCTATGATGACGATGGGGTTATGGGTTCAAGCCCCATTACAGGGGCACAAAAAATCTAGGCTGACATTCCAATGCAGTGCAGAGGGAGCGCTGCACTGTCGGAGGTGCCGTCTTTCGGATGAGACGTTAAATCAAGGCCCCGTCTTCCCTCAAGTGGAAGTAAAAGATCCCATGGCACTATTTTGAAGAAGAGTAGGAGAGTTATCCCCGGTGTCCTGTCCAATATTTATCCCTCAATCAACATCACAAAAAAACAGATTATCTGTCCATTATCACATTGCTGTGTGTGGGAGCTTGCTTGTGCGCAAATTGGTGCCTCATTTCTCACATTACAACAGTGACTACGCTCCAAAAGTATTTAATTGGCTGTAAAGCGCTTTGAGATGTCTGGTGTCGTGAAAGGTGCTATATAAATGCAAGTCTGTCTTTTCTTTTAACCGACCCACATTTCTACCTTGCATTGTGGCTTAATGTCTCCATTAAACAAAAGAACTTCATACGACGAGTTACCATTGGTACTCTTGGTGTTTGCATGGTATAATTTCAAGGCCTAAATTAAAGTCACTAAAGTAAATCAAAACATCTACTGCAGCTTTAAATCATAGATTCAGCTGAACACCGAACCCTGACTGTGGGAGCAGCTGTAAATGAACTCGAGAATGTATTCCATTATTATGGATTTGATTCTGTTGAATTCTGCTTCCTTCATTCCAGGTATTAACCAATATAATTTTTTGTGCAGAAAATGAGCGCACTGCCCAATCAGAGGGTTGGTTGTGGGTTCAAGTCCCGCTCTCAAACTGGAGGACATACTTTAGGCAGGTATTAGTGGAGTACTGAGGGAGTGTTGGGTGCTGTGTTTTGAATGAGACATCAAACTAAAGCACCATCTGCTTGTCCAGATAGACGAGAGGTTCCATGGCACGTTTTTGAAGAGCCAGGAGTTTTCCCCAAAGTCTTGGCGAGCATTTATCCCTCAGCCAACACTACCAAAAACAAAGTTAGTCATCTAATTACTGTCGGTGGGTCCTTGCTGTGCATACAATCTCTATGACATTACCTATATAACCGTGACTGCACTTCAAAAATAATTTATTGGCTGTGAAGGACTTATGGATGTCTGAGGATGTGAAAGGTGTTAATTTAAAAAAAAAGTGTTAAGCAACAGTTCCCTCAGCTATTACCTTGCCATCCAAAATAGGCATGCATTTTGCAGTACAATTTTGAAAATTTTTAAAACGTCAGCAGTGAGGTACTTGCAGTGTGCGTGATGAGAGTGTTCTTAGCCTGATTGCTATGTGGGATATCTGTTTCCATCATTTTTTAAGCTAAAGGGTTCAAACATGTATTTTTTTGGACTCTATCTGCGAGCAAGGTTGCATTAATTGCCAGTTCCTAATTGCCTATGAGTGATTGCTTGTGTAACTGAATGGCATGTTAGTCACTTTGGGGGAGCATTTGAGTGTGTGTGGATCAGACTGGTAGGTGTAGCAGGTTCCCTTTCCTGAAGGACATTAGTGTATCAGTTGGGTTTTTACACTAGAATGGCAGCTTTCATGTTTTTTTTTCTGGTGTTCATCCACAGATTCAATTTCACAACTTTAATTGGTGGGAGTTGAACTCTGATATCTAGTCGATAATTTGGTATCATAACCGCTACGCTGCTATATCCATCACATTGTGTTAGCATGTCATAATCAGAAGCCCTGTTGAGAATTGGCAAGGTTACTAGGAGACCACATCAAACGAAGAATGCCTTGCAACACTGCTGTGTAATAATTCCCAGTGGAATCAAGGTACTGATATTGTCTTGCTTGAACACTTCATGTCTAAAATAGAATGTCGAGAGAAATTGGAAGGAATAATCAGTGTAGCAATGTCAGATTCACACACATCATTTATTTCTTTACTATTCATACCACTGCAACTGTAAGGAACACGTGAATGTTAGCTTGGTGGTATTGCTATGCCCAATGGAGCTTTGATAACGTACAGTATTTATTTAAAAAAAACCTTTCAAAGCTTGAGCAATTGGGAACGGTAGCATAGTGGTTATGTTACTGGACTAGTAATCTAGAGGCTTGGACTAATGATCCAGAGACCCGAGTTTAAATCCCACCACGACAGCTGGGGAATTTAAGTTCAGTTAATTAAATAAATCTGGAATAAAAAGTAAAGCTAACCATGAAACTATTGGATTGCTGTAAAAACCCATCTGGTTGACCAATGTCCTTTTTAGGGAAGGAAATCTGTCGCCCTTACCGGGTCTGGTCTCTGTGACTCCAGATCCACAGTAATGTGGTTGACTCTTAACCACCCTCTGAAATGGCCCAGCAAGCCACTCAGTTGTAACAAACCGATACAAGAAACAGTAATGAGAATAAAACCGGACAGACCACCCGGCATTGACCTCGGCACTGGCTTCGAACACGACAACAGCACACCCAGCCCAGTCGACCCTGCAAAGTCCTCCTCACTAACATCTGGGGACTTGTCAAAATTGGGAGAGCTGTCCCACAGACTAGTCAAGCAACAACCTGACAGTCACAGAATCATACCTTTCAGCCAATGTTCCAGGCTCCTCCTCCACCATACCTAGGTATGTCCCGTCCCACTGGTAGGAAAGACTCCCAGAGGTAGTGGCAAAGTGGTATACAGTTGGGAGGGAGTGACCGTGGGAGATCTCAACATCAACTCTGGACCCCATGAAGTCTCATGGCTTCAGGCCAAGTGTGGGCAAGGAAACCTGCTGCTGATTGCCATCTACCACCCTCCCTCAGCTGATGAATCTGTACTCCTCCATGTTGAACACCACTTGGAAGAAGCACTGAGAGTAGCAAGGGCATAGAATGTACTCTGGGTGGGGGTTTCAATGTCCATTACCAAGAGTGGCTCGGTAGCACCACTACTGACTGAGCTGGCCGAGTCCTGAAGGACATAGCTGCCAGGTTGGGCCTGCAGCAGGTGACGAGAGAATCAACATAAGGGAAAAACCTACTTGACCTTGCCTTCACCAATCTACCTATCGCAGATGCATCTGCCCATGACAGCATTGGTAGTAGTGACCACTGTACAGGCTTTGTGGAGACGAAGTCCCATCTTCACACTGAGGACACCCTCCATCGTGTTGTGTGGCACTACCACTGTGCTAAATGGGATAGATTCAGAACAGAAACAGAAAATGCTGGAAATCTCAGCAGGTCAGGCAGTATCTGTGGAGAGGAAGCAGAGTTAATGTTTTCGGTCCACAGATGCTGCCTGACCTGCTGAGATTTCCAGCATTTTCTGTTTTTATTCCAGCTTTCAGCATCCGCAGTATTTTGCTTTTGTATTAGATTCAGAACAGATCTAACAGCTCAAAACTGGGCATCCGTGAGGTGCTATGGGTCATCAGCAGCAGCAGAATTGTATTCCACCACAATCTCATGGTCCATCATATCCCTCCTCTACCATTACCATTGTAGCCAGGAGCAGTACGAGGAGTATCTCAAAAAAATTAGGTGCCAACCTGGGGAAGCTGCAACACAGGACTACATACATGCTAACCAACAAAAACATCATGCTATAGACAGAGCTAAACGATCACACAATGAACTGATCAGATCAAAGCCCTACCACATCGAGTTGTGAATGGTGGTGGACAATTAAACAACTAATGGGAGGAGGAGGCTCCATGAATATCCCCATCCTCAATGATGGTGGATCCCAGCATGAGAGTGCAAAAGACAAGGCTGAAGCGTTTACAACCATCTTCAGCCAGAAGTGCCGAGTGGATGATCCACCTTTGCCTCCTCCCGAGGTCGCCACCATCACAGAAGCCAGTCTTCAGCCAATTCGATTCACTCCGCGTGATAAAGAAATGGCTGAATGCACTGGATAAAGCAAAGGCTATAGGCCCCGATAACAACCCAGCTGTCCTGCGGAAGACTTGTGCTCCAGAACTAGCCGCGTCTCTAACCAAGCCATTCCAGTACAGCTACAAAACTGGCATCTATCCGGCAATGAATTACCGCCCCATCAGTTTACTCTCAATCATCAGCAAAGTGATGGTTGACAGTGCTATCTCATGGCACTTACCAATAACCGGCTACAGACCTCATTGCAGCCTTGGTCCAAACATGGTCAAAAGAGCTGAATTCCAGAGGTGAGGTGAGTGTGACTGCCCTTGACATCAAGGCAGCATATAACTGAGTGCGGTATCAAGGAGCCCTAGTAAAATTGAAGTCCATCAATCAGGGAAAACTCTCCACTGGCCGGAGTCATACTTGGCACAGTTGAAGATGCTTGTGTTTGTTGGAGGGCCGTCACCTCAGCCCCAGGATGTTGCTGCAGGAGTTCCTCAGGGCAGTGTTCTAGGCCCAACCATCATCAGCTGCTTCATCAATGACCTTTCCTCCGTCATGAGGTCAGAGGTGAGGATGTTCGCTGTATGGTGTTCAGTTCCATTCACAACTCCTCAGATAATGAAGCATGCCCGCATGCAGCAAGACCTGGACGACAGTCAGGCTTGTGCTGATAAGTGGCGAGTGTCTCAGCTCCTGACTCCCCAAAGCCTTTCTACCATCTACAAGACACAAGTCAGGAGTGTGATGGAATGCTGTCCAATAACACTCAAGAAGCTCGACACCGTCCAAGGCAAAGCAGCCCACTTGATCAGCACCCCATTCACCATCTTAAACATTCACTCCCTCCACCACCAGTGTAACATTGCTGCTGTCTGTACTGTCTACAAGATGCACTGCAACAACTCACCAAGGCTTCTTCGACAGCACCTCCCAAACCCGTGACCTCTGCCACCTAGAAGAACAAGGGCAGCAGGTGCATGGGGACACCACAGCCTGCAAATTCCCCTCCAAGTAACACCCCATCCTGACTTGAAAATATATCGCCGTTCCTTCATCGTTGCTGGGCCAAAATTCTGGAACTCCCTCCCTCACGCCACTGTGGGAGTACCTTCACCACACGGACTGCAGCAGTTCAAGACGGCAGCTTACCACCACCTTCTCGAGGGCAATTAGGGATGGGCAATAAATGCTGGCCTTGCCAGCGACGCCCACATCCCAGGATCGAATATTTTTTTTTAAAGTATCTTGTTATACCATGTGAACATTCTGTTTCGTGACCTAAAAAAGAACTAAACATAAACCAAACTTGTTTACAGATTATTTCTGTCAACACCTAGTTAAGAAGTGAAGAAGGCTGCTTAACATTTTCTTCTCCACCATGAAACTGGAATATTTTTAGAACAGTTTGAGAAATGTGTGAGGTGTGTTCTAATGCTGTTCATCTCTACTGTTCAGTCCCATATTCTGGGTGACTGGCTGGAATTCCACAGCAAAGCACTGAACACTGCAGTCTGAGCACGGGTACTACATGTTCTTGAACTAAATCTCTGCTGTAATAATGTAAATGGCTTTCCAGTGTAGAGTCCAAG
This sequence comes from Pristiophorus japonicus, assembly GCF_044704955.1. Taxonomy (NCBI): domain Eukaryota; kingdom Metazoa; phylum Chordata; class Chondrichthyes; family Pristiophoridae; genus Pristiophorus; species Pristiophorus japonicus. The sequence continues at coordinate 125,309,286 of NC_091991.1, read as the reverse complement.
TAATTAAACCACATTTACACGATCAGAGCATTCTGCATTGCATATAACAAATTCACAGATATTTTATAAGAACATAAGAAATAGGAGCAGGAGTAGGCCATAGGTCGAGCCTGCTCCGCCATTCAATTCAATCATGGCTGATCTGATCATGGACTCGGGTCCACTTCCCTGCCTGCTCCCCATAACCCCTTATTTCCCCATCGGTTAAGAAACTGTCTAACTATGTCTTAAATTTATTCAATGACCAACTTCTACAGCTCTCTGAGGCAGCGAATTCCACAGATTTACAACCCTCAGAAGAAATTCCTCCTCATCTCAGTTTTAAATGGGCGGCCTCTTATTCTAAGATCATGCCCTCCAGTTCTAGTCTCCCCTATCAGTGGAAACATCCTCTCTGCATCCACCTTGTCGAGCCCCCTCATAATCTTAGACGTTTCAATAAGATCATCTCTGATTAACTGATTATGTTCATTGATTGTTGTTCAATATCCCAAAGCTAGCAGTACCTTTTTATAAAATAAACTAAACTATCACCAGGCTCCCCCCTGTACACCCATCAACCATGTTCTGTATAATTCTGCATGTGTTGGAAACCCCCTCTGAGGCGCTGCCCTCTCACCAGTGTTGTCCTCTGCACGAATGTATTACCATGGATACCAACAACGTGTATTTATATAGCGCCTTTAACGTAGTAAAACATCCCAAGGCACTTCACAGGAATGTTATAAGACAAAATGAATAAATTATGGCAGAGAAATTATGGCAGATGACCAAAAGCTTGGTCAAAGAGGTAGGTTTTAAGGAGTGTATTAAAGGAGGCTAGAGAGATGGAGAGGCTTAGGCAGGGAGTTCCAGAGCTTGGGGCCTAGGCAGCTGAATGGTTGATCAGTTATAATCAGGGATGCTCAAGAGGGCAGAATTTGAGGAGCGCAGACATCTTGTGGGGAAGGGGTTGTGGGGCTCAAGGAGATTACAAAGATAAGGAGGGTGAGGCCATGGAGAGATTTTTAAGAGCAGGACACAGGCTGCCAAGTTTTGGATGACCTCAGGTTTACATAGGGTAGAATGTGGGAGGCCAACCAAGAGTGCGTTAGAGTAGTCAAGTCTAGAGGTAACAAAGGCAATCCTTTGATCTGGTCCAGGTAATACTTTTTAATTGCACTACCAGAAGAAAACTCTCGACACAGTTAATGTAAAGTATATCTCAATTGAATTCCCTAAAAGTGATCAGGTATGTGGCTTGCCTAAAACCTAATCTCATTCTCGGTGTTTTCTCAGTGGAGGAGATGGCTTCCTGCTGAGTGTCAGTGAATTATGTTTGCGATCGAGATGACTCGATACCTCTTTGCACTAATGCTGCCTCGAGCGATGATGCTGTGGTTAGCCTGGTTCTACCTGCTTTCTGGCAGATCTTTTTATCATTGTGGGGCTGCACTGCAGATGGCATTGGAGTTACCAAGTGTTCGGTGGTGGACTGCAGTTCACTCAGGTAGTCGACTCCTTACAATTGCCACCAGATCATGAAAGATTGAGGCTCGGACAGCAGCTCTGAGTTGCAGAGCTCTGCATCTGAGCAAAGATGTAAGCTGGCTCTCTGGCCAGCGGGTTCCTGCAGTTTCTTACACGTGCTGTCTTTACCACCTCAAAATGAATACCCAAAACCCCTGGGGTGGATGTTTAACAGTTACAGAACGAGCATGTGATTCAGGATGCTGTGTGGTGCTGACCTTTTGGGCATTATTGGGAGCTACAGCGAGTTCTTGGGGGATGCATTTACTAGAATGCTCCTTTCAAAAGAGAGCTTTCATTATAGGAAAAGGATGGTATTAGCCCTGCATTTTCAGCTTCACTCCGGCTTGCGCTCTCTTTATATTCTCAGGCCCATATATGTCCTACATGGCCTATTCAAATTGATGTTGGTGTATAATTGGGGAGGCCTCGTTCCATCTGAATTTTCTCCCTCCTGTTCTAAACTGTCTTGTCCCTCAAACAGAATTAGTGTCGAGGTGCTGGAAGCGATGTTCCCCCATAGCGGCCAAGCAGTAGTGGGAAAGGTCCCGCGCAGGCTGTTCACCGGCTATACACTGTACGCACCGCACATGTGCAGAAATTTAACCAGGCGACGCATTAAAAGAAACGGGTCATGCAGAGCAAAGTGCAGCTTCCAGGGAACACTGGTTTGAGGTTCAAAGGATATGTGGAATGATAGCAGAGTGGCCAGCTGCATCCCACTTCTGTGTGAGTCAGTGAACATGCATCATACAGGTAGGTTGTGTTGTATTTTGTATATCGTCCATGGAGATATATCACCAACGATGTCTCCGCAAGATCCTGCAAATCCCCTGGGAGGACAGATGCACCAACATCAGTGTCCTCGCCCAGGCTAACACCCCCAGCACTGAACCACTGACCACACTCGATCAGCTTCGCTGGCAGGCCACTTAGTTTGTATGCCAGGCAAGAGACTCCCGAAGTAATTGCTCTATGCGGAGCTCCTTCATGGCAAACGAGCCAAAGGTGGGCAGCGGAAACGTTAGAAGGACACCCTCAAAGTCTCCCTGGTGAAGTGCGACATCACCACTGACACCTGGGAGACCCTGGTCGAAGACCACCCTAAATGGAGAAAGTGCATCCGGGAGCTGCGAGCGTGAAGAGGTCAGGCGCAGGCAGCGGAAGGAGCGTGTGGTAAATCAGTCCCACCCACCCCTTCCCCCAACGAATATCTGTCCCACCTGTGACAGGGTCTGTGGCTCTTGTATTGGACTGTTCAGCCACCAAAGAACTAATTTTAGGAGTGGAAGCAAGTCTTCCTCGATTCTGAGGGACTGCCCTATGATGATGGTGATATATTATGAAGTGGTAGTAATAAAGTTTGCCTTGCTGAAGTGGGCATGTGAAGCTTGGAAGTGTGTCAGCTGGGGCTCAGTATGTAGTACTCTCGCCTCTGAACCACAAGATTGTGGGTTCAAGTCCCACTCCAGGGACATGAGCACATTAATCTAGGCTGACACTCCAATGTAGTGCTGAGGGAGTGCTGCATTGTCGGAGGTGGCTTCTTTCAGATGAGACATTAAACCGAGGCCCCGTCTACTCTCAAGTGCACTTAAAAGATCCCATGGCACTGTTTCAAAGAAGAGCAGGGGTGTTATCCTTGGTGTCCTGGCCAATATTTATCCCTTAATCAACATAACCAAAACGGATTGTCTGGTCATTATCACATTGCTGTTTGTGGAGCTTGCTGTGTGCAAATTGGCTGCCGCATTTCCCACATGACAACAGTGACTACACTTCAAAAGTACTTCATTGGCTGTAAAGCACTTTGAGACGCCCGGTGGTCGTGAAAGGTGCTATATAAATCCAAGTCTTTCCTTTTTGGAAAGAGCTGTTTTATACAGACTTAGCATACAGCCTCAGTTCTATAAAATGACAGCATATTCTTTCTGGTGTGCATAATTTGCCTATCCATTTGTTATATTGAAATACAGGCTAGCCTTATCTTGGCAGACTCTGAGATTACTAACTCTGTCTTTTCCCATTTACTCCCACATCCTCTGTTGCCGCTTGGCAGGCAGGTTACAAACCGCTGACCCTCCATCTTGCAGAAGCATCTCTGGCATCTAAAATTGCAGGTGGCCTTTTTGTTGGCCAGGAATTTCCAGGTTACACCCAGCAATACTCGAGCAGCTCCTTTAAATAGCAGCTGCAGCTTTTATGAGCTTCAGCTATGCATTATGTCGGCTAAGTGAATGATGCCATTGTAGCTTACACAATTCATGGAATCATAGCATCATACAGCACAGAAGGAGGCCATTCAACCCATCATACCTGTGCCGGCTCTTTGAAAGAGCTTAGCCAATTACTCCCACTCTCCTCTTTGCTCATAGTCCTACAATTTTTTTCTGTTGAAGTATATATCATTTGGCAATTACTATTGAATCTTCTTCCACTACCCTTTCAGGCAGTGCTTTCCAGATCATAACAATTTGCTGTGTTTATTAAAAAAAATTCTCATCTCCTGTGGTTCTTTTGCCAATTGTCTTAAGTCTGTATCTTCTGGTTATCAATCCTTCTGTCAGTGGAAACAGTTCACGTGTATTATGTACTGTAATATACTTAACTGTTACGCAGACATTGCAGCTTAAAGTTTCCGTATTCACCATGCAGTGTAATAATCTCCAAAGGAAAACATGCATATTTAAATGGTGTTGGTGTGTATTTCCACAGATGTAACTTTATTGCAAAGGATAACTGACTTAATTTATACTGATTACTAAGCTTTTATGCTAGACATTATCCTTTGGTTTAGCGTCACTGCTGTCTTCCGTAAGTGGCCCTTGTGTCCCCTATAAACCAGAGTTTGCCTTTACCTGCCTTCAATATACAGGTAAATGTAGCAAGGACTTGGAGTTGAACAGGGACCCTTCTCACTGTTGTTTGTATTACTGGAACATATCCCTTACCATCACGTTGGTGAATGAATTAATGCTATCGGACGGAATTTCTTTAATACCTGCAGATCTCCCAATGGTGTTACTCACAGTGAGGCAGAGGATATGATAAAGTGCGATGTCGGAAATTAAATGGTTAGAGTTCGACAGGAAATTTAAATGACACTTGCAGGAAGTGCTTGCTATATGCAAGCCGTTTAATCTAAGTTAAACTGGTACAGGAGCTTGGGTTTGGATCCTGTCTGCAAGAATGAATCTAATAAATTATCCTTCAGGGATTAAAAATGCTTCATTTCTGTCACATCAGCTCCCCTTTTGTAAAGATTTCTTGCATGTGGGTTCAATGTGAAGAAATGGATAAGGAAAGCAAAGAGAGTATGAAGAGAGAATTTCTTAAGAAGGACAGGAAAGTATTCTATAAATATATCCGTAAAAAGAGAATTGTTAAATGTGAGGTAGGACCCCTGAGATGAGAGGATAATGAATTAGTGGCAGATAAACAGAAATTAGTGCAGGATACAAGTAGAGGCTCGAGAAATTAAATTTCAGAATTCTGTGAGCGTGATTGTGTGCTCGAGGACAGGAGAGTGGCCAGTATAATGCCCGTTGTAGAAAGGGAGACTGAGTCCATCTAGGGTATGTTGATTTAACATCTGAGGTAGAGAAAAAATTGCAATCTTTAAAGAGGTGATTACTAAATGCCTAGACGAAGAGAAAATAAGTAGGAACAACAACAAAGCTTTCAGAAAAACAGATGGTGCTTGACAAACCTTTGAGGCAACAACCCCGTGTGGTGAATGAGGGAAATGCAGTGGATGTGGTGTACATGGACTATCAGAAAGCCTTTGCCATGTTACCAGGCACAGGCTATTGGGAGAAGATTTAGGGGCATGGGATTCGGGGAAGGCAGCAAATTGAATTTAAAACCAGTTAGAAATATGAGGGAACTAAGAGGAGTTCCAGGCAGTTTCTCAGTGGCTGGAAGTAGATAGAAGGTGGTGTCCCACGGTGTTCAGTTCTGGAATTGCTTCTGTCACTGTACATCAATGAATTGGTTGTAGGGATAGAGGGAGTGCATATTAAGCTGACGTAGACACCGCATATCATTCAAGGAACCAAAGAAAGCTGCAAAGGGATATTGATAAGATGGTGAAGTGGACAAAGATTTAGTGTCTGTAAATGTACATTTAAAAAAAAAATGTAATTATACTCCTGGGGCGGAAGCTGGGTGATAGGGAAGATCAGAAGGATTTGGGGTTCAGATTCACAAGGCATTAGAAGCAGCACCTCAAGTGAATAGGGCTGTAAAAAAGATACTGGAAGGCTGTGTTTTATGGTAAAAGGTATAGAATATAAAAGTCGATGTGATGGGGAATCTATATAAAACCTCAGCAAGGCTACGATTGGAGTACTGTGTGCAGTTTTGGGCTCCACATTAATGCAAAGATATTGAGGTAATCGAAAGTATACGGCACAGATTGACTAGAACACTGCATGGTATGAGGAAATACAAATACGGATAAAATTGGGGTTGCTTTCTTTAGAACAAAGATTATTAAGGGGCGATTTGTTGGAAGTGTTTAAAATGATGAATGGTTGGGGAAGAATAGATTGGACAAATGTTTCCCAGAATGTGGGGCCATAGATATAAAATTAAATGTTTGAGATTTAGAGTAGGGGAGGTTTTTTTTGAGGGTTGTGAGTATGTGGAATGCACTCCCATAGTTAGAGATTGGAGAGGCCACGTCCACATTTAATAATAGATTTTATAGGTGGCTGGTGGGAAAAGAAATTGAAGACATGTGCGATTACAATTACTGCTCATCATGTGGAGGTTAGATACCAACACGGGAATGAAATGAATGGTCTGTTTCCATTTTGAGTTCTATAAATTAAAAGAAAATGATGTATTAAGTATTGTTGCTACTTCCAGCCAAGCTAGAGGAAGCATGTTGATTGAAGCTTGCTTCTTGAGATTATTCTGGTCTTAACCTTTTTAAAACCATTCTGTTTCTGTGAATTTAGGGTTGACTTGGAAATTGACTGAGAATTCTTAAAATTATCGTGAAACTAAAAGAAATTAAACCTTTATCGATGCCTTGGGTGTTTTACTATGTTAAAGGCGCTATATAAATTCAAGTTGTTTATGGGTGTCAGCTTGTCTTGCTTCACAAGGTGAAAAGGTTCTGCCTGACCTTTCTTCCCAATCCTAAACCTGTGTTTGGAGTATATTTCTGTGGTGGTACAGAGCACATCCTTTTAAGCAGTTGCTTTGTGTCTATCTGTGGCCTGGTGGGCATGTAGTGGAGCAAGATCTGTTGGGTAATTGCATCTCATACAGTTCTTGTAACTAAACCGAAAACAAAAAAAGATGTGGCATGTTTGTGGGGTAAGGGATTGCAAGTGTGTTTTTTCTTAGAAATATTGTTTATTTTTTTACAATGTAATAAATAATAAGGTAGAACAGTGCCCACCATAATATGGCTCGCACATTAAGATCATAAAAATGCATCAAGCTGGGAAAATGATTCCACTCAAATTAGCAATAAGATACCAATACAAGCACACAGGAACAGTAGTCAAATGAATTTATCTGGGTTTAAAACCAAGATGAAGGGTTAGATTAATTTACCTCCACAAATACCTGTAAACTATCGGGGGCTGCAGTGATTATGTGCCACCAAATCAGGAATAACTCCAACTGGAGGCAAATATATTTGGGTTATTCAAAATAATAATAGGTGTGATGATAGTTAATATACTATCAGCAGGATAAGCTTCAATGAACTAAATGGCCTTTCCCTGTCCTTGACTTTTTTTATTGCCAAATTATCAGTGTATGTTACCACTCTGTTATTTAAATTGAACATGTAAGGCAGCCATTGGGGCGTGTAAAACCCATTGAAAGTTATCTGTGACCTGCCTTCATTAGTTGAGTGTGTCTTGCTTGAAATAAAGTGGTAATTTAATTTGTAATTGAGTACCTTTCTGAATGCCATTTGCTATGCCGACGAGCACTGGAAAGATCTCTGAACAATCGAACAAACCGCTTTGGAATTTGACCTGTGGCTGTAATTCAAACAAAGCCGATTAGGTGGCAATGACATGGTACAGGCAGCTTTTGGAAAAAATAGTCCCATGTTTGCTGCGATATTGCTAAATTCATCATCATAGGCAGTCCCTCGGAATCGAGGAAGTCTTGCTTCCACTCTTTTTAAAAAAAAAAGAGTTCTTGGGTGACTGAACAGTCCAATACGAGAATTACAGGGGTCAAGTTTTGGGCCTGATTTCCACGCTCAAAACCGCGCCGAAAACTTACCTCGGTATTCTCCACTCCCACAGGTCGATCCAGGCCTTCGGCGCGGCGCAGCACAAGCTGTGGGGGGGCGGAGCCAGGTCCCTGCGCTGAAAACAGTGCCTGGACCTCTGCACATGCGCGCTACAGTGTGCGCGCATGTGCAGTAGCTCCAGGCGTTCAAATCTGTGGGAGGGGCCTGAAGCACGCCAGCCTTGGCCGAATGGGCTCCCTGGGGCGGCGAAGATCAGACTACACCTCCCTCGTCCAGCTCCAGCTCTGGCTGTAGCTCCAGCTTCCTCCCCTGTTCAGCTGATGCTCCCTCTGGCTCTCTCAACTCCCCCACCCCCCCCAGCTCCCGCTCTGCAGCTTCCCCGGCCACCTACCTTCAAGTCCGGTCCACTCCCTCTTCCTTCTGTGGGGCCCGCCCGCCCGGCATCTTGCTGGGGGCGGGCCCTGCCCGAAGTCTTCGGTCCGGCTTCTTCACGTCGGCTGGGCCCGTTCAGCCTCCTCCTCTCTTCTTCTCCCCCCCCCCCCTCCCTCTCTCCCCTCCCCCTCCCTCTCTCCTCTCTCCCCTCCCTCTCTCCCCTCCCCCTCTCCCCTCCCCCTCTCCCCTCCCCCTCTCCCCTCCCCCTCTCCCCTCCCCCTCCCTTCCTCTCTCCCCCTCCCTCTCTCCCCTCCCCCTCCATCTCTCCCCTCCCCCTCCCCCTTCCTCCCTCCCCCTCCCTCTCTTCCCTCCCCCTCCCTCTCTCCCCTCCCCCTCCCTCTCTCCCCTCCCCCTCCCTCTCTCCCCTCCCCCTCCCTCTCTCCCCTCCCCCTCCCTCTCTCCCCTCCCCCTCTCCCCTCCCTCTCTCCCCTCCCCCTCCCTCTCTCCCCTCCCCCTCCCTCTCTCCCCTCCCCCTCCCTCTCTCCCCTCCCCCTCCCTCTCTCCCCTCCCCCTCCCTCTCTCCCTCTCTCCCCTCCCCTTCTTTCCCTCCACCTCCTCTTCCCTCTTTCCGCCCCCCCCCTCGCTGTCAGAAACACATAGACACTGACACTGACGGAGAGAGAGACACACACACACACTGGGGGGCCCCCGTCCCAGCACGGTGTTGGAGGGCTCCCGGTGCTGCAGTCGGTGAGTAGAAACTTAATTTATTATTTATTGATTTTTACATTTTTTTTTATTTTTCAATTTTTTTGATTGATTTATTGATTTATTTATCACATTATTGATGATGGCTCTTTATTTGTAAAACTGAAGTGTTTAATGTTTGTAAACTCCCCCGCCCTCCCCTCCCCCGTTCCCTACACCTGATTTGTAACCTACGCCTGATTTTCTTAGTGTAGGCAAGGTTTTTCTGAGCGTACAAAAATCTACACTTATTCCATTCTAAGTTAGTTTGGAGTATGTTTTCTCTGCCTAAACTTTCAAAACGGGCGTAAGTGGCCGGACACGCCCCCTTTTGGAAAAAAAATCTGTTCCATAATGAAACTGTTCTAACTGACTAGAACTGGAGCAAACTAAATGCCGAGAATTGCAATTTCTAAGATACTCCATTCTAAACCAGCTGTTCCAAAAAAATAGGAGCAACTCAGGCCGAAACGTGACCCCATTGTCTCTATCATAGATGGGACAGACAGTGGTTGAGGGAAAGGTTTGCCGCATGCTCCTTCCGCTGCCTGCGCTTGGTTTCTGCATGCTCTCGACGACGAGACTCGATGAGACATATGAATCGTTTAACATTGATGGAATGCATGCTAAAGAGAGAGTTCTGTTAAATGTGTCTTATTGTAACCAAAGCTTTATCACCCTGGTTGAATGTCTGAACAGCAATGCATAATGTATGGAATATGCTAACTGGAAGAATAATTTGGTCAGTTTAACATTCATATTCGTAAACTAATCTCAACAGGAAAAAATGAGCAATTGTTCTTTTCTGTTTCTTAAATAAATTAATTCCTTTCACTAGAAATTCAGGTAAAGGGAGACTGTGGCTATTACAGAACGAGTTTTGATATTAGAAAAATGAGAATTATTCAGTATTAATATTTGTACAGCCTGCTTGCACAAATTGGGACAGGCCCGATGAACCAGATGGTCTTTACCTATCCGTCATTGTTTGTATGTTCGTAAAACTTTTAAAGAGCTAACTGCATTAATAATCTGGGAATTTGTTTTGCATTGGGGAGACATTTTGTAAATGTTTCTTTTACCTGTGTTTGGTTGACTGTGTTGGGTGGTGTCCACAGCAAATTGTATATAGTAATCGGGAGAAATGGACTAGGGGACAAATAAGCCTTTTCTCACCAATACTTTTAATGATCTTGGAATGTTGCAGTGCTGTTTCAGTTTTTAAAAAAAATGGATTATGAAGATGGCAATCAGAGGGTGAAAGGCTAATCTTAAATGGGTAGTAATTAACCAGAGTATTCAGACTTTTTTGCAGCTGAGAAGTATAAGCTGTTTCCCTCTAGTCACAGAACCATTGTATTTTAAACAATTTGGGGCTGAAATTGCCCCTTTTTTTGCGTCATGTTAGCGCCGCCGCTAGGCACTAACGGGGCACAAATCCCGGTCGGGGCGCACACTGGGATAAAGTCATCGCCATGTGGGTGCCAGCCCCTTTGCGCCCCGAGGGGATAATTTCCCTGCGGGACGCCAGGCTGGCGCGAGCTGATGTCAGCGCTAGCTTCACGGAGTGCTGACACCCGCCCGGGACGTCCCTTAAAGGGGAGGACATTTACGCTACGGGCCGTCATATTATATTGTCGTCCGACGTTCTCATTGGCTCAACAATGGCGGCCCTCGTTTCGACCGGCCCACCATCATGCAGCCAGACACTGCCTTTTGTGTGCCAAGCTGTTGGCCTGTTCGAAAAGACCGCAAAGGAACTGCAGAGGTCTCAGCAGACCTCCCCTTAAAATGAAACATAGAAACATAGAAATTTACATCGCAGGAGGGGGCCATTCCGGCCCATCATGTCCGCGCCGGTCGACAAAGTGCCACACAGCCCTCGATCAGCGGCCCTAAAGTTTACATATAAACCTATGAACAATGACGGAAAGACAAAGAGCACCCAGCCCAACCAATCCGCTTCACCACAACTGCGACACCCCTTATACTGAAACATTGTACACTCCACCCCAACCGGAGCCATGCGATCTCCTGGGAGAGGCAAAAACCAGATTAAAAACCCAGGCCAAATTAGGGAGCAAAAATCGGGGAAAATTCCTCTCCGACCCATCCAGGTGATCAAAATTAGTCCAGGAGATCACTCTGGCCATATTCTATTCCCTGCAGTACTTACCATTATAGCTGCTCTGTCCTACAAAAGGTCATCCAGTCTAATCCCAATTACCAGCTCTAGGTCCATAACCCTGCAGCTTACTGCACTTTAAGTGCCCATCCAACCATCTCTTAAAAGTGGTGAGGGTTTCTGCATCCACCACTCTTCCAGGCAGTGAGTTCCAGATCTCCACAACCCTCTGCGTAAAGAAGCCCCCCCCCTTAAATCCCCTCTAAACCTTCCATCAACCACCTTAAAACTATGCCCACTCATAATAGACCCCTCCACCAATGGAAATAGACTCTTACTAACCACTATGTCCAGGCCTCTTGCTATTTTATACACCTCAATGAGGTCTCCTCTCGACCTCCTCTGTTCCAATGAGAACAAACTCAGCCTATCCAATCTGTCCTCATAACTAAGATTCTCCATTTCAGTAAGCATCCTGGTAAATCTCCTCTACACCCTCTCGAGTACAATCACATCCTTCCTCTAATATGGCGACCAGAACTGCACGCAATACTCCAGCTGTGGCCTAACCAAAGTATTATACAATTTAAGCATAACCTCCCTGCCCTTATATTCTATGCCTCAGCCAATAAAGGCAAGCATTCCGTATACCTTCTTAAGCACCTTATCCAACTGGCCTGCTACTTTGAGATCTGTGGACAAGCACTCCAAGGTCCCTTTGTTTATCTACACTATTAAGTGGCCTACCGCTTAATGTGTATACCCTTTACTAATTAGCCCTCCCAAAGTGCATCACCTCACACTTCTCTGAATTAAATTCCCTTTGCCACTGCTCTGCCCACCTGACCAGTAGATTGATATCCTCCTGCAGCCCATGACTTTCCTCTTCATTATCAACCACACAGCCAATTTTAGTGTCATCTGCAAACTTAATCATACCCCCTATATTCAAATCTAAATCGTTGATATATACCACAAAAGGCAAGGGTCCCAGTACTGAGCCCTGCGGAACCCCACTGGAAACATCCTTCCAGTCACAAAAACATCTATCAATCATTACACTTTGCTTCCTACCTCCAAGCCAATTTTGGATCCAACTTGACACTTTTTTCTGTATTTCATGGGCTTTAACCTTCATGACCAGTCTACCATGTGGGACCTTATCAAAAGCTTTGCTAAAGTCCATATATACTACATCGTACGCACTACCCTCATCGACCCTCTTGGTTACCTCCTCAAAAAATTCAATCAGGTTAGTCAGACACTATCTTCCCTTCACAAATCCGTGCTGACTGTCCCTAATTAATCCTTGCCTTTCCAAATGCAAATTTATCCTGTCTTTTGGGATTTTTTTCCAATAATTTTCCCACCACTGACGTTAGGCTGACAGGCCTGTAATTACTCGGCATGTGCCTTTCTCCCTTCTTAAACAAGGGTACTACATTAGCAGTCCTCCAATCCTCCAGCAACATTCCCAGATCCAAAGAGGACTGGAAAATGATGGTCAAGGCCTCTGCTATTTCCTCTTTTACTTCGCTCAACAGCCTGGGATGCATTTCGTCCGGGCCTGGGGACTTGTCTACTTTCAAAGCTGCTAAACCCCTTAATACTTCCTCTCATATTTATTTCATCCAGAATATCACACTCCTCCTCGATAGCAGTATCTGCATTGCTCCTTTCCTTTGTGAAAACAGATGCAAAATATTCGTGAAGAACCCTCCCAGCATCTTCCGCTTCCACACAAAGATTGCCCTCATGGTCTCTAACAGGCCCTGCCCTTTCTTTAGTTACCCTCTTACTCTTAATATATTTAAAGAACAGGTTAGGGTTTTCCTTAATTTTGCTGGCCAAGAATTTCTCGTGCTCTCTCTTAGCAGTCCTAATATTTTTTTTAATTTTGCCTGTTAACTTTCTATATTCCTCTAAAGATTCTGTAGTATTTAGCTGTTGATATATGACATGTGTCCCTTTTTTTCCTTAATCCTCCCCTGTAAGTCCCTAGACATCAAAGGGGCTCTAGAATTATTTTTCCCAGCCTTTCTCTTTAAGGGTACATGTTTGGCTTGAGCCTTCCGGATCTCCTCCTTGAATACCTCCCACTGTCCCAATACTGATTTACCCACAAGTAGTTGTTTCCAGTCCACCATGGCCAAATCACTCCATAAACTTAGCAAAATTAGCTTTTCCCCAATTTGGAATTTTTATTCCAGGCCTATTCTTGTCCTTATCCATAACCATCTTGAATCTGACTGAATTATGGTCACTGGCACCCAAATGCTCTCCCACTAATACCCCTTCAACCTGCCCAGCTTCATTCCCCAAAACTAAATCCAAGACCGCCCTCTCTCGTGTTGGGCTTGCTACATACTGACTAATAAAGTTCTCTTGAATGCATTTCAAGAATTCCGCATCCTCTAAACCCTTCACTCTAAATTTGTCCCAATCAATATTTGGATAGTTAAAATCCCCTACTATTACTACCCAGTCGTTTTTGGACTTCACAGCAATTTGCCTACATATTTGTTCCTCTATCTCCCTCCCACTATTTGGGGGTCTATAATACACACCCAGCAGTGTGATCGCCCCTTTTTTTATTTTTCAATTCGACCCATATGACCTCATTTGATGATCCCGCTAACATCATCCGTCCTCACCGCTGTAATATTTTCTTTAATCAGTACCACAATCCCCACCCCCTCGCTATCTTGTCTAAAAATCCTGTAGCCAGAAATATTGATCTGCTGAACCTGCCCCTCTTTCAGCCTTGTTTCTGTAATGGCTATAATGTCATACTCCCAAGTGTCTACCTGTGCTCTTAGCTCATCCACCTTATTCGCTATACTCCTTGCACTGAAGTATATACCATTTAGCACAGGAAGACCTCCTTGCTTAGTACCTACTAAACCCTGTTTCCTCTGTCTTACAGATTCGCTTTCTAGATTCTTGCTATCCAATTTCAGCTTTACTTCCTTCCCTTTTGAATTCATTCTTAGGTTCCCATCCCCTGCCAAGCTAGTTTAAACTCTCCCCAACAGCACTAGCAAAACTCCCTGCGAGGATATTGGTCCCGGCGCTGTTGCGGTGCAACCCGTCCGGTTTGTACAGGTCCCATCTCCCCCAGAAGCGGTTCCAATGCCTCAAGAATTTAAAGCCCTCCCTCCTACAGCAACTTTCCAGCCACGTATTTATTCTCTCTATCCTTCTATTCTTGTATTCATGAGCACATGGCACTGGTAGTAACCCGGAGATTACTTCCTTTGTGGTCCTACCCTTTCATTTTCTTCCTAGCTCCTTGAATTCTTCCTGTAGGATCTCATCCCTTATTTTACCTATGTCATTGGTCCCGATATGGACTACGACCTCTAGCTGTTTACCCTCCTCCCCCCCCGCTCCCCTCCCCCAGGATGCCCTGCGGTGCTCTGTGACATCCTTGACCCTGGCACCAGGGAAGCACAAAACCATTCGGGAGTCACGTCTACAGCCGCAGAAACGCCTGTCTGTTCCCCTAACTATCGAATCCCCTATCACTAGGGCTCCCTTGTTCTTCGCCCTCCCCCCTGTGCAGCTGAGCCACCCGTGGTGCCTTAGAATTGGCTCTGGCTGCACTCCCCAGAGGCACCAGCGTCCTTACCGATACTCAGAAGTGAATATTAGTTTGAAAGCGAGATGGACTCGGGGGAGGGGGGACTCCTGCGCTACCTGCCTAGCACACTTACTACATCTGGTGGTCACCCACTTCCCCTCTACCTGCACTCCTTTAAGCTGCGGGGTGACCACTTCATGAAGGGGAGGGGCGTTGTGGCGCGTCAGCGCTACGCGGAGCAGCCATGTAGCGTTGACCTGTTCAGTGTGGCGCTGAACTCACTGCTGTGTTACCGCCCCGGGAGCGCCCCGAAACAAGTTGGAGATGGCACTGCGCCACATATCCAGGTCACCAAAGGGGCAATTTCATGCCAAGGGCAGGACTTCCGCCCCGGGCATTAAATGACCCAGGCCGGGAAGGTTAGTACCCCCGATGGGCCACACGGCAAATTGCCCTCTTTTAATTTAATGCTTTGTTGTCAACATTCTCATTAAATGGCCATCACTTCATTGTTTTTTTTATACCTGCACCTTTAGCTCTCGTGCTGTGTGTACAAAGCTGTGTGTACATAGAAACTATCTCTTGACCAAGAACCAATTACAGTACAAGTCCAGCAAGACCATACAGTGATCTGTGTGAAATAATGAAATTTAGGATCTGTAACTGTCACGGTTTGGGATTATGTGGCCATTGTTTCCCACAAATAGGACTCTTGACATGAAATGCTTTAAAATGCATTTTGGGCAGAAGCTAGCCTGAAGGAGAATAGTTTCTGCAGACTATCTCTTGCTGGCTTGGCAGACAAGGTGATTTCATTGCGGGGATCGACAATTGTTTTAGTACAGATCCCAAGCAATGGTCCATTCATTAACCATGTCTGCTCATTCAGTGGAACACCTTTGTGTTGACAGATGTCTTTGATCTCTGCGAGATTTCAAGGGAGGCTTCTTCAGGATCAACTTTAACACCAGAAGTCAGTTAAGGCAACAAAAGGAGTGAAGTATCAAAAAGGTTGTGAAAGGAAGTCTAGCCGCTAAGAAAGGCTGTGAGTGAGAAATGGCCTCTGCACTGTTGGTAGGACAGATAGCAGAGCCAATCCCGTCCAAGTTCATTGGCCCGTAATCTGCAGTCAGCGGCGAAGCAAAGGCACTCGCTGCTGGCCCTGAACAAATCTGTCCAGAGAGATCTCGTGATCTCTGGGGAGAGGTTTGCCTTTGTTGACATTCGTGATTTCAGCGCTCCATAGTGGGAATTCCCTCGTGTGATGCTGCTGTGGCATCAACGAGCTGTCTAAGCAACCAATCACATTGCCTTGTTTCCTGTCTGTCAGAATTCTGCAATGAGTGGCTGCTTTTATCCGGACTTAATAAGCAAAATAAAGTTTGGTAATTTCACATGGGGATAAGGTAGAAGCTGAAATGTCATGAGCAAACTTTATAAAAAGTTAAAAAAAAAAAAAATTTTGATCATAATGGAGAAATTTGACATTCCACAAATATATAAAAATTAGTTTGTTTCGCAGTCAATACTGTAAAGCTCCAGTTACATCTATTTCAACAAGGCCTAACATTTAATGGGGTGTTTAACATTGACATTATTGTGGAAAAGCCCAAGTTCTCATCAGATTTCACTGATTGCTGGCTATTGGGAAGTCCACAGTGCAGCCTGTGTCGGAGCAGTGAATGACCGACCGCAACTTCAGGATTTCTGCATTTAGATGCGCATGTGCTCAATCAGGGGCGGGCAATTATTTGGGCTTGAGGGCCACTTATAAGTTTTGGTGAGCTGTTGAGGGCTGCCCACCAATGTTCCCCCTGAGGCACGTGGCTGCACGGTCGCGCACCAATGGCACGGTCCTGAGCAGGCCGATCCCCTTTTCCTGCCGCTGGAAGAGATACTGCGCATGCGCGGCTGCATAGTGGCCGACCGAGCAGCAAATTTTATGGGATCGTGCACTGAACAAATTTGCGGGAACATTGCATAAATATAAACATTGTATAAACATAAACATTGCATAACCATAAATTCAGATAGCAGTCAGATGCTATCTTACACAGACAACATGTATTGGATACTGCTTAGAAATGAATCAAAGATAAAAGTTGAAAATGTGGTATCTTCTGGTCTCTGTAAATCTGTGCTGTGAAAGGGAACTGTACCCTCTTTAGAGCCTGTGTCGTCATCAATTCCCCACCTCAGTCATCCTTATGTCCCTCTGCAAAGATTACTAATGCTGTCCCAATTGGTCCCAGAAGAGAACTCCCCTGCTGTCGTACTCTGGATACTGGGAGAGGAAAGATGCAAATCTTCGGTAAAGGATTTGTGGAGATGAGCAGCCATGACACCACTCAAAAATGGATAGGGCATATTCGAGAACGCAGTGCATTCTGGGTGCGGATGTCCGCCATTGGGGACCAGAATCATGGAACGGATCCTTTTAAGGTCGGGCCAGGGAGAATCGTTTTTTCAAATTATTAATTTGAATGAAGTATTACTATGATTTTTCCATGGCTGCAGTTCGGGTCTGTCTCTGACCCATGAGGTGAAAGTGGATAGACAATTGTGTAGCTTGAGCTCTGGCTCACGTTCTATTTCCCATCTAGCAGGCTGGATAGAATGACCACTTTGCTAAATCCCAAAGTTGCAGTCAGGTTCAGAGGAGTAATGACGGCGAAAACTGCCAGTTTGTGGTCATTGTCCACCGTCCCCCCCTCCCCAAGTCGCCTAGTATACCCATGTTCTTATTTTGTAATGGCACACTGGACTGATTGTACCAAGTGACTTTCATCATGCTGGGTGTTCTGTATATTTAATCTACCATGGAATAAAGCAGTTTTAAGAAACAAACCAAGCAATGCATCAATGGCCTGGTGTTAACTTGGTCTGTCTTTGGATCTGAGTATGAGGACCCAGAGATCCCATTCAGATCGCAAGGGAGCTTCATTGTTAAAACTACTGGGTCTCACACCTACACTAGCAAATATAGGGCAGCGGGAGTCGACTTCTGTAAAAAAATAAATAAATAAAGAGCAGTCGATCAGATTGCTTAAGGAAGCGACTGGCATCTTTTGAACCCGAGTAGATACCAGCATCAGACAGGAATCGATAGTGAATGTTTTGGCAAATTTTCATCAAGTTAATGGATGTTAGTGTTGTGGCATGGAGCACCTACGGTTTGGATCCCTACGGTTCGGTAGAGCAAAGCTAGTTGCGAAGTGAAGCTCCCTAATCTGGTCCAACAATATGACCGCTCCATCTCTGAAGGGCCTGCTATGGCCCCTGTACAACATTTCCCTTTCCACGCTGCAGTAACTGCCCTTCAAAATTAATGTATTGTGTGAAGCAGCTCCGTAACACAGGACTCTGTGCTCTGCGGCCTGTTCCCAGGGACACCGAGACAGACATAATCTGCTGCTGGAGAGCCATCAACTCGGTGAAAGACGCAATTTGGTCTTCCTGAAATTTGCTGGTCTTCTAGAGCAAGGAGGTGTCCACAGCCGAATGTTGCAGACTGGCGCAATCCAAGGTCCAGGAGTACGTGCTGAGGGACGCACTAAAGGTTGGTGCAGTCGCCGCAAAGGCACGGTGGGGAAGAGCCACAGTTTTAAGGCCCTTCTGCAACGGTAAAGCCAGGGGATGGAATCAGACCCCTCTCGGGCTGTACTTGTTAATCTGTTTGTATACATAGAGCACCATGTACTGAAAAACACCTGTGTTGTGCCATGTATAATGAAAGTTCTGCACTGTTTGGTAACTTGTAAAGAAATGTTATCCGTTCCGTGTACTGCTTTCATCTGCATAGTGTTACATGTAATGTGATTTGTGATTGGTATTGAAATGTATCCTGGAATGTAATGTAAACCTGTTCTTATCTGCTCCATGCAATACCCATATTTGCACAGTACTACATGTAACATGATTTGCGGATTGTACTAAACTGTAGCTTGAAATGAAATGTACGCTAGTGCATTGTATGGAACTGCTGTCAGCATCTAAATTGTATGGAATTGCTGACCGCAAAGTACTGAACTATTTTCCAATGTATTGTGAAAATATTTACATGAATAAAGTATATTTTTGAAACAAAAAAAAAATTGAGACATGTTTACATGATGAGGCACTATAAAATGTGAGTATTATTCATCCTTGTAGCCTCTGAGTGGCATTTCCAATTAGTGTCAATCCATCTCACTGAAGAATGGTGCAAAACCGCCTCTAAATTGTCCAAACTCTTCACACACAATCGCTTAAACCAACCAACGTTGCAGCCCGTGACGAGTTTTATTCCATCAGTCTGGGCTGGATTTGAACCTAGTTCTAGAGGCAAAAAGCAATTGTGTTCACCTATTGAGCATCTTGTTCTGAAAGTAATGTTTTTAAAATGGCACTTGTTTGATATTTCTTTGGGTAACTGGATGTTGAGTTTTTAAAATATTTTTGGCCCAGAGTAGTCTGAAACATGCACTTTTCCCCTGGCTGGAGTGTCTAGAACTAGGGGGCACAGTTTCAGGGTAAGGGGTCAGCCATTTAGGATGTGGATGAGGAGGAATTTCTTTACTCAGACAGTGGTGAATCTTTGAAATTCTCTGCCCCAGAGGGCTTTGGATGCTGAGTCTCTGAGTATATTCAAGGCTGAGATAGATAGATTTATGGAGTCTAGGCGAATCGAGGGATATGGAGATCGGGCGGGAAAGTACAGTTAAGGCTCGATGATCAGCCATGATCTTATTGAATGGCTCAAGGGGTGGTATGGCCTACTCCTGCTTCTATTTTTATGTTCTTGTGTCAGAAGACACTCTGATCCATCTTCTAGAGAAAAGTGCGAATGCATGCGCATCCATCTTCTGCCTGGGCCAAGGTGTATTTATTTGTACTTATTTTCTCTCACAGTTTGCTGTTACTGTACTTGAACTGAGCACATATTGAAGCAATTCTAATTATAGCTAAACTCTGGGGATGCAATTCTAATTATAGCTAAACTCTGGGGATACAATTTCTCCAGTTGTTAATTTCACTAAAGTCAGTGAATACAAAATAGGAAATCTTGATTTATACATGTGTTAACATTATCAACATGAGCAACTTATGTTAAAGCGCCTCAATTGTACCCTATCAATGGATCTGGGATTGTGAAAATATTTGCAGTGTAAATAAACTGATGTATATGGTTTGATTAAGCAGGGTTTGTGCAGGTTACTGTTTTTGGCTAAAAATAGTTTTGGCTCTCCTTAATTTTGGCCCTCTAAGTAGATTTGAGGATTCTGAATGTAGATTTTTGTTGTGACACTGTTCACGTTTCTTTCTTACAGTCAGCTTAGCTCGGCGGTAGTACTCTTGCTTTGGAGTCAGAAGGTTGTGGGTTCAAATCCCACTCCAGGAGTTGAGCATTTACTCTAGGCTGACACTTCAATGCAGTACTGAGGGAGTGAGTGCTATGTTGTTAAGCTGCCGTTTTTCAGATGAGATGTTGAACAGGCAGATGTGGCCTTGGTTTAGGTGCATGTAACCGATTCCAGGCTTTTTGAAAAACAGCAGCAATGACCATAGTTCAGAAACACGCCATTGGTTGGAAGCACTCTGGGGTGCACTGTGGACTTGAAGCCACTGCATAAATACAGGTTGGGTTTTTTGTGCGTTATTTTCCATTTGTAAGCCTACTAACTTGGGATCCCTCAGAATTTAAAAATAGTTTATTCCTAACTAGGAAGGCATTTGCTTCATTTAAAACAAAAACCCAACTATTTGTGGTCCAACTGAATAATGAAAGTAGTTTGAAGTGAGTGCGCCGGGCTTTACTTCCTCCAATATCTCGATAGATGACAAAAATCATGGGCAATGTATTGATGACATCCATATGTCTGCATGCACGTATCCACAAAACCTTATTTCCTGTTTTTGCATTGGTCACGCTTTTGTCAATTTTTTCTATTATAAATGTCTATGTTCACATTTTTAATGAAAACTGCCTATGTAAACATTTTGGGTAACGCAGTGGCCTGGATACTGCCTTGGCGGTAGGACATTAATTTTCACCCATGATGTCCCACCCAGTAAGTTTTTTTTTATTGCTACAAGAAGATACTGATGAATAGAGAGGAAGGGAAGTAAAATTAAAGAGCTATTCATCCCAATCTCTCTTAACCTGTCTGTTGGCAGCTGACTATAGAGCTGCATTGGTGAAGTCCTCTGCTATTAATAGAGTTTTTCTAAAAATAAAATCCTCCTATGTATATCGTATTAGTAGAACAGTACTCATCAATGTAGTGATGACATTTCCATGCATTTCATTGCTAGGATGCATCACTTCTCTTCTTAGGCGGTCCCTTGTATCGAGGATGACTTGCTTCCACACTGAAAACGGATGAGTTTGCAGGTGTTTCCATGAAGGACCTGATATGCCAAGTCCCGACTCACATGTTGAAGGGTGGAAGATGCCTGTGTGTGGATTTTATTAACGTGTGGTGGCCGTTGCGCACCAGCCACCACACGGGTTTGACAGAACTAGGTCTTCGTCCAGTGGCAAGGGTTAACCAAGACGACTGGAGACCAGCTCTGCTGCACGGACCTAGTGCGCACACATATCATAGTGTGGGCTGGACCTTGCTGCCCCTGGGCCCTGAACTCAGCCTCTCCTAGGCCCCGATCACTAAAATAGCGATACATCACTAAAATAGGAGTGGCTCCTTGCGGTTATCATTTCAGTCGTATGACCAATTTCATGCTGCAAATATCTGATCCCTGTGTCTGATCATAATGGGCTGTTTCTATTTTTACATCTGTAAGTATTCCTGTCACTTCAATAATTAGCAGTTTGTTTGAATCTTCAGCCATGCAACTTCCAACAATTACCCCAAAAATGTTATTTTTGAATATTATGCTTTCAACAATTCATACATCCATGGTCCAATCCATTGAATTTTTTCCCCAGTAGCTTTTTAAAAAAAAAAGTTTTTCTTGTGAATGTCTAATACATCTCTTCTTTGCACCATGTTTTCCAGAAGGGATCACTGGCCATCTCTTCTCTTGGTTCAGGGCTAATGAGGGGAATTGCAATGTTCTACTGCTACCCTGGCTGAGATGAGCGAACTCAAATTCCTAAAGCACGGGTTACGAGACTTTGTCTTGGGTTCAGTTTGAAAATTGCCCTATATAAACCATAGCCCATGGTTGATTAACTGCTTTTTTTAAACTATGAGTTTACTAATCAGCAAGGCACTGTATACCTTACCTGCATTGATTACTTGCCTTCAGGTAATGAGGAAAAGCTGTGGTGATTAATATCCCATTACCTTGAACCAGGTACTCAGTCTGTACACAGATACATACAATTGGCAGTGTGAAAACGAACCAAATTTCCCAATCTCTCAATGGTCATCTCACACGAATATATAAAGAAAATCAAATTAATCAGTCAGTTCAATGGAATTGACAGGCCTGCTAGATTTGTGATGATGTCGAAGAATGTCAACATGACTTTGCCCTCGTATCTGCTCCAAAGGAAAGAGAGTAAAAATTCTTGTGTACATGTTATGTAGCAAAACTGTAAAATATCTATAAAGATTACAGTTACACTTCACACCATACTGAGGAAATCTCCCTCCTTGGAGCTCTCATCCGAGCTCATCCTGTCCATGACACCCACTTCCTGCTCCTTTGACCCTATTCCCACCAAATTACTGACCATCCAACTTCCTTTTCTGGCTCCCATGTTAGCTGACATTGTTAATGTTCTTTCTCCTCGGGTACTGTCCCCCTCTCCTTCAAATTTGCCGTCATCACCCCTCTCCTCAAAAAAACTAATCCTTCGCTCTTCAGTCCTTGCAAACTAACGCCCTATCTCCAACCTCTTGGGGTTGTGGGGATCTGGAACTCACTGCCTGAAAGTGTTGTGGAGGCAAAACCCCTCCACATTTTAAAAAGTACTTGGATGTGCACCTGAAGTGTCGTAACTTGCAGGGTTACGGACCAAGAGTTCGAAAGTGGGATTAGTCTGGATAGCCTCTTGTTGGCCGGCGCTGGCCCGAAATGGCCTCCTTCTGTGCTGTAAACTTCTGATTCTATGATTCTATTCTCTTTTGGCTCTCCAAAGTCCTTGAACATGTTGTCGCCTCCCAAATCCGTGCCCACCTTTCCCGCAATTCCATGTTTGAATCCCTCTAATAAGGTTTCCGCGCCTGCCACAGTACCGAAACGGCTCTCATCAAAGTCACAAATTACCTCCTTCGTGACTGTAACTAAGGCAAGCTATCCCTCCTCATCCTCCTTGACTTGTCTGTAGCCTTTGGACAATGGTTGACCACTCTATCCTTCTCCAACGCCTCTCCACCGTTATCCAGCTGGGTGGGACTGCACTCGCCTGGTTCCATTCTTATCCATCTAATCATAGCCAGAGAATCACCTGCAATGGCTTCTCTTCCCACCCCCGCATCGTTACCTCTGGTGTTCCCCAGGATTTATTCTTGGGCCCCTCCTATTTCTCATCTACATGTTGCCCCTTGGTGACATCATTCATAAACACAGTGTCAGTTTTCACATGTACGCTGATGACACCCAGCTCTACCTCACTACCACTTCCCTCGACCTCTCCTCAGTCTCTAAATTGTCAGACTGCTTGTCCGACATCTAATTCTGGATGAGCAAAAATTTTCTCCAATTGAATATCAGTAAGACCGAAGCCATTGTTTTCAGTCCCCACCACAAACTCTGTTCACTAGCTACTGACTCCATCCCTCTCCCCAACTCCTGTCTGAGGCTGAACCAGACTGTTTGCAACCTTGGTGTCATATTTGACCCTGAAATGAGCTTTCGACCACATATCCACAGCCTAACTAAGACCGCCTATTTCCATCTCCGTAACATCACCTGTCTCCACCCTTGCCTCATCCATGCCTTTGTTACCTCTCGATTTGACTACTCCAATGCACTCATGGTTGGCCTCCCACTTTCTACCCTACATAAACTAGAGGTCATCCAAAACTCGGCAGCCCGTGCCCTAACTCGCACAAAGTTCCGCTCACCCATCACCCCTCTGCTCACTGACCTACATTGGCTCCTGGTTAAATAATGCCTCGATTTAAAAAATCTCCTCCACATTTTAAAATCCCTCCATGGCCTCGCCCCGCCCTATCTCTGTAATTTTCTGCAGCCCCACAACCCCCCTGAGATGTCTGCACTCCTCTAATTCTGCTCTCTTGCGCATCCCTGATTATAATCGCTCAACCATTGATGGCCATGCCTTCAGCTACCTGGTCCTAAGCTCTGGAACTCTCTTCTTAAACCTCTTTCCTCCTTTAAGATGCTCCTGGACCTGATGGCTTACATCCTAGGGTCCTAAAAGAAATGGCTGTCGAGATGGTGGATGCATTGGTTGTAATCTACCAAAATTCCCTGGATTCTGGGGAGGTCCCAGCGGATTGGAAAACCGCAAATGTAACACCCTTATTTAAAAAAGGAGGTAGACCGGTTAGCCTAACTGTCATTGGGAAAATGCTGGACATTTGGAAAAGCATAATTCAATCAAGCAGCCAGCATGGTTTTATGAAAGGGAAATCGTGTTTGACAAATTTGGTGGAGTTGTTTGAGGATGTAACGAGCAGGTTGGATAAGGGGGAACCAGTGGATGTGTTGTATTTGGATTTCCAGAAGGCATTCGATAAGGTGCCACATAAAAGGCTACTGCACAAGATAAAAGTTTATGGGGGTGGGGGTAATATATTAGCATGGATAGAGGATTGCCTAACAGAGTCGGGAAAAACGTGTAATTTTCCGGTTGGCAAACAGTAACTAGTGGGGTGCCGCAGGGATAGGGATACAATCTATATTAATGACTTGGATGAAGGGACCGAATGTAATGTAGCCAAGTTTGCTGATGATACAAAGATGGGTGGGAAAGCAAATTGTGAAGAGGACACACAAACTCTGCAGAGATATAGACAGGCTAAGTGAGTGGGCAAAAACTTTGCAGATGGAGTATAATGTGGGAAAATGTGAGGTTATCCATTTTGGTAGAAAAAATAGAAAAATAAATTATAATTTAAATGGAGAAAAATTGCAAAGTGTTGCAGTACAGAGGGACCTGGGGTCCTTGTGCATGAAACACAAAACGTTAGTATGCAGGTACAGCAAGTAATCAGGAAGGCAAATGGAATATTGTCCTTTATTGCAAGGGGGATACAGTATAAAAGCAGAGAAGTCCTGCTACAACTGTACAGGATATTGGTGAAGCCACATCTTGAGTACTGCGTACAGTTTTGGTCTCCGTATTTAAGGAAGGGATATACTTGCGAGGTCCCAGGGGCAGCACGGGCCAGCCCACACTGTGATATGTGTGCGCACTAGGTTTGTGTGGCAGAGCAGGTCTCCAGTTATCTTGGTTAACCTTTGCCACTGGACCAAGACCTAGCTCTGTCAAGCCCGTATGGTGGCTGATGTGCAAAGGCCACCCTGTGTTTAAAAAAAATCCATGCACAGGCATCTTCCACCCTTCAACATGTAGTTCAGGACCAGAAATATCAGGTCCCTCATTGAAACACCTGTGAACTCATCCTTTTTTGGTGTGGAAGCAAGTCATCCTCATTTTGAGGGACTGCGTATGATACTTGCATTGGAGGCTGTTCAGAGAAGGTTCACTAGGTTGATTCCAGAGATGAGGGAGTTGACTTATGAAGGTAGGTTGGACCTATACTCATTGGAGTTCAGAAGAATGAGAGGTGATCTTATCGAAACATATAAGATAATGAGGGGCTCGACAAGGTGGATGCAAAGAGGATATTTCCACTCGTGGGGGAAACTAAAACTAGGGGACATAGTCTCAGAATAAGTGATCGCCCATTTAAAACTGAGATGAGGATGAATTTCTTCTCTGAGGGTTGTAAATCTGTGGAATTCTCTGCCCCAGAGAGCTGTGGAGGCTGGGCCATTGAATATATTTAAGGCGGAGACAGACAGATATTTGAACGATAAGGGAATAAAGGGTTATGGGGAGCGGGCAGGGAAGTGGAGCTGATCAGATCAGCCATGATCCTATTCAATGGCGGGAGCAGGCTCAAGGGGTCAAATGGCCTACTCCTGCTCCTACTTCTTATGTTTCAACCTACCTCTTTGACCAAGCTTTTATTCATCTGCCCTAATTTTTTCTTATGTGGCTTGGTGTCAGATTTATCTGTTTTGTCTTATGACACTGCTGTGAAGCGCCTTGGGATGTTTTACTACGTTAAAGGTGCTATTTAAATAAAAGTTGTTATTGCTTTAAATGTACCTTATTGTTCTATTTTCCTGGCTAATTGTGAAGTAATAATCGGCTCAGTCTTGTCTCTAGTTTCCTCTCAGCTCATCCTGATTACCCTCCAGCTTTCCCCTCTGCACCCATTCTAACACACACATGTTTTTTGTGGTGTGCTAACTAAAGCTAAATGTTGTATTCTTTAACTGTGTTTGACCATTATATTATGAAGCTCTTGGCGTTATTTCTGTACATTTATAGAGGTAAATTTCAAAAGTTAGTAGTGTTCCTGATGCTTGGCTGCGGGCAGATCAAACAATTGGAAGCAGAGGTTGCAGCGTCTGATTCTTGGTCTTTCCAGTTTTCTGGCTAATAGTTTTAATAATGGAAATTGAGAGATGTGTGTGTGTGTGATTTCTAATTATTAAATTATTTCACCACATTAATTGATTACAGCAGGTGACCTGCCTCCAATTCAATTCCATTACTTGTAGCCTTATGTCCCACATTTTTTTTACAATTAAGGTAAACTACATTTATCGGTCTTGTAGATTAGAAATAGCAGTATAATTGCTGAGCACCATGGGATGTTTTGCTATGTAAAAGGTGCCATGTTATATGAACCAGATATAGATAGGCAAAATACTAGATGTGCATCTCTTTGAATTTGCCTGAAACATGCTGTTTCCCCATAGAACCTCAAAAAAGCATGAGCGTATTGGGCAATTTGGTAAAAGATGCCTTCTATCGAAGTGCAGCCAGCTTTTGAAAGTGGATTTGAAGAGATCTGTTGTTGATGTGCTGATGTGAAAAATCTAATTCTGTTGGGAGACAAATTGCAGAATACTGTAATTATGTCGCAACGCCGTCTTATGGTTTCCTAATGTGTCACTGCACAGCTGAGGCTAAATTGCAGTTAAACTTTAAAAAAGATTCTTGATTAAAGTAATTTCCTGAATGATGTTGCAATGGACAGTCAGTTATCCTGGAGAATAAAGATAAAGTTCTTGTTTGAATTTGCCATTGCTGAAGGTCCGAGGTTCGGATCATTTGAGTACATACCCATTACCTCTACTTTTTTGGAGGATGAGCAAGAGAAAAGCACAAAGATTTTTTTTCCCCTTCTAGATTCCAGCGCATTTTATTAAAAGTCAAAGTTTAAGTTCTGAATTTATTTCTTTACTTTGGATGAGACGTTAAACCGAGGCCCTGTCTGCGCTCTCAGGTGGACGTAAAAGATCCCACAGCAGAAGAGCAGGGGAGTTATCCCCTGGCCAATATTTATCCCTCAATGAACATAACATAACAAAAAAACAGATTATCTGGTCATTATCACAGTGCTGTTTGTGGGAGCTTGCTTGTGTGCAAATTTGCTGCTGCGTTTCCTACATTACAACAGTGACTACACTTCAACAAGTACTTCATTAGCTGTAAAGCACTTTCAGGCATCCGGTGTTTCTGAAAGGCGCTATATCAATGCAAGTCTTTCTTTTTCTTTTACTTCAGGAAGTTATGATTATAGCCTAGAGTGGCAGAATGTGGTTTGGTGCAGCTCTGCTCTTGCTCATCCTCCAAAAAAAACCACAAGGCTACTTGGATTTTGTGCCATTAATGAGCAGTGAAGCAGATTATCAGTGTCCCTAGTGAGTCGAGGTAATGGGTATGTACTCAATTATACAGGATGTGACTAGTGGTGTCCCCCAGGGATCTGCACTGGGGCCTCAGCTTCTCACTATTTTTATAAATGGCATGGTTGAAGGAATAGAAATCCATATATAATCTACTGATAGAGATATATATATACCTGCTGAGATTTCCAGCATGTTCTGTTTTTATTCCAGATTCCAGCACCCGCAGTATTTTGGCTTTTACATATATATCTAAGCTTGCTGATGGCAATGGCCCTGAAATTGCGCACGCACCCGAAGAGGCCCCACAAATGCTGGTTCTCAGCGCACGATGGGTATGCGCCAAGAACTGACAGTTGCGAACTGTCAATTTATTTTGACAGATCCAATGCATCCCTGGGAGAAGGGCATTCACGGGCAGAGATTTGCGCTATTTGCCCAGCGAATGTCCTTCCAAACTCTTACGCCTGGTAAAAGCAGGCCAGTGTAAGAATATTAAAAGATAGAAAAATAAAATGTTATCAATAGTTTTTAGATTAAAAACCCTGTCCATTAAAACATATTAAAAAAAAAAAAAATCTAAAAAATAAATTTTTGTCTAAAACATTCAATTTCAATTAACTTTAAATATGTGAAGTGTTTTTCTTCTTTGTTTAAAATGTTTGTGTTTTTGGGGTGTCCCTTGTCGTAGAAATAGTGATCTCCGTACAAACGGAACTCACCATTACTGTGAAGGAGGATATGTCATTTTCATTGGTTGGTCCAGCCCATGTCATCCCAGGCCGCACATATGCTTCTGGAATAGTGGGCTGGACTGTGCAGCTAGGCCTCGGAGGGCAAGTCTACGCTCCTCCAGGACCACCAGGTACTATTACATTTTTTTTTTAATTAGTTCAGAGGCGTCCGCCCACAGGAAGCCTCCGACTGCAATTTCTGGGCCATTAAGTTAGGTGGTACAGTAAATAGTGTAGACGGGAGCGGAAAGTTGCAAAGGGACATTGATAAATTAAGCGAGTGGAGAAAAACTGGCAGATGGAATCCAATGTGGGGAAGCATGAGGTCATCCACTTTGGACCCAAGAAAGATAGATCAGAGTATTTTCGAAATGACGAGAAGCTAGGAGCTGTGGATGAGCAGAGAGGCGTAGGGGTCCAAATACAGAAATCACAAAGCCAGCAGGCAGGTAGAAGCACGAACTAAAAAGGCTAATGGAATGTTGGCCTTTATCTCAGGAGAGCTGAAAGTTATGTTACAGAGCACTGCATTCAGTTCTGGGCTTCACTTCAGGGCAGATAGAAACCTAGAAAATAGATGCAGGAGCAGGCCATTCTGCCCTTCGAGCCTGCACCACCATTCAATAAGATCATGGCTGATCATGCAACTTCAGTACCCCTTTCCTGCTTTCTCTCCATACCCCTTGATCCCTTTAGCTGTAAGGGCCATATCTAACTCCCTTTTGAATATATCTAACGAACTGGCCTCAACAACTTTCTGTGGTAGAGAATGCCACAGGTTCACAATTCTCTGAGTGAAGAAGTTTCTTTTCATCTCGGTCATAAATGGCTTACCCCTTATCCTTAACCTGTGACCCCTGCTTCTGCAGTTCCCCAACATTTGCCTTGGATGGGATGCAGCACAGATTCACCAGGATGATACCGGGGCTGAAGGGGATACATTATGAGGACAAGTTGCATAGACCTTGAGTATAGAAGATTGAGGGGTGATCTAATTGAGGTGTTTAAGATGATTAAAGGATTTGATAGGGTAGATGGAGAAAATATTTCCTCGGGTGGGAGAGTCCAGAACAAGGGGCCATAACCTTAACATGAGAGCTAGGGTTTTCAGGCGTGATGTCAGAATGCACTTCCACACACACATGGCAGTGGAAGTTGGAACTCTCTTCCCCCAAAAAGCTGTTGAGGATCGATCAGTTGAATATTTCAAAACAGGGATTGATAGATTTTTGTTAGGCAAGCGTTTTAAGGGTTATGGAACCAAGGCGTGTAGATGGAGTTAAGATACAGATTTAATTGAATGGTTGAACTGGCTCGAGGGGCTGAATCCTAACTCCTAAAGGTGATTTTGGAAGTTAAATCACAGCCAGGGTGGTAAAAACAAACCAGTTCATGGCAACATTTTATAAATAAAAGGATTAATTTTATGCACCTTGGTGCTTCGATGTGATACTGTGGAGTGGTGGGATATGCCTCACTGCCAAGGTTTTAGTACAGAGGGAGACTGCTACGGCACAACTCCAAGCAACTGGCTCAATTGCCATAGTTGGATGCCTTGAAGGAGATTATCAATGTGTCAAGCTTGAACTCATCCAAAACATTGCAGTCAATATTCTCACCTACACTAAATCCCACGCCCTTACCCTGCCAGGGTCCCCTGGCTCCCCATGTCCTTGTGTGTTGATTTTCAAAATCCTGGTCCTTGTTTTGAAATCTCTTCGTAGCCATGCCCCACTTTTAACTTGGTAATCCTTCCCTTCCTGAAGCCCCTGTACTGAACCTCTGCTCCACTAACATTTTACTTCTTCTCCATCTCTCCTTCACTCCACTCTACCATCATCAAAACCCTGCTCTTCGACTGTGCACTGGTTCCGATCCTACACCTCATTCCTTTCCCCTGCTCCGTGTCTCCCATATCAGCTTCCCCCTTATTGTAACGTTCTCTAAGATGTCTTCGTGCATGTGCAGAACACAAAATAGTGGTGTTAGTTTTCCACATCGTTAAGTCCTGCAAAAATTACCTCCCGCTGGAAGTGTGTGTTACTTTTGCCCAGATGGATACATAAGTTTTCTTGAAATGGAGAAAAGGTTGAAGAAACAATGATTTATACAAAGAAATTAAATAATTGAGGATGTGCTTGCAGTCGCAGGAAATGCTTGTAGCGTTTTTAGCTTTAATTGTCACAGGTTTAATAAACAACAAATGAACAAGTGAATAAATGATTGACAGTAGACTTTAGTCTGTACCTGCTCCTTGAAACAAGGAAGAAAATGGTTTGCAATCTCTATACCAACCACATCATTTCATAATTAACTATTATATTTTGTTTGGCAACGCCTGTGAAGCGCCTTGGGATGTTTTACTACATTAAGGGTGTGACATAAATACAAGTTATTGTTGTATTAAAATGGACGCACACAATTGCTCTGTTTATTTAATCTTGCTGATCACGGGAAGTACCTGGCCGGATCTGTCTGTCTCTAAAGTTTTCGATTGACTCATTGATGGGACTCTTGAATTAAGTATACCTGCTCGAGCTTTATGGCTGCCCGTGCGAACTCAGAAGGAGCTGCCGTTCCTTCACATAAGTGAACCAATCACCGTTTGTGTTTGGATTGAAGGACTTGCTTTTTCCTTCAAGTTACCTGCTCAGAAACCAAACTTACCTGTAGTCCTGGCAACATTTTTTATTATCAAGTTAGATTGGGGCTTGATTCTGAGTGCATCTGGTGTTTAACTCCTCAAATATTGTGACTGAATTAAGAACTGCTATCAAGCTGGATCAACACTTTGCCCCCTTTTAAATTCTGCACTCACGGGTGTTGGTGAATAAACAAATTCTACACTAATTGCTGACATAACAGCAAATTGGCATTCCTGTTTTGGGAACCACAAGAATGATGGATGTTGAATCCTTGTCGTGGTGGGGGGGGGAACTGATACTAAAAAAACTATCATTACTCAAAGGTGATACATGTGTGGATTAATCTGCCAGGTGGAGCAGTAGAATTGTGGGGCAAAATGCACATGGATGCTAGAACAAATTGGTTTGAGCGTTGATGGGCCAATTGCCTTTATTTGTTTTTGACTTTTCTAATGTTCTTGTGTAATACCAGATCTGTACTTCAGAGGCTATTGAAAAATGTCAAACTATGGAAGAATCTGTTTACTGTATCGTGTGCGTATGTGCTTTAGTCACTGAATATTCTTTGCTTTCTCAATATTTAGATTCCTTTGAAATAGGTTATTCCTGGCAAGGGAAAAAATGATTTCCAGCAGTATGCAGAGACTGCTGGCCATGACACTGATATACTGATAAATAATACTGACCTTTTTATATAGTACCTTATCACATTGTTGAAATGTCTCCAAGCCCTTCACACAATCACTGTTGTTACGGTAGTCAGTGCATAGTTACTATTATCTGATTAGGTTCAAGGGCAAAGACTGTAAAGGAAGATGCTATAATTAGGCTGCTAATGTAATGTGTTGAAGTGTGGTATGTTCAGTTAAGACCATCATGCTGACTGATCAGGATTGGAAGGTTAGTGATGTATAATCCACCTTGATGTGAGCTGCATTTGTGCATTCTGTTTCTCTTGCTGCTTACAATATGCAAGTGCTGACAGTATTTGAGCAAGTAATTCCTTTTACAGGGCTGGAACAGAATGCTGTGACTTATTTCATCTATCAATGGTTGGTTTCTTCTTCTATCGTCCTTCATTGTGTGTGTGTCCGTGTGATAGTTGTACTGGTAATGACTAACCTTCTGCAACTGCGAATGCCTCGTGATGCTCGACTGTATAATACTGTTGTTGCTATGCTTGTATTTTCTTATGTGACTTGT
Source organism: Pristiophorus japonicus (assembly GCF_044704955.1). NCBI lineage: Eukaryota > Metazoa > Chordata > Chondrichthyes > Pristiophoridae > Pristiophorus > Pristiophorus japonicus. Next base: position 125,277,290 of record NC_091991.1, on the reverse strand, counting down.
AAAATTCTTGCAGGGCTTGACAGGGTAGATGCAGGGAGGATGTTTCCCCTGGCTGGGGAATCTAGAACCTGGGGTCACAGTCTCAGAATAAGGGGACGGCCATTTAGGACTGAGATGAGGAGAAACTTCTTCACTCAAAGGGTGGTGAATCTTTGGAATTCTCTACCCCCGAGGCCTGTGGATGCTCAGTCTTTGAGTATATTCAAGTCAGAGATTGATGGATTTTTGAATATAAAGGATATCAAGGGATATGGGGATAGTGCAGGAAAGTGGTGTTGAGGTAGAAGATCAGCCATGATCTCATTGAATGGAGGAGCAAGCTCAAGGGGCTGAATGGCCTACTCCTGTTCCTAATTCTTACGTTCTTTTCTAAATTTTCTGTATGCCAAATTCTAATTAAGAAAGTAAGCTACCAAGTAGATTGATTTATCCCCCATCGCCCTCCTGGTACTGCTCTCTGTGATCATTGAAGAAATGTTTTCTAAGCTCTCCAGATGGCCCAGCTGATCAGGCAGGAGGGTGAAATAGGCCCAAGTGAGCATGGCGTCATATGGACTAGGAAGACCATCCCTTCAATCTCTGGCAATTGAAGCAGTGCAATTTGGTTAAGAATATGATCTATTTGCTTTGGTTATAAGTAATGTAAAGAATGGAACTTCATATTTTAATCAGTTTCAAATCTGACGTTTTATTTTATCTAGTTTATATTCTACATTGGTGATAAAACTTGTGTTATCCATCCTTGTCTTGTGTTTCTTGGCTCTGATGTGATTTTAGTCACATTTTCAATACAAGTTGTACTTTGGTTTCACCTTGGCAGAGCAGACTGAGGTGTGGTTGTTGAAGAGCTTCTGGAATAATCTGTCACATGCGAGTCTCTCTGTCCTGTGAGTGCACCACCCCTTTCTGCCAACTAATGACTGTCATCTTGGGGCTCAAAGTAAGTGGAATCTGAGATTGAGTTGGCCGTTCTCGCCTCCAGTTTAACAGCCTGTCTTAACTGGCGGACACACTGGAATTGTTCTCGATACTTCATCATCATAGGCAGTCCCTTGGAATCGAGGAAGACTTGCTTAAAATGAGTTGTTAGGTGGCTGAACAATCCAACAGGACAGAGTCGTTGATGGAAAGGGTGGTTGGGACTGGTTTGCCGCACGCTCTTTCCGCTGCCTGCGCTTGATTTCTGTATGCTCTTAGCACTGAGACTCCCGGATGCACTTCCTCCACTTAGGACAGTCTTTGGCCAGGGACTCCCCGGTGTCAGTGGGGATGTTGCACTTTATCAGGGAGGTTTTGAGGGTGTCCTTGTAACGTTTCCTCTGCCCACCTTTGGCTCGTTTGCCGTGAAGGAGTTCCGAGTAGAACGTTTGCTTTGGGAGCCTTGTGGACAATGTAGCCTGCCCAGCGGAGCTGCGACCCGTCTAACTGGTGGACACACTGGCATTGTTCTCTGTGCTTCCCTTAACTACTGTGCTAATTCTAGCTTTGTTTCAGCATCCTGTCAGAAATTGATTGCTGAACTTGAACTATTAACTGTTGTGGGCTTCTGATAACTTAAATTTAAACATAAAACCGATGTTTGGTGTGTGATTGATATTTACCCAAATTTAGCTGCCTCCAGTTGATATGATTCAAGCTTTGTCCCACTTGTGTCATGTGTTCACGGTTAGTGGCAGTCTCTGTAAGCAGACCAAGTGTCCTGGTTCTGGGTTGGCTTGTGTAGTTTTAGCTATTATCCCCTAATTGCTGTACATTGTTCACAGGGGATCAAGTGGGTACCCATCACATTACCCTGTCTCTACTGAACGGTGGAACATACCACATTGGCAGACCTACAAACTACTCCATTCGATTCATTTGTGCAGGTTAATGCATCATGCAAGGCACTGAATCGGAAAAATATTTAAAATTAAAAAAAAATTGAATCTGTCCATAAGGAATTAATGCATCCGTTTTAGAATCTATTCTGGGGAGCAACGAGCTGTGTGAATGCACATCTGATTTGTTACTTGGTATGGCTTAGGTGAGATGTTGCATGTGGATGATCCAAATTTTAGTTCCCTCACTTTGTCCCTCTCTCCCTCCCTCGCCCTGCCCCCCTCCCTCCCTCGCCCCACCCCCCCTCCCTCGCCTTGCCCCCTCTCCCTCCCTCGCCCCGCCCCCCCCTCGCCTCGCCCCCTCTCTCTCTCTCTCTCTCTCTCTTTCCCCCCAGCCCATCACCTTGCGCTCGCGCTTGTCTGATATTGCTCCTGCCTGGATGATTTCTATCAGTTCTGCTGCCCGCCCGCCCCTAGTCCTGGCTGCGTGGCATCTTGGTGCGATTTCTGTGATTAAAGCTTCAAATCAAATGGAACTAAGCAGTCCATGCAATTGCCACTCCATATCCTACTCACAACAACATTTGGCTGGCATTGGGTCCCACGCAGCGGCTTCAGCAAGACACGGAGAGGCTGGGAGCGAGGAGCTACTGCGCATGTGTGGACACTCCACTGTGCATGTGCAGACGTCCCGGCACTGTTTTCGGCGCAGGATGCTGGCTCCACCCCTGACTCGACTGGCCCCGCTGCGTGACCACAGGGAGGAGGCCGGACAGCGGCCAAAGTGGAAAGGAAATTTTTCGACACACTTCTGAACGGAGAAAAGCAGCGCATCTCCGGTAAGTGCACCGAAAAACGGGCTGGGCCAAAATTGAGCCCAGTGTTTCAGCAGCGGACGCCATGCGGGTTTGTCGGTGCCCTGTGTCCGGTTTTGGCTCCGAAGAGTCTGCGCGTGCGCGAGAAGGGTGCAGTTGCAGAAAAAACTGTCACTCTGTGATTTATACCTTTCACATTATAACCGTTTATCCTTGACTGAACAAAACAGACTGAGAATTTGAATCTGACAACTTGTGACATGAGGTGTTAATGTCTGAATGCTCATTACTTTCTCCATATAATTCTCCTTAATAGTTCAGCAGTCAGAAGGATTAAGTTTCTCCATTCTAGATTTTATAATCTCATCAGCCATGCGCAAAGATACAACGATTAAAAATGACTAAGGAATGCTGATCCGCAGGTGCTGTGTTGAGTTCTAAGTATTTCTTAATGCCTTAACCATGTTGAACTTGTCCCAACAGCACTCCCGTACCCTGATCAGTCCGCCAGGCCTTGGTTAACTCATCACCCAACCCTCATTTTGAAATTTGGTAAAGGAAGATAGCAATCATTTTAACTCTTAAATATTTCGAACCTGTGTTTAATTTTAGAAAACCGGGAAATCTTCTTACTTTGTAACAGTACCTTCCCCCAGTCATTGACCAGAAACAAGGTGATAAATTCTAATTTTAAAAAACTGAGCATGCAGAAAATTGCATGTGTGGAGCGGCTATTCTGTTCTGTATTCTGGCCTGCAACATGAAGTGGTCTACAATGTAAATGTTTATGTAACCTTGCGTATGGTTGATGTGTAATGCGAAATGGGTTGACAGCCCAGCTTGTAAATTAGAATCGGCACGCAAGAGGTTAAAGTCCCTTTTTAGAAAATAGTTTTGAGAGTCTGATAAGTAACAAGACTTTTGGATAAAATGGTTAGTTTTGTCATCGGAAGATCGAGCAAAGTGATTGTGAGTCGAGTAGGGAGCAGTCCTATTGTTGTATGACCCAAGGTAAAAGAGTGCATTTTTTAAGTGCTATGGAAAAAACAAGAGATTTCTGGAAACACTCCAGCAGTTTTTTTTTATTAGTTCCTGGGATGTGGGTGTCATTGGCAAGGCCAGCATTTATTGCCCATCTCTAAATGCCCTTGAGAAGGTGGTGGTGAGCCACTGCATTGAACAGCTGCAGTCCGTGTGGTGAAGGTTCTCCCACAGTGCTGTTAGGGAGGGAGTTCCAGGATTTTGACCCAGCGACAATGAAGGAACGGCGATATATTTCTAAGTCAGGATGGTGTGTAACTTGGAGGGGAGCTTGCAGATGATAGTGTTCCCATGCGCCTGCTGCCCTTGTCCTTCTAGGTGGTAGAGGTCGCAGGTTTGGAAGGTGCTGCCAAAGAAGCCTTGGCAGGGTGCTGCAGTGCATCTTGTAGATGGTACACACTGCAGCCACGGTGCGCCAGTGGTGGAGGGAGTGAATGTTTAAGGTGGTGGATGAGATACCAATCAAGCGGGCTGCTTTGTCCTGGATGGTGTTGAGCTTCTTGAATGTTGTTGGAGCTGCACTCATCCAGGCAAGTGAGAGAGTATTCCATCACACTCCTGACTTGTAGATGGTGGGAAGACTTGGGGGAGTCAGGACGAGACACTTACTACAGAATCCTCATAGGCAGTCTCTCGGAGTTGAGGATGACTTGCTTCCACTCTAAAAGTGAGTTCTCAGGTGACTGTACAGTCCAATGTGGGACCTACAGTCTCTGTCACAGGTGGGACAGACAGTGGTTGAAGGAAAGGGTGAGTGGGGAGCCTGGGTTGATGCATGTTCCTTCCGCTGTCTACGCTTGGTTTCTGCTCGTTCTCAGCGATGAGACTCGAGGTGCTCAGTGCCCTCCCGGATGCTCTTCCTCCATTTTGGGTGATCGTTGGCCAGGGATTCCCAGGAGTCAGTGGGGATGTTACACTTTATCAAGGAGGCTTTGAGGATGTCCTCTGCCCACCTGGGGCTCGCTTGCCGTGTCGAAGCTCCGCGTAGAGTGCTTGCTTTGGGAGTCTCGTGTCGGAATACCCAGCATCTGACCTGCTCTTGTTACCATAGTATTTATATGGCTGATCCAGTTAAGTTTCAAGTCAATGGTGACTACCCAGGATGTTGATAGTGGGGAATTTGGTGATGGTAATGCCTTTGAATGTCAAGGGGTAGTGTTTAGACTCTCGTTTGTTGGACGTCAAGGGCTGGCACACTCACCTCCCCTCTGTAATTCAACTCCTTTGTCCATGTTTGGAGCAAGGCTGTAATGAGGTGTGGAGCCGAGTGGTTCTGGCAGAACCCAAACTGAGCATCGGTGAGAAGGTGGTTGGTGAGTAACTTCCGCTTGTCAGCACTGTCGATGACCCCTTCCATCTCTCTGCTGCTGATTGAGAGTAGACTGATGGGGCAGTATTTAGCTGGATTGGATTTATCCTGCTTTTTGTGGACAGGACATGCCTGTGCAGTTTTCTACATTGTCGGGTAGATGCCAGGGTTGTAACTGTACTGGAACAGCTTGGCGAGAGGTGCAGCTAGTTCTGAAGCACAAATCTTCAGCACAACAGCCGGGATGTTGTCTGGGTCAATAGCCTTTGCTGTATCCAGTGCACTCAGCCATTTCTTGATATCACGTGGAGTGAATCGAATTGGCTGAAGACTGGCTTCTGTGATGGTGAGGACCTCAGGATGAGGCTGATATGGATCCTCCGCTCGGCACTTATGGCTGAAGGTGGTTGCAAATGCTTGAGCCTTGTCTTTTGCACTCGTGTGCCGGGCTCCGCCATCATTGAGGATGGGGATATTCATCCCGTTAATTGTTTAATTGTCCACCACCATTCACAACTGGATGTGGCAGGACTGCAGAGCTTTGATCTGATCCGTTAGTTGTGGGATCGCATATTGCATCCACTGTTTAACAAGCATGTAGCTTCCCCAGACTGGCACCTCATTTTTAGGTACGACTGGTGTTGATCCTGGCATGCTCTTGTGCACCACTCATTGAACCAGGGTTGGTTCCCTGGCTTGATGATGATGGTAGAGTGAGTGATATGCCGGGCCATGAGGTTACAGATTGTGGTGGAATACAATTCTGCTGCTGTTGGCACATAGCGCCTCATGGATGTCCAGTTTTGAGCTGTTCGATCTGTTCTGAATATATCCCATTTAGCACGGTGGTAGTGCCACACAACACGATGGAGGGTGTCCTCAGTGTGAAGATGAGACTTCGTCTTCACTTTGCGGTCATCACTGCTACGAGTGCTGTCATCTGCGACAGGTAAATTGGTGAGGACTAGGTCAAGTATGTTTTCCCTCGTGTTGGTTCTCTCACCACATGCCCAACCTAGCAGTTATGTCCTCAGTAGTGGTGTTACCGAGACACTCTGTGTGATGGACATTGAAGTCCTCCACCCAGAGTACATTCTGTGCCCTTGCTACTCTGTGTTTCTTCCAAGTGGTGTTCAACATGGAGGAGCTGAGGGAGGTGGTAATCAGCCGGAGGTTTCCTTGCCCATGGACTTCATGGGGTCCGGAGTCGATGTTGAGGACTCCCAGGGCCACTCCCTCCCTCCTGTGCCGCCACCTCTGGTGGGTCTGTCCTGCCGGTGGGACAAGACATACCCAGGGATGGTGTTGGAGGATTCTGGGACATAGGTATGATTCTGTGAGTATGACTTTAAGCCTATGTCACCCTGTTGCTTGACTGGTCTGTCTGACAGCTCTCCCAATTTTGGCAATTGGTTTTATTATTATTGTTTCTCGTAGCCGTTTGTTACAACTGAGTGGCTCGCTGGGCCATTTCAGAGGGCAGTTAAGAGTCAACCACGTTGCTGTGGGTCTGGAGTCAAATATAGACCAGACCGGGTAAGGGCGGCAGATTTCCCTCCCTAAATGACATTAGCGAACCAGATGGGTTTTAACGACAATCCGGTAGTTTCATGGTCCCCATTACTGATACTGGCTTTTTATTCAATTCACTAAATTTAAATTCCCCAGTTGCTGTGGTGGGCTTTGAACTCACATCTCTGTTAGTCCAGTAACATACTCACTGTGCTACTGTTCCCGATGGTCAGATCGAAAGGGTTAATATTTAAGGCGTAGACCCTTCGGCAACACTTTTTGAGGAAGCGTCTACAGTTGAACTATTAATTTATCTGTTCTCGGCATGCTGCCTGATCTGAGTGCTTCTAGCATTTACTCATTTTGTTTCAGATTTCCAGCATCTGCAATTTTTTTTGCTTGTTGCTTAAGGGTTTTGAAATTGATTCATATTTCAGAATATCTTCTGGTGGTAAATAAGCTGCTTTGTAAGAGATTCTGGTACATTTTGCTAGTTTATAGACATGGTTGTTAGCCTGTGCTGTAACTTGGCCATTATTGGATAATAAGGTCATGAACATAAATGGTTTCAATTGAATTAATTAGTTAAGTACTGTGGCAATTTGAAAGTTCATTGTGCTATTCATACATAGATGAAGGATTGCTGGCATGCACTTAAAGACTTGATTTATATAGCACCTTTCATGACCATCGGATGTCTCAAAGCACTTTACAGCCAACTAAGTACTTTTCGAGTGTGGTCACTGTTGTAATGTGGGAAATGCCACAGCCAATTTGTGAACAAGCAAACTCCCACAAACATCAATGTGATGATGGACAGATAATCTCTTTTTTTTGTTATGTTTGAGGGATAAATATTGGCCAGGACACCAGGGATAACTCCCCTGCTCTTCGAAATAGTGCCGTGGGATCTTTTACGTCCACTTGAGAGGGCAGATGGGGCCTCGGTTTATCATCTCATCCGAAAGACGGCAACTCCGACAGTAGTACTACACTGGGAGTGTCGGCCTAGATTTTTGTGCTCAAGTCCCTGGAGTGGGAATTGAACCCACGACCTTCTGACTCAGAGGTGAGAGTGTTACCCACTGAGCCACAGCTGACCTTATTTCACAATCTTTTTTTTACTGTGCAACAAATCAGTTTCAGATGAACTCTTCAGGCTAGTTTAGTACCCTCGAGCATTTAGATGATGCAGGATATTTCTACATTTGCTAAAGTTAGCCAGAAAATTCATCAGGAATATAAATTGACATTTTATCCTGTAAAATAGGGGAGTCTCTTATAGGAAATGTTCAAATTGCAATCTGCATTGCAGATCAGTTTTGCTGATATGGGATTTACAGCACAGGATCCTTTCACCAATAGCCACCCTTGTTTGCACTGTCTGGCAGATAGCAATTATTGCTGAAGGGTGTAAACATCTATTTTAAAAAACTGGTATGGTCAGCAAGACCTTTCTGATTCCAGTAATGAGATTAATCTCGCTACACTGAATGTTAAAAAGCAATCTCCCTTCTAAAAGCTGATGTTTGTTCAATATTTCTGCACAACTGCGCAATTCCTACACAGGCTCACCCGTTCTATAAACCTTTTGGAATAACATCCTGCCTAATTTGATTTTTGCACACAGCTTAATGGAAGCATCTATTAAACACTTGGCTCCGTTTTTGCTACCAGTGGGTGCCGTTTTTTTGACGTCCGCTGATTTTTTTTTGAGCAATCTTGATTTTGCAACTTTCCTCAAAGTTTGTACGCCGGCGGCAACTGTCAGCGTCGGATTTTTTGTATGCCAGATTTTTTGGCGCAGGTCTGGGTGAAAACTGATTTCCGCGCCGTTTTTGGCCATTTAAGCGATTTTTCTCCAACACCGATTTTTTTTTTAAAGTGCCGATCAGAAAAACCCTACGTTAAGTTAAGGAAATCAGTACTCGGGTCTGTATCGGAGCTGTATCTTTGCAGTTTAGTCTGGTTCATAGTTTATAATCATGTTTAGTACATTCCTTGCATCTATTACATTAAAGGTTACTTGCTTGTTCTGGTGTTTGGCCCCAGCTCCCGGCCCCACTGCAATTCCGAGCCAAAAGGATCCCTGCTTCAACTCCGGGCCGATTTGCGCCCCCCCGCTGCAAGCCCTGGCCGTGGAACTTCAACTCGCAGGTTGTGTGTGTGTCTCATTACCCTGGCAATCTCCCTCAGTGTGTGTCTCGTTACCATGGCAACCTGAGTTTTTGGCGCAGACTTGAAGCTCCACCCCCAGATTTAACTTCGGGTACCGCAGTGCCAAAATGAAATTTTACTTTGGCGACAGTTCCAACATTTTTTTCGGTGCAATTGGGCACAAATAAATTGGCCGTTAATCCTCCTAGGCGGCAAAAATCGGCAAAGAGGAAAATTGAGCCCAAACTCTGGTGACCATGACCGTTCCTTAGCAGAAATCATACTTCAATTGGAAGGAATGTTGATCGAGATTACGGTTTCTCTGGTGTTTGTGCTTTTTATTCTCCTTTTAGTTTGATGACCACCTTGGGCCTGTGCTATAAAATGTAGTACAACTGCATAGATTTAAACTATCATCCAGCCAGTAAACTCCTATTATGTTGTGTCATTATAATTTATTAAAAATTGGTTAGAAATACAATTTTTCTTAAAGTTGACACATAATCTGGGTTTGGTTTCACCTGCATTCATGTCATCAGATTTTTTAAGATACATCTTTTTAAATTTGAGTCTGGGTCTCTGCCCCCTTTACATTGTGTGCATATTATTTTTAATTTATTCGTTCATGGGATGTGCCCATCTCTAATTGCCCTTGAGAAGGTGGTGGTGAGCCACCTTATACAACTGAATGACTGACTTGCTAGGCCATTTCATAGGGCAGTTAAGAGTCAACCACATTGCTGTGGATCCAGAGTCACATATAGGCCAGACCAGGTAAGGGTAAGGACGGCAGATTTCCTTCCCTAAAGGACATTAATGAAACAGATGGGTATTTATGACAATCTGATAGTTTCATGGTCACCATTACTGATACTAGTTTCTATTCCAGATTTTTTATTAAATTAAGTAACTGAATTTAAATTCCCCAGCTGTGGGATGTTGAACTCATGTCCCCAGATCATTAGTCCAGGCCTCTGGATTACTAGTCCATGCTACTGACATCTACAATTACCATGTAAATAAGGTAGGAAGGGTTTTTCCAAGTCTTCCAACACTTTTTTTTTTCCCTACAGTAACTGCTATGGGACATCTATAGCGATGGTGTTGGACTTGGAACTCCTCTCTGACCAGATGGTATGAGGGGGCATGCAAACAACCCAAAGGTTTTACTAACTTATCTGATGAATCTTTGGCTCTTGAGGCCCAGGACAGGAAATCCTGGTGTGCTTTTGGCCTTTACAGACATGGCTTGCTTTGTGTTCAGCGCCCAGGTGGGTGGGAAGAAAAATGTCATTGTGATTTCTAGAATATTGTCCTCTTTTTGTGTATATTTGTGTTTTAATATGGTTGACTATAGTCGCTACAAGATACGTGCCGTGAAACTTCCTCCTCGGGAGGCTCCTGCAAAGTACCTTGCGAGTTTAGACATCCTCTTCACCGTGGTTACTCATTCAAGGTGAGACAGAAGGCCTGCATGACATGTTTCGAGAAGCTCAATGGGGTATGCCCAGCAGCAAATCTTCACATCGACTTTCCTGAGAGCACGGTCTTTAGATGTTCACCTCAGTGGTTTGATGCTTTGTCCATACTCTTGGAATTGGACTGATTCCTTTCTTCTGGGATTGGAATCTAATAAAAATGGAATGAGGTGGGCCGCCCGAGGAAGCACCAATACCACAAGGAGAGAATTTCAACTGATGGGTCCCTACTTCCAAGAGCTTCCACTGGCCTCCGTGCCTGTGGTTACCAGGGCCCTTGACACGTTACCCTTGAAACTGACCAAGTCGTTTCTGAGAATGCTGGAAATCGATCATATTACCTTTACATCTAGGACTTCCAAGACTTTTAATTTAGGATTCAACTTTTTGGCACTTTGGGCCTCCTCCACTTTGATTCCTTGGCTTTCTCTTGTGGCATTGATTGAATCAACAGCGATGCCAGTAACATTGACATTGAATTGTTTGTGGCACGACTCCATTTCCAGGGGCGAGGCACTTCCACAGCAGGTTGGGAGAGGGAATGCAATGCATTTCAACCTGTGCCATATTTGAAGACCAAGCAGTTGTTTAAGAGCAGCACTGCTGTGCCCACTTTGCAAGAAAATGATGGAATGTGTGGAGAAAATTAAGAAACTAATTAAAAATTGGGTAAGTGGGGGATAAACAAGAAGGTTTTGCAAATTCCAAATTCACAAATGTTTTTGTTAGAAACATTCACAATAATCTACCTAGACCTGGTGCCTTCTAAAGACGAATGACTATGGTGAACATATTCTCTTTAACTGCTAAAATATAAGTTTCAGCACAGGTGGATTGAGAGTTCAGCTACTCGATCTATTATGTCTGCTGTGCAAATCACGGTAAACCTCAGTTGATTAGTATAACCTTAGGAATGTTTTGCTGGAAGATACTTAAATATTAATGGGGCTTCCTAATTAAAATTGCTTGTCATAGAGATAACATTAGTTTCCATCAGTAGAACACTTGGTGCGAAGATTTGCATGTTGTGAATGCTGAAGCCCTCAGGATGCACAGCTTTCAGCCTCCCAGCACTTAAAATCTTTCCATAGACTTACCCAAGAAACAGGGACTCATTTACTGAACCGAAATTAATATTAATTTAATGTTACTTCAGTTGTTGTGTCCTGAGCCCCTCACTTTGGCCTTGCCTTGTTGACCCTATAATGGATGCCTGTCCTAGTCCATCATTTCAGGTTAGAACAACTGTGTTGGGTTGTTGGGTAGTGCAGCCTGTTGGATGCTGATTGTGTTGAAAGTCTGGGGCAGAGTCATGTGATCGTGCTACAACACCCGAGGCCATGGCTGTCACCACTGGCATGCCCTCTGGCGCATAATTGATGAAAAGAAAGACTTGCATTTATATAATGCCTTTCATGACTAATGGTACATCATAAAGTGCTTTACAGCCAATGAAGTACTTTTGGAGAGTAGTCACTGTTGTAATGCTTAGTGGAGTCTGGCTAGAGTGGTGGATGTGTGAGGAGGACACACAGAATCTGCAAAAGGACATAGACAGGTTAAGTGAGTGGGCAAAAATTTTGCAGATGGAGTATAATGTTGGAAAGTGTGAGGTCATGCACTTTGGCAAAAAAAAATCAAAGAGCAAGTTATTATTTAAATGGAGAAAGATTGCAAAGTGCCGCAGTACAGCGGGACCTGGAGGTACTTGTGTGCATGAAACACAAAAGGATAGTATGCAGGTATAGCAAGTGATCAGGAAGGCCAATGGTATCTTGGTCTTTATTGCAAAGGGGATGGAGTATAAAAGCAGGGAAGTCCTGCTACAGCTATACAAGGTATTGGTGAGGCCACACCTGGAATACTGCAAGCAGTTTTGGTTTCCAAATTTACGAAAGGAGATGCTTGCCTTGGAGGCAGTTTAGAGAAGGTTCACTAGGTTGATTTCGAGATTGAGGGGGTTGACTTATGAGGAAAGGTTGAGTAGTTTGTGCCTCTACTCCTTGGAATTCAGAAGAATGAGAGGTGATCTTATCGAAACGTATAGGATTATGAGGGGGCTTGACAAGGTGGATGCAGAGAGGATGTTTCCACTGATGGGGGAGACTAGAACTAGAGGGCATGATCTTAGAATAAGGGGCCGCCCATTTAAAACAGAGATGAGGAGAAATTTCTTCTCTGAGGGTTGTAATTCTGTGGAATTCGCTGCCTCAGAGAGCTGTGGAAGCTGGGACATTGAATAAATTTAAGACATAAATAGACAGTATCGTAAATGATAAAGGGTTATGGGGAGCGGGCAGGGAAGTGGAGTTGAGTCCATGATCAGATCAGCCATGATCGTATTAAATGGCGGAGCAGGCTTGAGGGACCATGTGGCCTACACCTGCTCCTATTTCTTATGTTCTTATGTTAAGAGGAGATTGCTTCTTCAGATCTTACTCCCGTCTCTGATGTAAGTACATGATTGTTTTCACATGATTACACCGTCTGTCAAACCCTGCAGTAACGGACTGTTGGAACTGGGTTCCCAACGTCAACCGCACTGGTGACTGTATGTGTGACTGAATATTGTTCTGTGCTTGTTGCCTCACTGTTTTAGGACTCCACAGCAATTGACCACGAAGATGCAAACTCACTTCATGGCACTTTTAACTTACTGTTGCAGGAAGTGCAGCGAGAAAGGGTGGTCCTCTTTGGAGTCGAAGAGCACTTGCCTCTTAAGCTGGAGGCCCAAGCTTCATGGGTGGAGGAAGCGGAACGAGTAAAAGCAGACTCTTCAGTTCTTCACATTTGGTGGCGCACATTTTGGCTATTATACAATCAAGCTACTGCAATGACCACTGTGACTCAGTGGGTAGCACACTTGCCCCTGAATCCAAAGGTCGTGGGTTCAAGTCCCACTCCAGGGATTTGAGCACACAAAATCTAGGCTGGCACTCCAGTGCAGTGCTGAGGGAGTGCTGCACTGTCGGAGGTGCCGTCTTTTGGGTGATTTGTTAAACCGAGGTCCCGTCTGCCCCCTTAGGTATACGTAAAAGATCCCATGGCACTATTTTGGAGAAGAGCAGGGGAGTTATTCCCAGAATCCTGGCCAATATTTATCCCTCAATCGACATAACAGAAAAACAGATTATCTGGTCATTATCACATTGCTGTTTGTGGGAGCTTGCTGTGCGCAAATTGGCTGCCCCGTTTCCTACAGTGTCTACACTCCAAAAGTACTTCATTGGCTATAAAGCGCTTTGAGATGTCCAGTGGTCGTGAAAGGTGCTATAGAAATCCAAGTCTTTCTTTCTTTTTAACACTCCTTCACAGTACTGACCTTTTGTTTAATGGCAAGCAGCATTCCTTTAAGAACTGTTGACTTGTCTAATTTTTGCCTCCCAGCTAACTGGCTGTAGGGAGTGTGTGGAAATGAAGGAGAATGGCTTGCATCGCAAAGTTTGGTGAGGCCAAATCAGGATTTTCAAGTGTCCTGGATCACAGAGCGAAGAATTCTGCTGGTCACTGAACATAAATCTCTTGAAACATCCTGCAGATCCCTTATTAATTTGTACAACTTGAACAACCATCGGCTGCATTCATTATCAGTGCCATTTTGTCAAAAAGGTACGAAAGACAAAAATATATAGCAAATGCTCAAGAGACATTTAAATATCTCTTGAGCATTTGCTATATATTTTTGTGCACCTACTGGTGTTTATAATCATCAGAGTTAATGATTTTTACTCCTCTTCCTCTCGAGCACAGTTGGAGTCCTGTCTGCAAGGAGCAGAGCATCAGCTGTGGCTTTGCATGGTATTTGGTGTGGGTGTCGGGAGGAGGAATGGTGTTAAGTTGCTATATCTGGCACATGCTCTACCTCTCAGCTCGGCATCCGTTCTTTAGCCTTCTGTTGCAAGTATTTATTATTTCCCGCAGTAAAAGTTTGAATATTGATGGAAAAATAATTTTAAAAGTTAATGGTGTGGGATGGAACCTTGTTTCACCTCTGGGATCAGAGTTCGAATCGAACCCAACAGGCGGTTAAGAAAGCAAATGGCACGTTGGCCTTCATAGCGAGGGGATTTGAGTACAGGGGCAGGGAGGTGTTACTACAGTTGTACAGGGCCTTGGTGGAGTATTGTGTACAGTTTTGGTCTCCTAACTTGAGGAAGGACATTCTTGCTATTGAGGGAGGTTCACCAGACTGATTCCCGGGATGGCGGGACTGACATATCAAGAAAGACTGGATCAACTGGGCTTGTATTCACTGGAGTTCAGAAGAATGAGAGGGAATCTCATATAAACGTTTAAAGTTCTGACGGGTTTAGACAGGTTAGATGCAGGAAGAATGTTCCCGATGTTGTGGAAGTCCAGAACCAGGGGTCACAGTCTAAGGATAAGGAGTAAGCCACTTAGGACCGAGATGAGGAGAAACTTCTTCACCCAGAGAGTGGTGAACCTGTGGAATTCTCTACCACAGAAAGTTGTTGAGGCCAATTCACTAAATATATTCAAAAAGGAGTTGGATGTAGTCCTTACTACTAGGGGGATCAAGGGGTATGGTGAGAAAGCAGGAATGGGGTACTGAAGTTGCATGTTCAGCCATGAACTCATTGAATGGTGGTGCAGGCTTGAAGGGCCGAATGGCCTACTCCTGCACCTATTTTCTATGTTTCTATGTAAATTGCCCCCCACCTTTCCCTATCTAAGGAGTTACGTGAAAGAGGTTTCAGCACTCAACGCTCAGTTTATAAGGGGTGAGTTTGCAGCATTGAATCAGCAGACCACAGAGCTGGAGTGGGAAATTGTAATTACAAACCGGTATAATGCAGGGTGGTTGTCTGAGATTGGGGTTAAGGCAGGTATTCGAGGAGTGGAGTTGATGGATTCTACATCTAACCTGTTCCATTCCCGTCCCACTGTCCAAAAATAACACGTTATAAATGACCAAATTGCCCATTGAGGGAGCAGCATGGAATGTAGATTCCAGTGGAAAGGTACCTCCTTTTTGGTGGTCCTGTTTGGTGTAGATGTATATGAAGTGCCTCTGTCATTTCCCCTTTCTCTTGCTCCTGTTCCTATTCTACCTCCGTCATAAGGACATGTATGTGAAATTGGCCATTGTGAACCCCATAGTATGGGCTCCATGACAGGAGAGTGGGAAGCAAAAGCTTTCCCTGCCTGAAACTGCTGGAAAGTCAACATGCACAATCCTTTCTTGGTGGCAGCTGAGAAGATTTTTCTAATTCCTTCTGTCAAAGCCTGTGAGTTCAACAACCACCTGGGTTGAGGAGTCAAGCAGGCAACTTCCCCTTTTCTACTGGCTTAACTTAAGTCAAATGCAGTTGTGGTGTAAATGGTGGAATTTCTGGGGCAATCATCCTGTCAGTTTCATATATGCACCACTTTGAGTGCAGGCCCATCTTCTGCTGAAAGATATTTCTATTTGATGGAATTTGAACTTAAATTTTATTTTTATTCAACTAACAGATCATGTGATTGATTCTACAGACCTTTGTCCCCAGGGATATCTATTCCCGGTGCACAAAAGTCAAGCAAATGGATGCAGAGACTGGCTACACCGATCTCCACCCCTTTATGTTGACTGGGGTTCCTTTGGGCTTTAGAGCTTGGGGAAGGGGTGGAGCTGGGGCTACCCTTGCAATAGATGCAGGCCCAATCATGATCTGTAAATAAGGCTGGCAGTGGCCATTCTAGCCTCCTGCTTTTTTCCGGAGTTGCGTTGAGGTGTGCCCCAAAAAGCTGCAGTTGGCCTTACCTTGGAAATCTTCTCAGCTGTGCCACTAAGAAAGGGTTCTGCAAATTAAAGATTGCAATTGAGACTGGAGGGCCTTGCATAGGATTACATAGGATATACGGCACATAAACAGGACCTTCGGCCCAACCAGTCCACGCTAGCGTTTATGCTCCACTCGAGCCTCCTCCTGTCTTTCCTCATCTAAATCTATCAGCATATCCCTCTATTCCCTTCTCCCTCATATGATTGTCTAGCCTCCCCTTAAATGCATCTATACTATTCGCTTCAACCACTCCCTGTGGTAGTGAGTTCCACATTCTCACCACTCTGGGTAAAGAAGTTTCTTCTGAATTTCCTATTGGATTTCTTGGTGACTGTCTTATATTGATGGCCTCTAGTTATTTTCTTCCCCACAAGATCTGAGGGGCCTGGAGGAGGCCCAAGGTAGGTTTACAAATTGTTGGGGTGATTTTCCGCCGGGACTCCCACGATAATCTGCTGAAACTTGGGTGGAAGATCTGCAAAACCTCATGGAAATGACCTGAATGCTGTTTGCACCAGTTTTCTGGTGTTTCCGTGAATCTACTGCCTAAGTTACGGTAGGCAATCATGAGGACCTGCATGGAAATTTAGCTTTATTTACTTACCAAGCAGATCTTTGGGTCCTTCTAATTGCAGCTCGGTTAATGGCCCAGGATTCCCTGGGTTGAACAGGTATTGTGCATTTTGCCACCTGTGTAAAATTTCTGATATTTACATGTGCCTGCAGCCACCAGAAAGAACTTGCTTTAACATGTTCAAAGGTGGTGGTTTGCATGGCAGATTAGCATTTATAGAATAGTAAAGTATAGAGTAAATAAGGAGAAACCGTTTCCAGTGGCAGAAGGATCGGTAACCAGAGGACACAGATTTAAGGTAATTGGTAAAAGAACAGAGGTGATATGAGGACATTTTGTTTTACCCAGCGAGTGGTTACGGTCTGGAGTGTCGTGTCTGGAAGAGCGGTGGAAGCAGATTCAATCGTAACATTCAAAAGAGACTTGGATAAATACTTGAAGGGAAATAATTTACAGGGCTGTGAGGAAAGAACAGGGTAGTGGGATTAATTGGATTGCTCTACCACAGAGCCACACAGAAACAATGGGCCGAATGGCTTCCTTCTGTGCTGTATCATTCTAGGAGCCGAAGTAGTTGTAGTTTCCACTTTGGGTGCAAATTGGCGATCTGGGCGCAAATTGCGCTAGTTTTAAGTGGGGTTTTATTCAAGTTTCCGTTCCAAATCATTTACATATTATCGAACGTAAAATCATGCATGAACCAGCTCAATCAGGCAGCGTTTTAGAACGTAATTTTTAAACGTTTTTGGATTAAAATATATTCCTCAATATAAGGGTGGTAACTTGGTGCACTTTTATTAATACAGCTGAAAATGAGTTTATCACAAAAAATAAAGCTTTTTTTAAAATCAGTATCTAATCCGCCACCTGTGAGTAACCCGATTTTAAATAACTGAAAATGACTAAAAACGGCAGAACCATTTACTGGCTTCGTTGGTGTACAGTAGTCAGATTGTTAGCTTATCCGTGTCCTTGCACCTAAACATAATAGGCTTAATTTTTAGGAGCCTCCTCGAAGGCATGCAAATAGGCGGGCGGAGCCGGCTTCCAGCACACTGTTTTTTAAACTAGTGCAAAAGATCATGGAAACTTGTTTTGTGCTGCACACAATTTGCACTTTAAATCACTTGCTCTTTTGTGCTGGTTTGAGCGAGTTGCGCTTAAAAATAACGAGTATAACCTCATAGAAACAACTGTCCATTGTGTACTGATCAGCCATCCTTCAGTTGATTACATGTAGCTGCCAGTCAGCCAAACGTTTCCAGGCCAGAGGGAGCAGGAACTTCTGGTACTTGACTATGAATCCAAAGTTACACCAATATTGATACTTTTAATTGTAACAAATGTGTGCAGTTAACAATCAAAAGTTAACCGCAGACAAAATAGCAATTTCTTGTTGCCTGTGGTATCCTGCAACTTGTAGAACAGAACGTGTTATTGAAAAAACATTAGTGTTTTGGCGATTGACCACTGCCAATGAGATTCCCAAACCACCAGACTCATTCTTTTCGCTCCCTCCATCTCCCTCTCGTCTCTCCCTCCCCTCTCCCGCAATCCTCCATTCTCTTTCTCACACCTCCCTCTCCTCCATCCCTCTCTCCCTTCCATCCCTCTCTCCATTCTCTCTCTTCTCCCCCCCCCACACTCTTTTCCCCCCCTCACTCTCTCTCTAAATCTCTTCTTGCCCCTCCCCCCACTCTCCCCCGCACACACACACACACACACACACACACACACTCTCTCTCTTTCTCTCTCTCTCTACCTACCCCCCACCCCCTCTCCTCTCTCTTCCCCTTCACTTTTTCTCCGTCCCACTTCACGAATGGAACAGCCCTGTTGCCACCACCAGTCGGGGAGTGTGAAGGACACAAAGAAAAGCATGGCTGGGTCTGACAGGGGGGGGGTCTGCAGTGTCTGACTGCCGATTGTGGCCAGCTCTGTCTCCGACTCCCTTTGTAAGGGTATGTGACACCTGCTCCGGAAAAAACAATGAAAAGAAACTATTTGCATTAAAAAGACAGCCACATAAATCGTGTTTGATCAGTTTGTGGAAAATAATCACAACCTCAACCCAAAATGACTGCTGATTTTTTTGTATCACTTTGAGTGAGCAGGTGACCGACCCGGAAACCGCTGCTAAAGGTATGAGGTGTGGGGGAGAGGCCTGAGCCATTCACTTTACCCTTTTATTTGATAGGGCCGCGTCTGGTCTGTGCTGTCCCCTTTGGTCAGCACAACGCCATATTGGGGATGTAAACAAAAAGCAAAATACTGCAGATGCTGGAATTCTCGGGGAAAAAAAAATAGAAAATGCTGAAAATACTCAACAGTTCAAGTCAGTTGATATTTCAGGCCGAGGACCATTCCTTTGGACTGAGAAATGTTACAGTATTTAGAAAGGGGGAAGGGTTGGAGGAAGTACACGTGAGTTGCTGTCTCACCGGGTGCGAGTATTTGAAGCCCTGAACAGTTGTGTGGGAGGAAGTGAATGGGTCGGTGGTGGATCTCCTGCACTTGCATAGGAAGGTACCCGGCGAAGTCAGGGGATGGGTGATGGAGGAGTGAAGCAGGGTGTTGTGTAGGGAAGGTCTTTTCTGAATGCTGAGAAATGGCACAGACATGAAGGGCTGAAATGGCCTCCTTCCGTGCTGTAAATGTCTCTGATTCTAAAAGGGATGTGTTGATGATGGGCTTGCGTTGTAGATGGTGGAAATGGCAGAAGACAATGCCAAATTCAAAGGTTGGGAGGTAAGGACAAAGGGCACCCTATCGTGGTTCTGAGAAAGTGAGACGGGGTGAGGGCAGAAATACAGGAAATGGATGGGCTCCGTCGAGGGCCCTGTCTACCACGGGTGGAGGGGAATCCTCAGCTGAGGAAAATGGAGGGCATTTATAATCTCTGGTGCAGAAAGTGGCTTTAAATTGCATCTAAACTAGGGCAATATATTGAGGAAATGCTGGAAACATTCAGGTGGTTGTTGTTTCGTGCGATGGGAAAAGCTTACACTGGGATGTCTAGTTTGGCTATCCATCCAAATGAGGTGCCTCCCACAACAGATCTCAGTGGGCAGGTGGATGTGACGTGTTCCATGGTCTGGGACTCGGGGCCACGGTCTCACTTCGGGTGTCTCCCGCATCGCCACTTGTGGAGCATCGTCTATTCCCTGATTCACTGGCCAGGCAGCATCTGTGGAGAGAGAAAGGCAGGGTTAACATCTCAGGTTGATGACCTTTTCATCAGAACCCTTTGCCCCACCATTTGTGGCCATGCATTCAGCCATGTTTTAAGTTCTGGTATACCCTCCCTAAACCTCACTGCCTCTCTCCTACTTTAAACCCACCTCTTTGACCAAGCTTTTAGTCACCCCTCTTAATATCTCCTTCTTTGTCTAGGCATCACTTTGTTTGCTTACACCTCTGAAGTGCCTTACGATTAAATGCAAGCTGTTGTAATTGATGAAACCAAGTTAAATAAGTATTAAATACTGCTGAAGTCTAAATTAACTTTAAATATCTTCAAGGAATTAAAAAAAAAATGTAATTCTCGGGATTTGAGTGTCGCTGTTAAGTCCAACATTTATAGCTCATCCCGAGCTGCTCTTGACAAGGTGATGGTGAGCCACCTTCTTGAACCGCTGCAGTCCATGTGGTGAAGGTGCTCCCACAATACTGTTAGGTCAGGAGTTCCAGGATTTTGATCCAGCGACCATGAAGGAACAGCAATATACGTTCAAATCTGGATAGTGTGTGGCTTGGAAGTGGTGATGTTGCCATGTACCTGCTGCCCTGGTCCTTCTAGGTCGTGGCGGTCAGGAATTTGAGAAGTTCTGTCAAAAAAGCCTTGGTGAGTTGCTGCAGTATATTCTGCAGCCACGGTGCGCCAGTGGTGGAGGAAGTCGATGTCAGATCAGTAAACTTCTGGCTGGGGCCAGGCATATACTGTGTGCCGCAGTAACTGTGTCTAATTCTGTATTTGTTGATTTGGCATGCGGGTGTGTGCCCACTTATCCAGGAAATATTTTCAAGGTTCCCCAACACAGATTTGAAAACGGCTTGTTTTTTTTACTGACATGTTATGTATCCTGTATGCCTAGTAATTTTATTCCTTTTCTTTTTCATTTTTCACAGATTTTAACTCTTTGTAAGTGAGATCTACTATTACTGGTTCTTTGGAAATGGCTTCTCATTCCACATCTTCCCAGTCTGTCCCACTATCACCGACTTCAGCAGCTCTTAGCATTCCTGAAAGTATGCAGAAAAGGGCGCGTTCTCCTTCACCGATGAGGGGGTTCCTCATTCCCAGCCCATTACCAACCAGGAGGACCAGAACTGTGTCTGCGTAAGTATGGAGTGAGTCACAGTGGGGGAAAATATGACAAAACGATATCTTTTCTAAAGCAGCATAATGGCACTGCAGCTAAATCTTTTTAAAAGGAATTAATAAAAACCCTGAATTTCAATTAAAAAAAAATTACTGTATAGGCAGTTACATCTTGATAGGTTGCAGCCAAACTGTGTGGGTGCTGAAAAGATTGTTTGTCACAGAGGCCTGTTTGTTTTTATTTTTAAGATCTGACATCAGTTTTACTTTTTGCAGTGGAAAAATTAGGTGGTGTAAAATAATACAGCATCTCATTTTCAAAATAATATGTGAATTCAGCCCTTATTTTACTAGTAGAGCTCCCATGGCAATGTTCACTGAGTCAGAGGATACAGAATTGCTGATTGATCCTGTCCATTGTAATGCACTATGTTTTATTATTGCTAGCTTATCTTCTGTGATGTTGCTATTGGTGATTTGGAGGAATCGCTGTTTTATAACAATTTGTATTTATATAGCGCCTTTTTCATAGTGAAATGTCCCATGGCGCTTCACAGGAGTATTATGTGATAAAAATTTGACACTGAGCCACATAAGTAGAAATTAGCGCAGGTGACCAAAAGCTTGGTCAAAGAGATATGTTTTAAGGAGTGTCTTGAAGGAGGAAAGAGAGGCGGAGAGGTTTAGGCAGTGAGTTCCAGAGCGTGGGGCATAGGCAACAGAAGGCATGGCCACCAATGGATGAGCGATTACAATCCGGGATGCTCAGGAGGGCTGAATTAGAGGAGTGCAGATATCCTGCGGGGTGAGGGGGGGGTTGTGGGCTGGAGGAGATTAGAGTTGTGGAGGGATGAGGTAATAGAGGGATTTGAAAATAACAATAGGGGTATTATCTACAAGATGTGAGGGGAAACGGTGATTGGAAGTTAGCATGGCATATGCAATATATAGATAATGAATCTCCTGCGGCGTTGATGTATAATAACCGGAGCAATGTCTTACCATGAAATATAGCAAATGCACATTGTTTTGAAGTCAGAACTATAGTACATCATATGACTGATATAGATGTTGAGCAACAGCTATAATTTTACCTTTAGGTGGTGAGTGTCAGAAGTAGTGGGGTGTATCGCTGTGATGAGAACATAATAGGAACAGGAGTAGGCCATACAACCCCTTGAGCCTGCTCCGCCATTCAATAAGATCATGGCTGATCTGATCATGGACTCAGCTGCACTTCCCCGCCTGCTCCCCATAATCCCTTATTCCTTTATCGTTTAAGAAATTGTCTTTCTACCTCAAATTTATTCAATGTCCCAGCTTCCACAGCTCTTTGAGGCAGCGAATTCCACAGATTTACAATCCTCTGAGAAGAAATTTCTCCTCAGCTCAGTTTTAAATGGGCGACCCCTTATTCTAAGATCATGCCCTCTAGTTCTAGTCTCCCTCACCAGTGGAAGCATCGACCTTGTCAAGCCCCCTCATAATCTTATACATTTCGATAAGATCACCTCTCATTCTTCTGAATTCCAATGAGTAGAGGCTCAATCTACTCAACCTTTCCTCATAAGTCAACCCCCACATCTCCGGAATTAACCTAGTGAATCTTCTCTGAACTGCCTCCAAAGCAAGTATATTTCGTAAATATGGAAACCAAAATTGCACACAGTATTCCAGGTGTGGCCCCACCAATACCCTGTATAGCTGTAGCAAGACTTCTCTGCTTTTATACTCCATCCCCTTTACAATAAAGACCAAGATTCCATTGGCCTTTCTGATCACTTGTTGTACCTGCATACTAACCTTTTGTGTTTCATGCACAAGTACCCCCAGGTCCCGCTGTACTGCAGCACTTTGCAATCTTTCTCCATTTAAATAATAATTTGCTCTTTGATTTTTTTCTGCCAAAGTGCATGACCTCACACTTTCCAACATTACACTCCATCTGTCAAATTTTTGCCCACTCACTTAGCCTGTCTGTCCTTTTGCAGATTTTTTGTATGCTCCTCACACCTTGCTTTTCCTCCCATCTTTGTATCGTCAGCAAATTTGGCCACGTTACACTCAGTCCCTTCTTTCAAGTCGTTAATATAGATTATAAATAGTTGTGGTCCCAGCACTGATCCCTGCGGCACCCCACTAGTTACTGGTTGCCAACCAGAGAATGAACCATTTATCCCGACGCGGTTTTCTGTTAGTTAGCCAATCCTCTATCCATGATAATATATTACCCCCAACCCCGTGAACTCTTATTTTGTTCAGTAACCTGTGATGCTTCCTTTGTACTTGTGACTCGGACATTGAGTCGTTCTATGTTCCATGGTCTGTTCTGGGTGACCACAGTTGCACGCTGAAGAATTTTAAATTCACCATTTGTGCGTCAAGTATCCGTACCTGCCATGGTTTGTGCGGATGCGTTTTAGGGTTGCCCATAATCTTCGCGGAAGCTCGGAGCCAGGGTTATTCCATGTCGGGTCTTGAATGAGGTGTTTGTTTGTGACTTCTTGTCCAACTCCATTTGGCTTTCCAAGCATCACCAGGGTTGAAGGAGCTTTGTCTAAGGTTAAGCATGTGGGTCCCAAAGGGCTTGTGAGACTTCGAGTGCAGGTGAGGGACATTGTTAACATCCTGGTGGATGGGGAGATGTTTGTTTTCCATAATTCGCTGGATTTTCCTGGAGGCTTGCGGTATTGTGGCGAATGGGTGGGGGAGCGATGTGCGACAGCTAGGGTCCTCACTGCACAGGTTAGTTGGAATGGCATTGAATAAGCTGCCAGTCAGTTCACTGTCTAGAATCAGCAGCAGTGAAATGAGCGGAGGCATAGGACCATAGAATTTACAGTATAAAAGGAAGACATTCAGCACATTGGGTCTTTTGCTACAGCATTCTAAAACTAATGACACTGCCCTGCTCTCTCCTCATAGCCTGTACCTTCCTTTGTGTCAAGTATTTGTCCAATTTCCCGAAGGCAGATATCTCATTTGTAGGCCTCCCATAGGTTTTTCATTTTAATTTCTAAAGGCACAACATTTTGCTGGGGAGAGGGGTGGAAGAGGATTTTCAGAGTGCAGCGATATATCTTTTGGGCTTGAGTTTCCTTTGGCGTGTTTGTGGAGTAAACCTGTGTTCTAAAGGTGGTGTTGAATTGGAGTCTGTGGAACAGATCCTGTTGGCTAAGCTGTCATTGGCTGGTGAGCTTGGAAAAGAGCATAGGTGGTCTTTCTGAGACCAAGGGGGTGAAACTCAATTCGGCCCGACTGTTAGACACCCTGTCTTGATTGTGCTATTCATTGGGTGAGGTATAAAACGGGAGGGTGGAAGGGGGGGGGGGGGGTTCTGCTGCTGCCTGTATAGTGCCCCCGTGAAGTTGAATTTTCACCCCCCACCCCCCCGGCTAAAGTCTTGAAACTGCTTGAGGCTAGATCTCCAGCGAGTTCACTATTGCCAAATGGGAGGGGGGCAGACATATCCGGATTATCTTCCCTGGAAGATGGGAGAGTAAATGCCACAAGGGGAGGGAGATGGTGAGTTGGTTGGTGTAGAGAAGAGTAGTACATTGTCAATGTACAGTGATATTTTGTGTTGGTCGTGTTGGTATTTTGAAAGTATGAGATCAAATGGGCTGAAGTGTCGTCTTCTTCCAAGCTTGTTTTGATCTTGTGATTATGCCTGCCTGTACATCTGGGCTTTTAGATTGATTTTTGTGTCTTCTGCTTCTTTAATCCCATAAGTCCGAGTGCAAAATTGTATTTCCTCTATGATTTTTCACTCTAGAAGAAAACAATAAAGCCCAATTCAGAGTAATCCATCTTCTAATTTTGTTATAAAATAAAAATTCCTTTATTTGCAAACCAAGATGCCAGTGCTGTACATAAAATACAAGGCCTGTGCTTATTGTTGGGTGTGCTATTATCAGGGTTTTGCTTGTGTGTGTGTGGCTGATACGTGTCTCTTGGTGCTTTTAAAATTAACATTAAGCATATTATCAGATTAATTTACTATCATTTTTGTTCCACCCATAATCTTGTCACTCTTGAAGTCACCAGCTCTTGGGTTGTAGATATTGAGACACTGGCAACCATCCAACACCTTGCCCAAGTGACCACTATTCTACGTGACTAATGAATGTCAATAGTAATTGTTAGCAGGCTTTTTAATCATAGAGAATATCACAACTGAGTCCGATTTTGGCACTTGGCTGGTTTTCTTCTCTTACCCTTTATCCCCCAGGGCAATGAGATACCATTTAACAACCATCCCAGCCCAACCACTGGCTGAGGTGCACAGACTTGAACTTTTTCTACTGATTTTTTAATTTGATTGGGAAATGTAATTTGTAGAGGAAAAAACATTCCAACTAAAACACCTCTAAATAAAATAACACCTGGACACTTGACAAATGAGGCAGCATTCATATTGTGTCATAAAGACGGCTTGAAAATAATTTACAATTAGTACAAAGGCTCGCTCTTGATATGAAATGTTGTCTTCGAATACACTGGCAGAAGGAAATGATTCATGCATTTCTCAGTATAAAAGACAAATTGTATTTGGTGACTGATTTAATTCAACGAAGCCCCTTTCTTTTAACAAAGGCTGTGCCAAAGTGTTACTGGAATTACGTTGATAACATAGAGCTCACAAAGAAATTTGGTGAAGAAAGGCTAGGTTTTTCATACCAAAAGGACAACCGGTCTCGAGGGTATCTGAAGATCATGCAGATTTGTTGCTTGTACTGTGTGGCTTCTATAAATCTTCATGATTTGTCTTTTTTTGAGTATTTTTATTTGTTCTAAAACACAAGTCTTAACATTTTAAGGGAATTGAGAAATGCTTCTTTGTCACCAAGATTGAGACTATCCATTCAGCTGCTCTGTTGCTTCAAACCCCGTCCTCACAAAGCCTCCCAGATTCCACTTTGCCCCAGCCTGCATTCTGTCTTTCTCCAGTTTCTCTCCTTTATCTTCTCATGCCCTCTGTTCATCTCGTCCTTTGCTCTCTTGATCCCATTCTTACTAAACAGCTGACCACCCAAAATTTCCCTTGCTGGCCCCCGTACTAGCTGATGTTGTGCATGGTTCCCTTTCCTCAGTGGTTTTGAAAGGGAGGGGAGTGGGGATAGGCCATGACCTGTCATTACACCTCTTGTCTTTGCAAACTGCTGCCCCACTTCAAACCTGCCATTTTTCTCCAAGTGCTTGAACGCGTTGTCAAACTCTCAAATCCCTGCAACTCTGATTAGGTTCCCACTCCTGCCACAGTGCTGAAACCACCCTAATTAAAGCCACAAAAGACATCCTCTAAGACCATGGTGCGTTATCCCGCTTCCACCTTTCTTGATTTCTCTGCAGGCTTCGACACTGTTGACCATACCAATTTCTTCCAAAGCCTCTCCTCCAGCTCAGTGGGACTTCCTTCGCTTGGATCCCTCTTAACTATCCAATCATAGGCTGAGCACCTCCTGAAATGGTTTATTTTCCCACCCCTGACTATTGTCTCTGGAGTCCCCCAAAGATAGATCCCTTTTCCCCTCCACATGCCGCCCCTTGACACTGGGTCAGCTTCCACATGTACGCTGATGACATTCAGCTATACCTCCACCACTTGTCTCCAACCTCCACTGCCTCTGTGCTGTCAGAACACTTGTCTGACATTCAGTCCTGGATGAGCTACAATTTCCTCCAGTTAAACATTGGGTAGAATGAAGCCATTGTCTTCGGCTCCCATCACAAATTCCGTGCCCCTCCCTGGCCACTGACTCTGGTTGAACCAGACTGTTCACAGCCTTTGGCATCCTATTCGATCGTGAACTGAACTCCCGACCCTAAATATTCTCCATCACAAAGGCCACCTACTTCCAGCTCTAACATCATCTCCCTCCACCTCAAACTCATCCCATTTGCTGCAGCAACTATCATCTGTGTCTAGGGGCCCAAATTTGTCCTTCCGGTTTCTGGGCGCACTCACATGAGGTACGCTGACTTCCTACGCTTAAAATGGCGCCGAAAAGATATCCCTGTGTTCTCCCCGCTCTGTCGACTGTCCTTGTGCTTGGCGTGACGTGGCAAATCCATTGGGGGGCGGAGCTAGGGCCCTGTGCTCAAGAGTGCCGGCAGTTCAACGCATGCGCACTGGAGGTTTTGCGCATGCGCAGTAGCTTCTCTGCAGCATGGGACCCGATGTACCGTCCCCTATCCCAGGCCGAGTGACATCACGACTCATGCCCGGCTGCTGCTCTCTATAGAGAGAGTCCTGCACCTATCCCCGGCCGAGTGGTCTCCTGCAGTGGCCGGCCGGCCCGCTGACTTCCGGGCCAAGGTAGGACTTGAGTTTTATTTTTTATTTATTGATGGTTGTGCTTTGTTAGGAGAGTTTTTGGGGGTGGGAGGAGAGGATAGTTTTGATGGGGGTGGGGGGTTGTTTGTTATGATCTAGGGGTGGGGGGGTGGTGGAAAAGAGAGTATTTTGATCTGGGGAGGTGGAGAGTGTGTTTTGATGTTTGGGGGGGGAAGAGGGGGCGGTAGAGAGAGTATTTTGATCCCGGGGAGGAGGGAGGGAGTGTTTTGATCAGGGGGGGGGGGGGGGCGGCGGAGTCAGCAGTCCCTCGGAGGAAAAGTCCATCAGTCCCTCGGAGTTGACTCCTGCAGCCTCCGTGTTCTGCGAGCCCAGCCTGCTTTGTGTTGTGTGTGGCCAGTTCCCTGCGCTCTCTCTCTCCCGCCCGGGTGTCCCACCCACCTGCACCTATCTCTCACCGGCAGGCCCGCTGACTTCCCTGGCCGAGTTATGAAGGTAGGGCTTCAGTTTTATTTTTTAATTTTAATTTTTTTATTTATTATTGATTGTTTTAATGGTTCTTGAATGTTGTTGTGAAGGTGTTTAGTGCTTTGCAAGGTCTTCTCCACTTCCCTTCCCCCCCCCTCCCCCCCCCCCAATCTCTGGCTGCCTGCGCTGATTTTTTAACTCTCCACAAGGGTTTTCTGTGCGGCCACAAGTGACCACCTTCGCTGACCTAAGTTAGTCTGGAGCAACTATTAGCTGTCCAAACAGGCGGTAGGTGGCTGGTAAATGCCCCCTTTTGGAAAAAAAAAACTAAACTTAAAAAAAATTCTAACTAACTTACTTACACTGGCGCAAATTAAATGTACAGAATGGGGATTTTTAAGATACTCCAAAAAAATCAAGTTGCTCTAAAACAAACGGAACAACTCCTGGGCAAATTTGGGCCCATGGTCACCTCCACTACTTTACTGCTCTCCTGGCCGGTCTCCAGCTGGTCCAATGGTCTGCTGCTCATATTCTATCTTGCACCAATAGCTGCTCATCCAGCACACCATCCTCACTGACCTGCATTGGCTCCGGTTCCTGTAACACCACCAATTTAAAATTCTCATCCTCCTGTTTAAATCTCAATGGCCTTATCCTTCGTAATCTCTGTAACAGCCTCCAGCCCTATAACACCCCTGCTCTCTTCCTCTGACTCTGACCTATTTTTACATTGCACCTTCTTTCTTTGCCCCGTCATTGGTAGCTGTGCCTCCAGCCAACTAGGCCCCTTCCTCACCAAGCTCCTCTGCCTTACACCTCCATTTCTTCTTTAAAGACTGTCTTTAAAATCCACCTATTGGTCACCCAGCCTAATATCTCCTGCTTTGGCTTGACATCCATTTTTGTCTGATGACGCTTCGGCAATGTGCTTTGAGATGTGTTTCTTAATGACCCAGAAATTGCGGTCGAAGGCTCCCTTTGTAGGAACGCCTCTGACCCGAAGAAAATCTACGCAAGTACCTGGTGATTCCGGTCGGAGGCCGAGATTCACTGCGCAGCGCACGGGGAGACTACGTACATACATGCTGGAGTCACGTGGGCTTGGACCACCAATCAGTATGCAGTATTCTCATTGATAAAAATGGGAACTCCGTTTGTACAGACTTCCGTTACTATCAATGAGAAACCCCCCTGAAACACTGAAACACAGCATAATAAATAAATAAGTGTAATTCAATGTTTTAGAAGAAAAAATATTTTTTGGATTTTTTTTAAATGTGTTTTAATAGGGTTAAAATAAACTTGCCTTAATGGACAAAGGTGTTACTATAAAAATGAGTTATTAAATTTAATTTTTATATGTTTTAAAAATGTTACGCTGCTAAAAGTAGGCTTGACGCCTGCTTTTACCAGGTGTAAAAAATTTGAAGGACATTTGCTGGGCTTGAGTTGGGCAAATAGCCCAATCTCCCGCGCGGATGTCCTTCTGGGAATGCGTAGGATCTGTACAGAGAAATCTTAACAGATCCGAAAAGCCGGTTCTTGGCGCTGCGCATTGCGCCCCGAAAACCGGCTTTTGCGAGGCCTCGCCGGGTCAGTGCGCACCTTGTACACACCCAGAGAGGCCGCAATTTTTGTGCCAATGTTAAAGATGCAATTGAGATGCAAGCTGTTATGCTAAAAGTGAAATAAACTAACAGAGCCAAGCAAAGTGTTGGAATTACTCTTGCATTTTTGAACTAACCAATAGAAATGCTAGTTCTGTGCTTTAGGCTATAAACATCCATTGGTACAAATCTGAAGGAATGAGTTATTGTTAATTAACAAAACATTGAGCAATTCTGGAGAAAAATCATACTGAAATACTAGCAATGGAACTTAGTGTGAATTAACCAGGATAGAGAAGGCTGGGACAGGCGATAGAAAGTGTGGAGAGAATTGGATCTAATAATTCTGGAAGATCCACTCTGTCCCTGGAAGTAGGATGAGATGGGATTGCTGCCTGCTTGATGGGCTTTGCCCTGACCTAGTCCTATATCCCGAGGGCTGGGTCTTTGAATAGTTGGAGTCGGCTCCCATGCCGCTACTGGGGCATCACAGCCCCAGAAGGATTTCAGAGTTGCACCGCCCCGCTCTTCTCTCTCTCATCGATTGCTGCTGCGATACACTCATTGTGGGGCCCCACTTGGAGCCCGAGCGTAATTACTGCTGACTGTACGCTGGGTAGAAGAGGCAGGGTTTCGAGGAGTCCAACATTTTGCCAGTCCGGCCTAAAAAATGAGGGGGCAGAAGAAGCATGTCACTTCCTTGCTGTGAAGGCTGCTTGGCTTTTCTGTAGAGCCTTTGATATCGGCATCCTAGACTGAGGAGGATCTCTCTTTCTGAAAGGAGGCAAAGTGGAAAAATAGTGTTGAGTTTAGAAGGGTGAAAATAAAATAAATTGCATTTCATAATTTTAAAATATTTTTATTACATTTACACTCGTGAAACATTATTTCAACTTTTTGTTCATATTTTAAAGTTATATTGTCTTGTTCTTGATTCTCTTTGCAAGTACAGCCCATTCTCTCCTTTCTATGACATTTGGAAGGTGAACTATTGTGAGCCCTCTGCCAATTTTGCCTTTGGTACAATGGGAATAATTTTGACTTTCAGTGACGGTGTAAAACAGCCAATACTGATTCAGCTCCTGATTTTTCATTTTCATTGAAGTCAATGGAAATTAAAAAGAGGAACAGTGTATAACGGGCGACTGAATCGCTATTGCCCAACTTACAATGTCACCTAAAGTCGACATTATCCCCAGTTAGTGCAAGATGCACCAGAGTGACTGAAAGTTAAGTTGTCTGCTGATTGCTTTCCCTGCCTTGTCCCCTCTGTGTAGGAAACCACACGGCCTCATTCAGTAGCCCTTCCTGGAATGACACAGTTGTGATTGTGGGGAATCTTGCATATACAACTGAATTCTACTGCTTTGTGACCCAGGAGATTAGAGGAAAAACCACTAAACCATTAGAGGAAAAATCATCTAAGAAATGTGGAATCTTTAACATGTGGTATTCTCAGAATAAACAGCCAATCACTGATGCTCCTTGAAAGCCATGTCAACAAAGCATTATCCAGTTGCAACATATAAAATGTTGAAAAGTACTGTTAGAGAGTAAAAAATAATAACTCTGACTGCACCATTTCTTTCAATACAAAGAGTGGAGGATTCCATTTTACTTTTTCATTGAATTGATACTTTATTTTTGTTCATTCTTGGCAAGGCCAGCATTTATTGCTCATCGCTAAATGCCCTTGAGAAGGTGGTGGTGAGGAGCCTTCTTGAACCGCTGCAGTCCGTGTGGTGAAGGTACACTCACAGTGCTGTAAGGGAGGGAGTTCCAGAATTTTGACCCAGCGATGATGAAGGAACGGCGATATATTTCCAAGTCAGGATGGTGTGTGACTTGGAGGTGATGGTGTTCCCATGCACCTGCTGCCCATGTCCTTCTAGGTGATAGAGGTCGGGGTATGGGGAGGTGCTGTCGAAGAAGCCTTGGCGAGTTGCTGCAGGGCATCCTGTAGTTAATACACACTGCATCCACAGTGCGCCGGTGGTGGAGGGAGTGAATGTTTAAGGTGATGATGGGTTGCTGATCAAGTTTATCCCGGATGGTGTTGGGCTTTTTGAGTGTTGTTGCTGCTGCACCCATCAAGACGAGGGGAAATTATTCCATCGAACTCCTGACTTGTGCCTTGTAGATGGTGGAAAGGCTTTGGGAGTCAGGATGTGAGTCACTCGCCACAGAATACCCAGCCTCTGACTCCTCTAGTAGCCATTTATGTGGTTGGTCCTGTTAAGCTTCTGGTCAATGGTGAATCCCAAGATTTTAATGGGGCGAGGGGTGTGTGGGATACCTGGCGCTAATGCCATTGAATGTTATGGGAGGTATGTGGTACTTGTGTGGCGTGAATGTTACTTTTCAGCCCAAGCCTGGATGCTGTCCAGTTTTGGTGTATGTGGGCATGGACTGCTTCATTATCTGAGGAACTGTGAATGGTACTGAACACTGCAATTATTAGTGAACATCCCCACTTCTGACGGTATGATGGTGGGAAGGTCATTGATGAACCAGCTGAAGATGGTTGAGTTAGGACACTGCCCTGAGGAGCGCCTGCAGTGATGTTCTGGTGCTGAGATGATTGGCCTCCAATAGCCGCAGCCATCTTTCCTTATGTGTAACTCAACCACTGGAGAGCTTTTCAGCATCTCCCCAACCCCGATTACCATTGACTTCAGTTTAACTACAGCTTCTTGATACTACACTGGTCGAATGCTGCCTTGATGTCGAGGGCAGTCACTCTCACCTCATCTTTGGTATTCAGCTCTTTTGTCCACGTTTGGACCAAGGCTGTAATGAGGTCTGGAGCTAAGTAGTCCTGACGGAACCCAAACTGAGCATCAGTAAGCAGAGTATTGGTGAGTAAGTGCCACTTGAGAGCTATTTGACGATGATGATGGAGAAAAGGCTGATGGGATGGTAATTGGGCAGATTGGATTTCTCCTGCTTTTTGTGGACAGGATACCTGGGCAATTTTCTAAATTGTCGGATAGATGCCAGTGACACAGCTTGGCTTGAGGTGCAGCTAATTCTGGAGCATAGGTCTTCAGCACATCAGCCAGGATGTTGTCAGAACCCATTGCATATGCTGTGTCCAGTGCACTCAGCCGTTTCTTGATATCGCGTGGAATGACATTGGCTGAAGACTGGCAACTGTGATGGTGGGAACCTCAGCAGGAAGCCGAGAAGGATCATCCACTTCGCACTTCTGGCTGAAGTTTGTTGCAAATGTTTCAGCCTTCACTTTTGCAGTCGTGTCTTGGGCTCCACCATCACTGAGGATGGGGATGTTCATGGAGCCTCCTCCTGTTAGTTGCTTAATTGTCCATTTGGGCTGGATGTGGCAGGGCTGCAGAGCTTTGATCTGATCCATTGATTGTGGGATCGCTTAGCTCTGTCTATAGCATGCTGTTTAGCATTCATTTAGTCCTATGTTGCCAGCTTCACCAGGTTGACACCTCATTTTCAGGTACACCTGGTGCAGCTCTTGGCATGCTCTTCTGCACTTCTCGTTGCACCAGGGTTGGTCACCTGGCTTGATGGTAATGATAGAGTGAGTGATAAACTGGACCATAAGTTTACAGGTTGTGGTGGAATACATTGCTGCTGCTGCTGATGGTCCACAGCATCTCATGGATGCCCAAATTTCAGTTGCTAGATCTGTTAATCTATTCCATTTAGCAGAGTATTAGTGCCACACAACACAATGGAGGCTGTCCTCAGTGTGTAGACGGGACTTGGTCTCCACAAGGACTGTGCAGTTGTCACTCCTACTAATACTGCCATGAGCAGATACATCTGCGACGGATAGATTGGTGAGGACAAGGTCCAGTAGGTTATTCCTTCGTGTTGGTTCTCTCACCACCTGTCTCAAGAACACTTTGGCAGCTATATCCTTCAGGACGCGGCCAGCTCAGTCAGTAGCGGTAGTACCGAGCTACTCTTGAAGTCTCCCACCAAGTGTACATCCTGTGCTGCGCTCAGTGCTTCATCCAAGTGGTGTTCAAGAAGGAGAAGTACTGATTCATCAGCTGACTTGTTGGGCTGTTGCTTTACTTGTCTCTGGGATAACTCCCCCAACTTTGGCACCTGTCTCCGTATGTTTGTTTGGACGACTTTGCAGGATTGACTGAGCCGGTTTTGCTTTCATTGTGTCCGAACCGAAGTTGAGTGGTCCATCGAGTTTTATTCTTATCCTTTTTTTCTAGCGGTTTGATACAACTGAGTGTCTGTCAAGGAATATCAATAGATTGGTTGTTGCAGAAATAATGTAAATGCTTGATGAATAGTACTCACCAATGTTCCCTTTAAGCTGCGTGGCCGCACAGCGGTCTGGAGGTCCCGTGCAGCTGGTGCACCCACTTTTTAAAATGGAAAAATCATGCGTGCGCGGAAATTTCAACGGGCTGCGCAGACCATTAAACAGTGTGTAAATCAAATCGATACCTTTTTTATCAGCATGCTGTCATCAGATATTAAAGACCAAATTATAAATTATTGATGTAACCTAGTTAGTGAAGAGCTTGCCATTACTGGTTAGTGCTGTCTGCAAAGAATTCTTTTGTATTTTCCTTGATCTTCAAATATGTTTAATGAAGCCACAGTGTTGAGCTCACTGTATTCAGATCACTGTTCATACCATCATCACTGTGCTGCAGAATACCAAATTATTTAGGTCAAAACAAAACTGAACTTAAAAAGAAAACAATCCAAGGAAATAACTGATTTCTGAATTGTTTGAGCACTGACTGATCTATTTTTAGAGCTTTGAGTGCATTTTTCCTTGACATTTCCGAAGTGAATGATTAAGTCTGGGTAACAAAGTTCAAACTTCTGTGAAGTTAGTTCTGTGCTTCGAGAAGAATGTTTTGAAGTGAGTTTGTATGATGTAAATTGATCCAGTGATATTTCTGTGTGGTACCCGCCTGAGTTATGGACTGTACATAATCTCTGCTGATTGTATGGTTCCACCTTCATGGGTGTCCTACTTTTAAATCTGTGTGGAAGAATATATATTAACAACCAATACCAAAGACTCCCATTAAATAGCATTTAATATATTTGGTGTTTGGGTGCTGAACAGTACTGGAGTAATGTAAGAACAGTATGAAAATCTAGAGAGGTTTAACAGTGAATTTAGCCCTCCTCTTTTTGAGATTGCATCACCAATGGCGGTGTTTTCAACGAGCTGTAATCTTCCACATTGTGGAAAAGTGCATGGAACATGCTGTAACTGGTGAGATTTTATTTCTGTTAATGGGTGTATAGCTTCTGGATTAAAAAGAAACTCCTTTATTCTCCCCTTATGAAGATGGTGACCCATGTTGGATCTCAGTTTCATGGACACAGTCAGCTTTCTGTGGCAATTACTCATGTCTATTGTAGCTGACACCAATCATGTCTGACAATCACTTTCCATGAGTCACCAGATGGAGAGTGGGAGTCTGGTTGACATTTATTTTCGCTTTCCCCTTCCTCTCCACTTCAAGCTCACTAATGGAAGCCAATTATAGCAGACCTACCACCACTGAATTTGCACACTTGGGGTCTTGCTGATCTGTGCAGCTTAACAGACGCAGACCCACCACGCAATGAAGTTAACTGCTGAGTCATAAAGAAAGCCATTTTTTTTTTGAAAATAATCTTTGTGCTGGATCATTTTAGGCAAGTGGTTTTATATCTTTCCCTGAATCTATGCATTTATATAAAAGTTTCCATCTCCCATTTGGATGTCATGCTTTGTATAAGCCAACAAATCACAACCGAGTAATCATTGAAAGTACACAGAGAGAGAATCCCATTTGTTTCTGACCCAGAGATAACTGGAGAGATTATTGAGTAAACCCAAAGACCAAACAGCTGCCAAATGATTAGCCTCAAATTGACCCCAAGACCGACTTCAATCAGAGGTTCGCAAACTTTCTTTGCTGAGCCCCACTTTGGAGATTTATGTCCAATGTATGCCCTCTCTTTCAAAGAAACGGTATTTTTGCATAGGACAAGACGATTTTATTTTCTCGGCTAACATAACTGGCTCAATTTTCCCCAAAGCATTTTTTTTGGAGTACTTGAAGAGTTACGCCTGAATTTTTGGGGCCCAAGTACGTTAAAAAAAAAAATTCTAAGTTTTCCCGTTGGATTTCTTCATTTATCGTGGCGTAACCCGACCTTTAGTTTTGGGGGTGGAGCCTTGATCTGTGCCAAAAAGATCATGCTGCCATGGTAACCAGGGACACAATGCGAGCTGAGGCTGCAAAGTGAAGCATACAGCCAGCTCCCAACACATTAAAAGAATTGAAAAACGCAAAAGCAACTTACCTCCAACCCCGCCTGAAGGGCTTGCCGGTCAGGTCCCATTCTTGGTCCCCACCGGTTCGATTCTCCGATCTCGATCTCGATCTCGATCTCGCTCTCGCGCTCGCTCTCACGCGCTCTCTCTCTCTCTCTCTCTCTCTCTCTCGCGCTCTCACGCTCTCGCTCTCTTGCTTTCGCGCGCTCTCTCTCGCTCTCGCGCACTCTCTCGCTCGCGCGCTCTCGTGCTCTCGCTCGCTCGCTCTCGCGCTCTCTCTCGCGCGCTCCATCTCGCTCTCGCGCGCGCGCTCCCTCTCTCGCTCTCTTGTGCGCTCTCCTGCTCCGCTACCCCTGCCCTATCCCAGGCTGAATGGTCCCCTCCCTCCCGATCCCAGCACCTAACTACACCTGAAAGACTTCTCCCCCCACCTCTCTCTTCCCCCTCTCTTCTACCTTTCTTGCTGTTGCTGTCTGGGCATCTGCTGCACTTATTCTTTAACTCTCCGGAAGGTTTTTCTGCAGAGGCCACATACACTGGCCTAAGCAGAACTGGAGTAACTCTCAGCTGGCCAAAACTTCCATAAATGACCAGAATTGGCGCGGGTGGCTGGTTGGCTAAAAAAAAAACTGACCTAAAAAAATCGTAACTGAGTTACGCTGGTGCAAATTGATTGGGAAACTCTGGTTTTTCAACTTGGGCCAAAAAGAACAGCCTGCTCCAAAAAAACGGCGCAAATCACGGGAAAATTGAGCCCAACATTTTGCTTAAGACAAAAAACATCAATAGAATAGTGCCACCACAACACTACTGAAGGTTGCTTGTTGGTGTTTAATACCAGGACCTGCCAAGCAATAATATAGGCAAGTATAAGGATTCAAATTCCAAATTAAACTCCCACACAAAACTCATCTTGCTACTATGTCCACTTCAACATGCAAACTCCACCAGGTTTTATTTTTGTTTAGGTTTAACAATTTCTTTTGAAGATAAAGTTTGTTTCAAAATCAATAAAATGGAAAGACATCACGACTTTAAAGATCATAAATGTAGTAAGCTAAATAATAGAAACATCTTTTACCGAATTGCGCATATATAGCTGAAGGAGTTGTTAATTACTTTCAGAACAGATCAATGAAAATGCACCTTGTGGACAGGATGGGGTCACCTTGAAAGGAAGTGGCTTGACAGTGTAAGACAGCCATAAATACAAGTTTCCTAAATTTATAAAACTGCGTCGTTCTTTCAGTGCACAGTTGGTACAGAGATTACCATTAAGGTACGAGACAGAAAAAGGTAAGCAGTCTCAATTTAAAAAAAAGTGATTTCTTTAAATAAAAAATAAAAATCACAATTGGTTAAAAGTTACAAATGTCTTTTGCAGTTTAGAGCTCCATATTTAGTCAACATAGTTGTGACTAGCGTTCAAACATCGAAGAATAAAAGAAATGTTTGCCTTGCAGTGTAACGTGATCTCTGCTGCACCAGCTGACAACATGTGAGCTAATCACAGCCTAAACCAAACCCAAATTAAACACACGTTCTATAGAATAATTTCAGGCTGTCTGGACGACTCAGTGAAGAGTGCACATTAGGATGAACATAATAGCATAAGAAATAGGAACGGGAGTAGGCCATCTGGCCCCTCGAGCCTGCTCCACCATTCAATAAGATTGTGGCTGATCTGATCATGGACTCAGCTCCACTTCCCTGCCTGCTCCCCATAACCTCTTACTCCCTTATCGCTCAAAAATCTGCCTATCTCCGTCTTAAATATATTCAGTGACCCAGCTCTCTGGGGCAGAGAATTCCATAGATTTACAACCCTCAGGGAAGAAATTCTTCCTCATCTCAGTTTTAAATGGGCGGCCCCTTATTATGAGACTGTCCCCTAGTTTTAGTTTCCTCTATGAGTGGAAATATCCTCTCTGCATCCCCTCATTATCTTATATATTTCGATAAGATCACCCCTCATTCTTCTGAACTCTATGTATAGGCCTAACCTACTCAACCTATCTTCATAAGTCAACCCCCTCATCTCTGAAATCAACCTAGTGAACCTTCTCTGACCAGCCTCCAGTGCAAATATATCTTTCCTTAAATACGGAGACAAAAACTATAGACAGTACTCTAGGTGTGGCCTCACTAATACCCTGTACAGTTGTAGCAGGATTTCTCTGCTTTTATACTCTATCCCCCTTGCAATAAAGGCCAACATTCCATTTGCCTTCCTAATTACTTGCTGTACCTGCATACTAACTTTTTGTGTTTCATGCACAAGGATATCCAGGTCCCTCTGTACTGCAGCATTTGGCAATTTTTCTCCATTTAAATTATAATTTGCTTTTCTATTATTTCTGCTAAAGTGGATAACCTCACATTTTCCCATATTATACTCTATCTGCCAGATTTTTGCAGATTCACTTAACTTGTCGATATCCCTGTGCGGATTTTTTGTGTCGTCCTCAGAATTTGCTTTCCCACCCATCTTTGTATAATCAGCAAACTTGTCTACATTACACTCGGTCCCTTCATCCAAGTCATCAATATAGATTGTAAATCGTTGCTGTGTGCCAACTGGAAAATGACCCATTTATCCCGACTCTTTGTTTTCTGTTAGTTAGCCAATCCTCTATCCATGCTAATATTACCCCCAACCCCGTGAACTTTTATCTTTTATGTGGCATCTTATCGAATGCCTTCTGGAAATCTAAATACACGACATCCACTGGTTCCCCTTTATCCACCCTGCTTGTTACATCTTCAAAGAACTCCAGCAAATTTGTCAAACATGATTTCCCTTTCATAAACTCACGCTGACTCTGCTTAATTGAACTATGCTTTTCCAAATGCCTGCTACTGCTTCCTTAATAATGGACTCCAGCATTTTCCCAACGACTGATGTTAGGCTAACTGCTCTTTGGTTTCCTGTTTTTGTCTGCCTCCTTTTTTTAAATAGGGCCATTACATTTGCGGTTTTTCAATCCACTACAATTCAGGGTATTTCTCAAGGCCCGTGGATGTAAGCCGTCGGGTCCAGGGGACTTGTCCGCCTTTAGTTCCATTAATTTACCGAGTACTACTTCTTTAGTGATTGTTTAAGTTCCTCCCTCCCTATGGTCCCATGATTTTCCGCTATTGGGATGCTTTTAGTGTCTTCTACTGTGAAGACCGATACAAAATATTTGTTCAAAGTCTCTGCCATTTCCCTGTTCTCCATTATTCATTCCTTAGTCTCATCCTCCAGGGGACCAACATTTACTTTAGCCACTCTTTTCCTTTTTATATACCTATAGAAACTCTTACTATCTGTTTTTATTTTTCGTACTAGTTTACTTTCATAATCTATCTTCCCTCTCTTTATCATTTTTTAATCATTCTTTGCTGGCTTTTAAAAGTTTCCCAATCCTCTGGCCTCCCACTAGTCTTGGCCACATTGTATGCCCTTGTTTTCAATTTGATACCACCCCTTATTTCCTTAGTCAGCCACGGATAGTTATCCCTTCTCTTAGTCTTTCCTTCTCATTGGAATATATTTTTGTTTGGGAGTTATGAAATATCTCCTTAAATGTCTGCCACAGCTCATCAGCCGTCCCATACTTTATAATCTATTTTCCCAGTCCACTTTGGCCAACTCTGCCTTCATAGCTTTGTAGTCTCCTTTTATTTAAGCTTAGGACACTGGTTTGAGATCCAACTTTCATCTCTGAACTGCAGATGGGAATATGATATGCAAACCATTGTCTACGTTGTAATTTGATAGATTGCAGCTTTGAACTGTTTTTTGTAAAGAACACATTCAAAAATTATTTAAGACTGCTGTCCCTTTCCATAGATGTGCAGTACCTTGTTCCATATAATTAAAGCCAGATTATCAGTGATTACTGTGTCCAATAATAAAACTTTTCAAAGACAAATTGAGTGTGAGGAGATTTTATGTTGTATATTTTAATGACGTTCCTTGAAACTGGGAAAAACGCATATAAACTTTATGAGCATTGCTTTTCCTGACTTGTACAATATGGAGAAAATAAATAATGCAACTGTAGATTATAGATTGGAATTGCTGCACTAAATATATATTGAGACTTGTTGGCTTTCCGCACGGATCTAATGCCTTACTCCCAGGAGATCACATGGCTCCGGTTGGGGTGGAGTGTGGATTGTTTCAGTGTACGGAGTGTCGCAGTTGTGTGGGGCAGACTGGTTGGGCTGGGTGCTCTTTACCTTTCCTTCATTGTTCATAGGTTTATATGTAACTTTCAGGGCCGCTGACCGAGGACCGTGTAGCTCTTTGTCGGCTGGCGCAGACACGATGGGCTGAAATGGCCTCCTTCTGCACTGTGGATTTCTATGTTTCTACGTTAAGATCTTGCCTAGGCGCCTGAACCTGCTCCTAGATCTGCAAGCATCAGAATGGAGAGATTTGCATGTTAAACTGGTGATCCTCCCACTTTGGTTCACTGTTCAAATGGTTTTTCAACCTCACATCACACTTGGTCAATCCTTCAGGCAGGCTCTGTGGTAAATGCAGTTTCATAGATAAAGGCAACCAGCCCTGTGATCCCAGCCCATCTTCCTCACCCACCCCCCCCCCCCCCCCGATAATATCATTGCAATTCCCGAGAGGGAGGGCCCCAGTTTGGGAACCTCTGCTTTAGACCACTTGTCTCCCATTGAGTCCATGAGTAACGGACAAAACAGAAAGGCCAGGCTAGCAGTTAACGTTACAGCTACGTTACAGACTTCCAGTCACTTATGAGCAATGCCACAAATCAACGGATATTATTTTAAAAGTGGTGCTGTTTGCACACCATGTTAAAAATGTTGCAGAAAGTTTAGAGCAAGAAGAAAACTTATGGCAATGTCCTATTCTTCCGCATGAAATGGGGTGATGGAAGGATTGGTTGATGAGAATTAGCTGAATTGAGGACATAGGAAGGACACGCGCGCAACTTTCCAGCTCCAAAAGCAACATCTGCCTCCGGCTGGCAGATGCTTTGCAGTTGTTTCATCCATCTGTGGATCGTCGGGATTGGGGAGAACCACAGTTGAGCACATGTCATCTGGCTGAGGAAGTGAGATGGATTATGGTCTTTAGGGCTTCTATCCAAGAAAATTGAAGAGCAGGACATGGTCAGAATGTTGGCAGCAGTTTGCTCAGTTGAACCACAGTCTCTTGATTGGGGGTGGGGAGAGAGGAGTGTATGCAGAATGAATTGTGCTCGATACCACATTTTGAGCTGATGTTTTTCAGTAGTTGGAGGCTGTGGTAACCAGGCTGTGAAAGTGAAAGCAACTTCAGTTGATTTTATGCATCTCCATCTACACTAGAAATGAACAACAAAAGAATATCAGAATTGATGTGATCTGGTTTAGTGGCATTTATGCAGTGTAGATTATTAACTTGAAACTTCTGAAAAGACTGCAAATTATATGATTAATTTGTATAAATGTACTC
The DNA here is from genome assembly GCF_044704955.1 of Pristiophorus japonicus. Taxonomy (NCBI): domain Eukaryota; kingdom Metazoa; phylum Chordata; class Chondrichthyes; family Pristiophoridae; genus Pristiophorus; species Pristiophorus japonicus. Next base: position 125,236,357 of record NC_091991.1, on the reverse strand, counting down.
AATTTGTTGTTCCTCGATAATGCAAATCTATATTTTGCACAGTTTTGTCAACACATTTTACAAAAATTAAAAGTAACCAGAGAGGGCAACCTGAAATGCACACTGTTGTCAAAGCTGTTCTCCATGGCGGAGGGGTCAAGAGCGGTGGTGATGAGGTCGAGCTGGGTGTCATCAGCGTACATGTGAAAACTGATTCTGTGTTTTCGGATGATGTCGCCAAGGGGCAACATGTAGATGAGAAATAGGAGGGGGCCTAGATCTTTGGGGGACACCAGAGGTAACGATGCAGGGGCGGGAAGAGAAGCCATTGCAGGTGATTCTCTTGCTACGATTCGATGGATATGAATGGAACCAGGTGAGTGCAGTCCTTCCCAGCTGGACGACGGTAGAGAGGTGTTGGAGAAGGATAGAGTGGTCAACCGTGTCAAAGGCTACAGACAAGTCAAGAAGGACGAGGAGTGATAGCTTGCCTTTGTCACAGTCAGAAAGGATGTCATTTGTGACTTTGATGAGAGCCGTTTCGATACTGTGATAGGTGTGGAAACCGAATTGGAGGAATTGCGGAAAAGATGGGCACGAATTTGGGAGGTGCCAACACGATCAAAGACTTTGGAGAAGAAAGGGAGGTTGGAGATGGGGCAATAGTTTGCAAGGACGGACGGGTTGAGGGTTGGTTTTTTGAGAGGGGTGAAGTTGGCAGATTTGAGGGAGAGAGGGACAGCACCTGAGGCGGGCGAACCGTCAACAATGTCAGCTTACACGGGAGCCAGAAAAGGAAGTTTGGTGGTCAGTAATTTGGTGGGAATAGGGTCAAGGGAGCAGGAAGTGGGTCTCATGGACAGGATGAGCTCAGAGAGGGCATGAGGGAAGATCAGAGAGAAACTGGAGAAATATGCGAGGTCAGAGGCTAGGGCAGGGGGGATCCTTAGAGGACGTTTGGCCTGGTGGGCTAGGGGAAGGAAGGGAAGAGGCAGAGGCGGCCGAACAGATGGTCTCAATCTTAGAGGCGGAGAAGTTCATGAACTCCTCACTCTTATTGTCAGAGGTGAGGGTGGAGATTGGGGAGACGGGTTTAAAAAGACAGTTAGCAGCGAAGAATAGAAACCGGGGTTTATCTTTACATTCCAGAATGATTCTGGAATAGTGAGCAATTTTGGCAGATGAGAGCAGGATCCGATAATGCTTTGTGGTCCAGCCAAATCTGGCGGTGAATTGCTAAACTAGTTGTCCGCCATATCTGTTCAAGTCTTCGTCCCTTGGACTTAAGGGAGCGAAGATTAGGGCTGTACCAGGGGGAATGGCCAGGGTGAGAGTGAGTATTTGTTTTAACAGGGACTAGGGCATCAAAAGAGATGGGGAGGTGATTCAGCAGGATCGGTAGCTGCAGAAATGGTGAATGGAGGCCAAAAGGCTGGACAGTTGGAAGTTCATAAGTACAATTCTAAGAGAGTCAGGGGAGAGTTTATTCCAGGGTTAGACACAGAAGTAGGTAGGTTTGGGGGGGTTGGAGTGGTGGAAGTGGGATGTGGGTGGAGAGTGATACGAGGAAGTGGTCAGAGATGGTCTTATCCACGATTGACACGATGGGAGTAGCGAGGCCACGAGAGATGGCAAGGTCGAGGGGGTGGCCGTGAATGTGGGTTGGGGAGTTCACATGAAGGGAGAGATTGAGGGAGGGTAGGAGGCTAGTGAATTCAGAGGAGAGAAAGCATGATTAATTGAGATGGATGTTGAAATCACCGAGGATGAGAAGTCGCGAGAGGCAGAGGGAGGAAAGTAATGAAGAAATATCGGTAATAAAATTTCCATGGTACTTGGTTGGGCAGTACAGAATGAGAATTTTAAATGAGAGGTGAGGGGTGGAGTAAGGTGAGAGGCTCAAAGGAGGGGAAAGTGCTGGAGGAGTAGGGGACAGACCAAGGTGTGATTTGGTGATGAGAGCCACACCGCCACCATGGTGGTCTGGACAGGGCAAGTGGTGAAAGGTATAGCCAGACGAGGAGACTTCATTTAATGGTAAGATGTCATTGCCCCTCAACTAAGTTTCCATCAGGGCCATAATGTTGATGCAATCAACCACGTTAAGCTCCTGGATGGGAAGGGACTTGTTCGCAAGCGAACGGACGTTTTGGAGGGAGATGTGGAGAGGGTCGATAATGGCTGCCCCACTGTCAGCGACCACAGGGTCAGCGGTGGGGGTGGGTGGGGGGTGAGTTAAACGGGGAGGAGATTGGCAGGATTAGTCCCCAGTGGCTGTGCTGGATGGGAAGGTCGGTGAGAGTAGGATGGGACAGTTGGGGTTGCTGCTCTTAAGGAGGCAGTGACGATTGTCTCAATGGGCGCTTCGTAGGATGCCAAGAGAGGCACAGAGGGAAGCTGTCGGCTTATCTAGGAGGGAGTCCAGCCCGGGACGGCAGCAGGAGAGTAGGAAGGTCGAAGAGTAATGAAGGATTGGGGTAGGGATTTGGGAGGGCAGAGTATCTGAGAGAGGAGAGATGAAAGGAGGCATGACGACAGAAGAGAACGGACAGGGAGGAATCAAGAGAAAAGGAAAGTGGAACAGTATTGAGTGGCTCGTGTCTGGAGTGGCAGCCAAAGTGTGCATGTGAATGGACAGGGGAAAGCTCCAGTTACATAGGATGTTTTAATGTAGTAGTTAATGGGATACAATAGTTGAGAGGTCAGGGTCAGAGGTCCCATGGAAGGCCAAAGCCGAAATGCACAAGAGATTGATGTGCAAAGTTAGAGCACATGGGATTGGGGGTAGTGTACTGACATGGATTGAGAACTGGTTGTCAGACAGGAAGCAAAGAGTAGGAGTAAATGGGTACTTTTCAGAATGGCAGGCAGTGACTAGTGGGGTACCGCAAGGTTCTGTGCTGGGGCCCCAGCTGTTTACACTGTACATTAATGATTTAGATGAGGGGATTAAATGTAGTATCTCCAAATTTGCGGATGACACTAAGTTGGGTGGCAGTGTGAGCTGCGAGGAGGATGCTGTGAGGCTGCAGAGCGACTTGGATAGGTTAGGTGAGTGGGCAAATGCATGGCAGATGAAGTATAATGTGGATAAATGTGAGGTTATCCACTTTGGTGGTAAAAACAGAGAGACAGACTATTATCTGAATGGTGACAGATTAGGAAAAGGGGAGGTGCAAAGAGACCTGGGTGTCATGGTACATCAGTCATTGAAGGTTGGCATGCAGGTGCAGCAGGCGGTTAAGAAAGCAAATGGCATGTTGGCCTTCATAGCAAGGGGATTTGAGTACAGGGGCAGGGAGGTGTTGCTACAGTTGTACAGGGCATTGGTGAGGCCACACCTGGAGTATTGTATACAGTTTTGGTCTCCTAACCTGAGGAAGGACATTCTTGCTATTGAGGGAGTGCAGCGAAGGTTCACCAGACTGATTCCCGGGATGGCGGGACTGACCTATCAAGAAAGACTGGATCAACTGGGCTTGTATTCACTGGAGTTCAGAAGAATGAGAGGGGACCTCATAGAAACATATAAAATTCTGACGGGGTTAGACAGGTTAGATGCAGGAAGAATGTTCCCAATGTTGGGGAAGTCCAGAACCAGGGGTCACAGTCTAAGGATAAGGGGTAAGCCATTTAGGACCGAGATGCGGAGGAACTTCTTCACCCAGAGAGTGGTGAACCTGTGGAATTCTCTACCACAGAAAGTTGTTGAGGCCAATTCACTAAATATATTCAAAAAGGAGTTAGATGAGGTCCTTACTGCTAGGGGGATCAAGGGGTATGGCGAGAAAGCAGGAATGGGGTACTGAAGTTGAATGTTCAGCCATGAACTCATTGAATGGCGGTGCAGGCTAGAAGGGCCGAATGGCCTACTCCTGCACCTATTTTCTATGTTTCTATGTTTCTAGGATAGGGCCGACACGGAGCATCGAGGAACTGCTGTCCGAGGCAGGCGAGTGAAGTCCAGAAGCTATTTGAAGTGTCGAGTTGGAGGATGTGCTGTAGGAGGGAGAGTCGGTAGCGGTGCAGAAAGATGATGGTGGTGTTGTCACAAGTTTGTGGATCGCGGCCGATCGCCGTGAAACCACAGTCAGGGTCCAGCAAAGGAGAACAAGTAGGACGACTGAACCAGCAGCTGCTAGCAAGGAATCAGCAGAGCTGAGAAACCAGTAGAACTAGTTCAGCAGAGACACAGCCGCAGTTAAAAGGAAAAACCTTGCAGAAAAATAACAACCAATTATATAAAAGTGGCGTGTTGTTGCTTGGTATTTTTTTGTAACGTGGGGATTGATCCAGTCGAAGATCTCATTCATTACTGACACAAAAAATTGCTATATCTGTTCCTTTTCCTTTCTATAATTTCTATTTCGTTTGATATTTTGTTTATAGTTTTATACATTAGCAATCTGAAATGTAAATAAGCTTTGATTTATCCCTGAGGCTAATACTGAGGACTGCCCCATGCTTGTTGCACAGGATTAGGAGGAGGCCATTCAGCCCCTCCAGCCTTTTCCACCATTCAGTCAGATATCACTGATCTGTACTTCAACTTCATTGACCTGCCTTTGATCCCTAATCCCTCGATACCCTTACTTAACACACATTTAACCATCTTGGTCTTCGATTGGCCCAGCATCCACAGCCTATTAGGGAAGGGGAGCTCCAGGAAATACAAGCCGTAATGTAACCCTTTAAGCCCCAGTACCATTCTGGTGAATCTGTACTATAGCCCCTCAAAAGCCAATATATCCTTCCTGAGCTGCATTGCTTAAAACTGAAAACCATACTCCCAATGGGCTCTGACCAAGGCTCTGTACAACTGAAGCATCGCGTCTTCCCCTTTGTATTCCAGTCCCCTTGAGATAAAGGCCAACATTCCATTCGCCTTTTTGATTATTTTTGTAGCTATGCATTAGATTTTTGTGATTTGTGTACATAGAAACCCAAATCCCTTCGCTCCTCCACAGCTCCTCGTCTCTCGCCAGTATGAAAATATTCTAATTTGTCTTTCTTGGATCCAAACTCTCTTAATGTGCACTGCTCCACAATGAACTCCACCTACCATAGTTTTTCCCACTCATTTAGTCTGTCTACGCCCCTTTTGTAACTTCCTGTTCCTACCCACACAACTTACTATGCCTCCTAACTTAGTGTCATCTGCAAACTTGAATATACTGCTCTCTATTCTTTCATCCAAGTCATTGATATAGATATGGTGATAGGCTTGAGGTACCAGTACAGATCCCTGGGGGGGGGGGACTAGAATCCTTCAACCCCGCTCTCTTGCTTCTGCCTCTCAACCAATTAACAACCCATATCACAAGGTCACTCCCCCGTTCCATTTGCTTTTATTTTTGCAAATATTCTTGTGTAGAACTTTATCGAATGCTGTCTGGAAGTCAATATGGACAATGTCCATAGACACTTTTCTATCCACCATGTTAGTGCTCTAATCAGCTAGATTTGTCAGACGTGCCAATGGTGGGGCGAGCGAAGTTGGGGGTGTCAGGAGTTGCAGAGATCTCTGTGGGTTGTGGGGCTGGAGGAGCTGCAGAGATGGCAAGAGCCAAGGCCATGGAGGGATTTGAAAGCGAGGATGAGAATTTAAAATCAAGGCGTTACCAGATGGGGAGCCGGTGTGGGTCAGTGAGCAAAAGGGGTGATGGGCGAACGGGATCTGGTGTGAGTTAGATACGGGCAGCAGATCTTTTGGTGCGTTTTGGAACATTCTAAATACATCCTGTGCTGGAACGATTCAGTCCTAAGAACATTCAAAACGATATCCCTATGGTTTCAAATTATCAAGGGGTTTTTTCGGGTAGAGGTAGAGAAGATGTTTCAACTTGTGGGCGAGTACAAAACTAGGAACATAATTATAAGACGATCAGTAATAAATATGTGTTTAGAAATGTGGAGTAGTTGAGGCGATTAACATAAATGCATTTAAGGAGAATCTAGACAAGTGTATGAGGGAGAAAGAAATGGAAGGATTTGATGATTGGGTGAGATGAAGCAAAGTAGGAGGAGGCCCGTGTGGAGTATAAACACCAGCATGGACCAATTGAACCGAATGTAACTATATGACATACCCTTCTGGTGCTGTCTGTCATTAAATCACTAACCCTAAGCAGCATACCTAGAGTTCTGATTTCTATATGATGGCCTAGAAATCCCGGTCGGCTGCTTCCTGCGGGCGATCGGGTAAAAAAAAAAAAGTGTAAAAAGATGTGCACTTACCTGTTCCTGCTGCGCCCACGAGGGATCCTGGTCCTGAGGCCTCCACTGACTGCGCGTCGCAGTGCGTGCACATCAGGACGTCCGCAGGGCTGGAGCTGCAATCACATGGCTCTGGACACCAATCAGGTAACGTATTTCCTCATTCAATATTGGGAACTCCGTAAGTTGGAATTCCCATTATTATGAATGAGAACCCCCCACCCCCCCCACCGCCAAACACCCAAAACACAAATAAAAAATAGAAAAAAATACACCACATTTTTATTAATTTAAATGAGTTATTTATGTACTATAAAAAATAATATATTTTTCCAATTTAAAACATTTTTTTTTAATTTATTGTAGTGGGGAGGGTTTTTAAACAATAAAATGTCTTTTTAAAATTTTATTTTAATGTTTTTGTGTATTTTAAAACTCTTATGCCTGTAAAAGTAGGCTATGTGCCTGTTTTTATCAGGCGCAAGAGTTTTCAGGACATCCACTGGGTAAGCTGTGGGTAAATCCCGCAATCTTGCCCATGCGAATGTCCTGGCTGTGGAGATGCGGAGTTTCTGTCAAGCTCCAGCTTGACGGATCAGAATGCGTGCATTTGCTGAAAACCGCCTTTTGCGGTGCCTTCCCAGGTCTGTACACACTCCGTACGGACCCAGGAGGCTGGAATTTATGGTCCATTAGCAAGATATTCATATTAGACGATCTGTAAAAACGCTTTATGTAAATTTCCTGCAGCTTAGCCATTGTCTATTTTGGTGGTGGTTTATGTTGTGAAATGTGATCTGAGTAAACCTGCGCAGTGCCGTCATCCCCGTGCTGCACGCTTGTAATCAGTGTGGACATATGACAGAATTTGCAGAATTTGCAAAATAATGTGTAATTACAGTGGGCTGCTTCATAATCTCAACATGATTTCTGTATCTTTTCAATGTAATGGTCCAGTACATTATGTAATGTAGTTAAAGAGCTAATGTTGTTCCTATTATTTTGTTGCAGCACTGCCCGAGCAGCAGAAGGACCCATTTACAAAGGAATCTGTAAGTGCTTTTCCCGTTCAAAAGGTCACGGATTTATCACCCCTATAGATGGAGCACCAGACATCTTTGTTCACATCTCTGAGTAAGTTGCGAGAGCCAAAAGCATGTTTACATGGAGTGATACCATTTGTTTACCATATCCTCATGATATCAAGAGTCCAAAAAACGAATGCTTGCAAAAAGTAACAGCATTGTATTAAAAGTGCCTGAGCCTAGGTTGAATAGGTTGATAACTTGCAAGTACAGTGGAATCTGTAAATTACGGAAACTTTTTTTTTACAGTTATTCTTATTTTCAGAATGGTCATTGCATGTACTGTGAAATATTTTGAGGAGAATAGGGAGTTCTGTGCCCAGCATCCATAACGGCAGAGAAACCGCTCTGTCCATGGCATAGAGCCGTGCACTCACTCAATCCCAGAGATGGAGCGGTTTCTCTACTGCTATGGATGCTGGGTAAAGAGCTCCCCATTCCACAAAAGCAGTTCCTTTCACAAAACCCGCTGCCGCCTCGCCCTGACCTGCGAGACTTTGGGGGCAGAAAGGAAGCAAGCTGCCAGGGGAATCGCTAGTGATCCTGACGCAGTGAAAGTTCCAGATACAGCAGCTTTGCAACAGGCTGTGTTCCATGTTGTAAAAGGGCTTGGTGCATTGAAGGCTGTTCGTAGTTCGTAATTTGCGAATGTCCATGGTTTCAGAGTGCCCCTTTGTATATTTTTCATGTGTTCTTAACACTGTTCTATCTATCTATTTAACTTTCCTTTTTCTTTTCCTTTCTCACTGATTTATTTGCCCCTGTTCAGGTTGACATAAATGTCCCTCTCGTGCAGCAGCTGTGGCATACTAGTAGAATCTGCATTGAATAATAGTGGAAGGAATTTTGAATTCATCGCCATGTTTTGCCAACACAGCTGACCTAATCCATTAAAAAAAACAATAATAGTTGTTGGAATTGTAATATTGAGCTTAATTATTTCAGAAAGAAAGGTGAAAAGCAAATAAATGTTCATTTACAAAATGAAGTACATTTGAATAAACTAAAAAAATCCATAACTTGCTTTGAAATAATCACAAATACCCTGTATTACTTTAAAAAACAAATTCTAGGAATGTGAAGAGAATAAGAGATCAAATAAATGAATGGGTCATCTGGCAGACACACCGATTACTACAACAACAATTTGCATTTATATAGTGCCTTTAATGTAGTAAAACGTCTCGAGGTGCTTCACAGGAGCGTTATCAAACAAAATTTGACACCGAGTCATGTAAGGAGATATTAGGACAGGTGACCAAAAGCTTTGCAAAGAGGTAGGTTTTAAGGAGCATCTTAAAGGTAGAGGCAATGAGGTTTAGGGAGGGAATTCCCTCTAGGACCTTGGCAACTAAAGCCACGGCTACCAAAGATGGAGCGATGAAAATTCGGGGTGCACAAGTGCCAGAATTGGAGAAGTGCAGAGATCTGAGGATTGTAGGGCTGGAGGAGGTTACAGAAATAGCAAAGGATGAGACCAAGGAGAGATTTGAAACCAAGGATGAGAATATTAAAATTGAGGCGTCATAGGACTGGGAGGCAATGTCGGTCAGCGAACACAGGTGTGAAGGGTGAACAGGACTTGGTGTGAGATAGGATATGGGCAGCAAAGTTTTGGATGAGCTCGAGGGTGCAAAGTGGGGGGCTGGCCAGGAGAGCACTGGAATAGTCAAGTCTAAAGGTAATAAAGGCATGGATGAGGGTTTCAGCAGCAGATGAGCTGAGGCACTGTCGAGATGGACAATGTTACAGCGGTGGAAGTATGTGGTTTTGTTGATGGAGAGAATATGTGGTCGAAAGCTCAGCTTGCGGTCAAATAGAATGCCAAGGTTGCGAACAGCGCGATTCAACCTCAGACAGTGGCCAGGGAGAGGGATGGAGTTGGTGCCTGAGGAACGGAGTTTGTGGTGGGGACTTCAGGTCATGTAGTTTATTGTACAGTTTGATCTGTCTTTTGAATAATAACATTAATCTTTCTCTCGAGAGATCAAAGGTTCATAACGTTCATGAGTACGACATTTGAGTTAGGAAATCACTTGGAATCTGTGGCACAGAGGTCATTTGGCCCAACAGATTTATACCAGTGTTTAAACTTTCACTCTCCATCCTGCCCCCATATCGTTCAGTTCCCTTCTTCCTCACGTATGCATCAAGCCTTTCCTGAAATGTCTCGATGCTTTCTCCTTCAATCGCCAATTGTGGCACTGTATTCCACATTCTCTCACTGTGTGAAGAAATTCCTCCTAAATTCCTTATATGATCTGTTAGTGACTATCTTACATTTATGCACCTGTACCCTCAGATCTCTCCCCATTTAGTTTCGTACCTTCCAAGGAATAAGCCGTCTCCTCATTCCCTCCCAACCCAAATGACCTCCCTCATACTTTGCTAAATTGAACTTCATTTTCTGTTTATCTGCCCACTGTGCACCCTCTCTAGTGCAATCACGTCCTTCCTATAATACGGGGACCAGAACTGCACGCAATACTCCAGCTGTGGCCTAACCAGAGTATTATACAATTTAAGCATAACCTCCCTGCTCTTGTATTTTATGCCTCGCCTAGTAAAGGCAAGCATTCCGTATGCCTTCTTAACCACCTTATTCACCTGGTCTGCTACTTTAGGGATCTGTGGACAAGCACTCCAAGGTCCCTTTGTTCATCTACACTATTAAGTGGCCTACCGCTTAATGTGTATACCCTTTCCTTATTAGTCCTCCCTAAGTGCATCACCTCACACTTCTTTGAATTAAATTACATTTGCCACTGCTCTGCCCACCTGATCGGTAGATTGATATCCTCCTGCAGTCCATGACTTTCCTCTTCATTATCAACCACACAGCCAATTTTAGAGTCATCTGCAAACTTCTAAGTCATACTCCCTATATTCAAATCTAGATCATTGATGTATACCACAAAAAGCAAGGGACCTAGTGCTGAGCCCCGCGGAACCCCACTGGAAACATCCTTCCAGTCACAAAAACATCCATCAATCATTACCCTTCGCTTCCTACCTCTAAGCCAATTTTGGATCCAACTTGCCTCTGGTTGTTCGATTTTCTCCGCCCACCACACCCCCACCCCAAATCCATCTTTCAACAACACATTAAAACCCTTTTATAGGTTTATTCTTAAATCTCACCATTTAAGGAGATCCTGTTTGACATTCTGTAATTATTGTAGCCTGGTCCTTTTTTTTTTACTTAATTTTGTAATCCACTTACTGAGTGAGTATCTGAGAAGCGGGTTGGTTTTATTGCACCAAGCTCCATTGCAAGATGGCCTGAAACTAAACATTGAATGTTGGTGCATTTTTGTAATTCATTCTTCAACTGCTGAAAAATAGGGGCTCTAACACCAGCTTATTCTCCCAGGTTGAATGCTTATGGACTTGTTCAGAATGATTGCAGGAAAGAACCATTGTTCTCCACGTTCTCCTGTAAAAGTTCCTATCATAAAACAAAATCGTAAGAGTGGCCAGAATGTTTGCCTTCAAACAACGGTGACCATCATGTTGCATCTATATTGTAGAATGCTGTTTAAAACATGCACGCATTCTTCAACCTCTTCAATTTAAAAAAAAAAATAGATTTGGATCTGTTTCCCTCATTTGTGATAGACAAATAGTTAAAATGCATTTGGCGACAAATGCTTGAGATAGATGTTGACTCCAATGAATGTAAAGCTCATCAAATTAGACAATTAGTTTTTTAATAAACCTGTTTAAGAACAGCAACAGACAAAATCTTTCTGATGGCTCTAATTATCATTGCACCAATTTCCATTAGTGTGAGAGCTGTAATACAATCTTCCCTTGCTGCAGCTTTCAAGATCCATTTGGATGACTAATTTATGTTCGTTGCCATGACTGCATTTTGGCTATAGACTATACAATTAGCACCACACTTGGCAGCAGACATCCAAGGGTTTGTTATGTTAGCAGGAGACTAGTCTCATAAGTTACAGGTGTATTTGCAGGATTGAGCAAGTGCAGAACTAAGATGTAGAGGTTAGGATGACTGTATTTTCTTTTATATGTAAAATGAGGCAAGTAGGTGTGAGAAAACAGTGTAGCTATAACCAGCGCAATCAATAATGGTCTCTTCCATTTTACTGCAGCTGAGCTTTTCTCCCATACTAATAAATGATCAACGCCCAAAAGAAATGCCTTCTTAAAGTGGCTTTTCAGGCTTTGTTCAAAAAAACAATTGTCGGAGAATTGTGGAGCCTTGCCAAGGAATGAACAGCAATGAACACTAAGTTCTGACTCATCAAGACCTGTGAGTTAATTATCTAACGAAAGGGCCATATTTCAAAGTTACTTCAAAAAAAGATAGAAGTTGGTAGTACAGTGACGTCTTCGATCTGTTTTCTTGGTTTGTTTACTCCTGGTGAATTTTGCATTTCTGTGTATTCCGACACTCGAGTGCTCCCCTACCTGAGGTAATGGCGGCTGGTGTTCAACTGACAAATTGCCTGTGATCCAGAAGGCCAATTAACCGCAGCTGTGAATAGCTCATGATGTATTTGCATTAAGGGCGGGAGTACCCTGTCACTGCTCATTGCTTTGAGATGTTGTCTGCAGTCACTTGTACAGGGGTGCTTGGTGGCCCAGAACTGCAGGTGACCTGCAGCTCACATGACTGCAGCGGCGCTTCTCCATAAGCCACTTCTGGAACCCCACCTCTTTAGTTCGCCCTAAAAAATTCCGTAAACATTTCAAGTATGCTGTCCATAAGGTTCCCGGCAGTGAAGTGAGCTTTCCGAGATTTTCACTGTGGCTCTTTTAACCAATATTTGTGCACTTTCTATTTGGATAAATAAATTGTAATTTATATCTGATCTGTGCCAGTTTGGGTTTGTTGAGAATTGTGAAAGCAGCACTAACACTGATCGGCCATTTCTTGTTCCATTTGTCAAATGCAAACTCCACAAAAACTTTGGCAGTAAAATTGCTCACATTGTCATCTTGATTTGGATTTATTAACTAATACAAAATAAAGGCAATGAACCAAGGACATGGGAAATCTGGCTCTTGGTCTTCTGAATGAACAAAACTATTGCCAGCTTTTTGAGATTCACTATGGAGTCTCATAATTAAGTATTTTTCACACTTGTGATTACCAGGGAAAGTTAAACATTTAGAAAGCAAGCATTATCTAACCTGCAGATAAATTTACATGCTGCCAATGTATTAATTTCATTCCCCCCCCCCTCTTATAACTAGTTTAGCTCCAAAGCTAGCCATGAATGGGCCTCAAGTTGTGACTCTGGAAAAAAAACGAGGTAATGTGCTGCACACTGCAATCTAACAAGTGTATACTATTGAGGTTAGTCAGGTGGAATGATTGTAGGGGAAAAGGTTTGTCAGTGACTGGTGTGAAGCAGGAGTGCCACTATAATTTTTAATGCAGAATGAACTGTTCCACGTGGAAAATGGACAGTGTGGCTATTAGAATTCCAGAACATAAAGGCTGGAATTTTGCAGGGGTGTATCTCATCATCATATCATAAGCAGTCACTTGGAATCGAGGAAGACTTGCTTCCACTCTTAGAATGAGTCCTTAGGTGGCTGAACAGTCCAACACGAGAGCCACAGTCCCTGCCACAGGTGGGACAGACAGTCGTTGAGGGAAGGGGAGGGTGGGAGAGGTTTGCCGCACATTCCTTCCGCTGCCTGCGCTTGTTTTCTGCATGCACTCGGCGATGAGACTCGAGGCGCTCAGTGCCCTCCCAGATGCACCTCCTCTACTCAGGGCGGTTCCTGGACTCCCAGGTGTCAGTGGGGATGTTGCACTTTATCAGGGAGGCTTTGAGGGTGTCCTTGTAATGTTTCCTCTGCCCACCCTTGGCTCGTTTGCCATGAAGGAGCTCCGAGTAGAGCGCCTGCTTTGGGAGTCTCGTGTCTGGCATGCGGACAATGTGGCCCGCCAGCAGAGCTGATCAAGCGTGGCCAGTGCCTCAATGCTGGGGATGTTGGCCTGGTCGAGGACGCTAACGGTGGTGCGTCTGTCCTCCCAGGGGATTTGTAGGATCTTGCGGAGGCATCGTTGATGGTATTTCTCCAGTGACTTGAGGTGTCTACTGTACATGGTCCATGCCTCTGAGCCAAACAGAAGGGCGGGTATTACTACAGCCCTGTAGACCGTGAGCTTGGTGGTAGATTTGAGGGCCTGGTCTTCGAATACTCTATTCCTCAGGCGGCCAAAGGCTGCACTGCCTCACTGGAGGCGGTGTTGAATCTCTATCAATGTCTGCTTTTGTTGATAACAGGCTCCCAAGATAATGGGAAATGGACCACGCTGTACAGGGCCACGCCGTGGATCTTGATGACTGGGGGGCAGTGCTGTGCAGCGAGGATAGGCTGGTGGAGGACCTTTGTCTTATGGATGTTTAGTGTAAGGCCCATGCTTTCGTATGCCTCAGTAAATATGTCGACTATATCCTGGAGTTCAGCCTCTGTGCGCAGACGCAGGCGTTGTCCGCGTACTGTAGCTCGACGACAGAGGCTGGGGTGATCTTGGACCTGGCCTGGAGGTGGCGAAGGTTAAACAGTTTCCCACTGGTTCTGTAGTTTAGTTCCACTCCAGCGGGGAGCTTGTTGACTGTGAGGTGGAGCATGGCAGCGAGGAAGATTGAGAAGAGGATTGGAGTGATGACGCAGCCCTGTTTGACCTCGGTCCGGATGTGGATTGGGTCTGTAATGGATCTGTTGGTAAGGATCACAGCCTGCATGTCGTTGTGGAGCAGGTGAAGGATGTTGACGAACTTTTGGGGGCATCCGAAACGGAGGATACCGCTCCATAGACCCTCGCGGTTGACAGTGTCAAAGACCTTTGTAAGGTCGAAGTAGGCCATGTATAAGGGCTGGCGCTGCTCCCTGCAGTTTTCCTGTAGCTGTCGCACTGCAAGGATCCTGTCCATTGTGCCCCATAGGGGACGAAATCCGCACTGTGAGTCCGGGAGAAGCTCCTCGGCCACAGGGAGAAGACAGTTGAGGAGAATTCTAGTGACAACTTTCCCAGTGGCTGATAGCAGGGAGATTCCTCTGTAGTTGCTGCAGTCGGACTTGTCCCCTTTTTTTAAAGATGGTCACAATCACTGCATCTCTGAAATCTCCCGGCATGCTCTCCTCCCTCCAGATGACAGAGATGAGATCATGTATCCGCACCAATAGCGCCTCTCCGCCATACTTTAGCGCCTCTGCAGGGATTCCATCCGCTCCCGTAGCCTTGTTGTTCTTGAGCTGTCTTACGGCTTTTCCTACCTTGTGCAACGTTGGGGTTCCACTGAGATGGTAGCGGGTTGCATGCTGCGGGATGGAGTCGAGAACATTTGAGTCAAAGGCAGAGTTTCGATTGAGGAGATCATCGAAGGGCTCCTTCCAGCGTACCCTGACTACCTTGGTGTCCTTGATGAGTGTTTCCCCATTCTTAGCCAGCAGTGGGGTGGGACCTTGGGAGTTTGGACCGTAGGTGGCCTTGAGGCCAGTTGTTGTATCTCCTGTTCTTTAGGTCGCGGTTTTTTGTTGGACCTCAGCCTTGAGCCGCCTGTAATGTTGCTTTGCTGCTCCCGAGTTGGGTTATTGATTGAGGCTCAGAAATGTTCTGCGCTTGTGATCTATTAGTTCTTGGATCTCCTGATCATTCTCATCAAACCAGTCCTGGTGTTTTCTGGTTGAGTGACCAAGTATCTCTTCGCAGGCACTGGTTATGGAAGTCTGGAGAGCAGACCAAGCGCTGTGGGCATTCTGCATCTCAGGGTCATCAAGGCTGTGAGACGCTGGCTGTATAGGACTCTCTTAACTGGGTCTTTAAGTGGTCCGGCATTGACTTTTTTGCAGCACTGCTTCTGCTGTCCCCTCCGCTTTGGGGCTATGTTGATGTCAATGACGGATTGGATTAGGCGGTGGTCCATCCAGCAGTTGTCAGCTCCTGTCATGGCGCGGGTGATGCGCACATCCTTCCGATCCCTGGCTCGGATGATGACATAGTCGAGCAGGTGCCAGTGTTTGGAGCGAGGGTGTTGCCACAGTGCCGTATATTTGTCCCTCTGGCAGAACAGGGTGTTGATGAGAAGTTCATGTTCGAGACATTTTGTCAGGTGTAGGGTACTGCTGGAGTTGGCTTTCCCTAGTCTCTCTCTGCCAATTATGCCTCCCCAGAGGGTGTGTCTTTGCCGACCCTGTCGTTGAAGTCACCTAGGGGGATCAGCTTGTCGAACGTAGGGATGTTTCGAGGTTGAAATAAAAACCCTCTTTGGTCTCATCCGTTGCATCGAGTGTTGTGGCGTACGCACTGATGACTGTGGCGCATTGGTTCCGGGATAGGTTGAGTCGAAGAGTCATGAGGTGTTCGTTGACCCCGCAGAGGGCGTCTTTGAGCTGGTCGACCAGCTCATTTTTGATGGCGAAGCCAAATCCGTGAAGGCGGCGTTCTTCCTCTGGTTTTCCTTTCCAGAAAAAGTTGTAACCTCCACTTTGTTCCTTGAGCTGGCCTTCCCCTGCCCACCGGGTCTTGCTTAGAGTGTCGATATCAAAGTGTCTTAAGTTCCCGGGCAACTATGGCGGTGTGGGAGGTCAGCGGGTGCAATTGGGGGTGGGTGGGAAAGTCGTGTTTTTGACAGCGGGTCGGGACCCTGCTATCAACCCGTCACGCGCCTTTCCCAGTGCCGGGTCTGCCAGCGGTGAGCAGACCCAACCGGCAGCGGCTGGGAACCCAATTTAAGTGATTAGCATCTAGTTGCCAGATGCTTAACAGCGTTTTTTCACTTCCCTTTTTGTTTTAACTTCATTTCCATGGGATCCCTGCTGAGCGCAGACTATGGCTGTCAACCTGAGGCAGGAGTTCAGTGACCATTGCTCCAGCTGATTACTTTGACAGCTTCAAATGTTCAGTAAAAGCTCCCACCAGACTGATGCTCACTTTCCTCAGGCGGAAGCTTTTTTTCACTCCATTTCCAGCACACACTCTGCAGGCTTTCCACTTTCCATTCTTCAACCACTCTCACCTCATTGGAAGAACTCTCTCACTATTAACAGAGTGCTTTTCTCATCTCTACTTCACCTGCCATCTGTTCCATCAACATGGGTGCCCTTTATACTCTCTCACTTTGTTCCTCAGAATCGCAGCATGATCAACCCCCACACCAGCAGCAGCAACAACACCAACAACCTTCTCCATGATCACCTGATGCTGCACAGGACATGGGGCATCAGCACCCGACCACATTGCAGCCAGGGATCGCCTCACCATGGCCAGATTTATCTCACTTGACGCTGTACACCCTGGCTGCCACATGATGCATCAGGTTGGCACCACCCCACACCAACATCATAAAGCATCCCTACAATGCCCAAACCATTCCTTTCACACTCATCATGATTGCAGGAGATACCGTTATGTCTCACCATTCATTGCAATTCAACACAGAAACTGTTCATGAACATTGCATAACCCCCCCAAGTGCCCCCTTGTGTGTTGTTAGTTGGTATGATTGCACTAGGGTGAGTGTGAGGGATGGCTAGTGAGATGAGGATGTGCTAATGCAGATAGAGAGGGATGGGTGGAGGTGCAAGGTAAGTTGATGTGAGTAAGGATGTGCAGGAGTAGGGTAGGGAAGGCAGAGTGATGGGGATGTGATGAGTGACACAACAGAATGAGGTTAAGTGTGACTTTGTACTAATGTTTCATGATCTACTGAGATAATTGAAACGTTTGTGGCACTGTACCCAGGTCCACCTGACGACATCGCTGCTTGTGTCCTCCTGTGCAATGTGCAACCAGGCTGTGTTGATCTCCTGGGGAGGTCTCTTCCACCCATGGGAAGAGAAGAGAACCTCCCTGCGTGCTGTGACTCCCTCCATAAAAATAAGGAGGGAGTCATGGGAGAGCTTGGGTGCAGCCCTGTATATCTGTGCAGTGCTTGTCAGTGTTTGCAGCATCTCAATGCTGTAGAACACTGACAGCACAGCTGTCAAGAAAAATGTGGCCATGGGCCCTTTAGGGAAATCGGCTGATGCCGCATCATGAAATGACGTCACCAGACCTGCTTCCTCTAATTGGCCCGGGAAATGTGCTGGTGGGCTTAACAAACCCTATCAACGGAAAGTCATTTCACAGAGCGGGATGGAGCCAGCAGCAGAGTCGGGACCCGCCGAGATCAGCAAAATCGCAGCCAAAGATTTTGTTGGAAATAAGTTGAATGGATTTTGTAATGATGATGAGCAGCACAGCTGTCTGGGTTCAGTACTAGTTTTATCATTCAATTTCATGTTCTGATTTATGAGTGAGGATCTGGCATTCATAACCATGAGCATGTTATGAAAAAAGTCTTATTTCAATCAGGTTTTTCATATGAATAATCCAGATTCCATGGGAGGTCCAAACTAATCAGTCATGTTTCCCATATTGATGTTTATGATGCATGCTGCAGCTCAGGGAGCTCTCGCAATGTAAATATCCTGGTCAAGGTTTCAGAAGCTTCTATTGGGTCATTATCTTTCCTATTGATCAAAGACCTTTACACTGATTTGTGACAGAAGCTGTTCAATTAGAAGGTCTCCTGACATCCCTTGAAGGGACTATTGGAGATCTACAATTGATATAAGGATGTCTTTGAGGAATATGCCCTGTTCATATGCCCTGACAACATTTCACTGCAGTAACTTTTCAGGGTCATAAGACAACCTGGAATGTGAGGGATGGGAGGGAGTTATGGAATTCTTTCCTGCCACCGAGCAATGGTTTAATTCTCCCAACCCAAATTAGGGATCCAATGAGGGGATCTGCTTTCCTCTTGCAACAAATGGAGGAGGGTTCACAGGTCAGAAAGCGATGCTGTACTTTATATTTCAAGTTGCTGTTAACATAACTTAAAATTATTTGGATCACGCAAGAAGCTCTGCTGAAGCAAAGTGGTCTGCAGCAACTGTCTAAAAAAATAATTAGTGGAACCTAAAATAAATATTCTGGGTTCATATTGCCTGCTACATAACTCATCTTCCTGGAGGAATATGTTTGCCTTTTATCTTTACAGTAATGGCTTTTTAGTTTGAGATTAAAAAAACAGTTCTACACAGAGTAACAACTGAGCCAGAAGTATAAAGACATTTATAAGAAATAGGAGCAGGAGTAGGCCAAACAGCCCTTTGTGCCTGCTCCACCATTCAATAAGATAATGACTGATCTATGACCTCAACTCCACTTTTCTGCCCTATCCCCGTGGCCCTTGATTCCCTTAGAGTCCAAAAATCTGTCGATCTCAGCCTTGAATATAGAAACATAGAAAATAGGTGCAGGAGTAGGCCATTTGGCCCTTCGAGCCTGCACCACCATTCAATAAGATCATGGTTGATCATTCACCTCAGTACCCCTTTCCTGCTTTCTCTCCATATCCCTTGATCCCTTTAGCCGTAAGGGCCATATTTAACTCCGTCTTGAATATATCCAACGAACTGGCATCAACAACTCTCTGCAGTAGAGAATTCCACAGGTTAACAACTCTCTGAGTGAAGAAGTTACTCCTCATCTTGGTCCTAAATGGCTTACACCTTATCCTTAGACTGTCTCCCCTGGTTCTGGACTTCCCCAGTATCGGAACATTCTTCCTGCATCTAACCTGTCCAGTCCCATCAGAATTTTATATGTTTCTATGAGATCCCCTCTCATCCTTCTAAACTCCAGTGAATACATGCCCAGTCGATCCAGTTTCTCCTCATATGTCAGTCTTGTGATCCCGGGAATCAGTCTGGTGAACCTTCGCTGCACTCCCTCATTGGCAGGAACGTCCTTCCTCAGATTAGGAGACCAAAACTGAACACACTATTCCAGGTGAGGCCTCAGCAAGACCCTGTACAACTGCAGTAAGACCTCCCTGCTCCTATACTCAAAACCCCTAGCTATGAAGGCCAACATGCCATTTGCCGCCTTCACCGTCTGCAGTACCTGCATGCCAATTTTCAATGACTGATGAATATATTCAATGATTGAGAATGCACAGCCCTTTGAGGTAGAGAATTCGAAAGATTCACAACCCTCTGAGTAAAGAAACTATAGAAAATTGTTGTTTTATTTTCATTCTGAGAATGAGAAATGTGTAAAACTTTATATTTTCTATTTGGCCATCACTCTTAAAGTTGTTCCCTGTCTACATATGGCAGTAAATATATGTGCTGAATAATTGAACAATGAGTTTAGAAGGATGAGAGGGGATCTCATAGAAACCTATAAAATTCTAACGGGACTGGACAGGTTAGATGCAGGAAGAATGTTCCCGATGTTGGGGAAGTCCAGAACCAGGGGAGACAGTCTAAGGATAAGGGGTAAGCCATTTAGGACCATGATGAGGAGTAACTTCTTCACTCAGAGAGTTGTTAACCTGTGGAATTCTCTACTGCAGAGTGTTGTTGATGCCAGTTGATTGGATATATTCAAGATGGAGTTAGATAGGGCCCTTACGGCTAAAGGGATCAAGGGGTATGGAGAGAAAGCAGGAAAGGGGTACTGAGGTGAATGATCAGCCATGATCTTATTGAATGGTGGTGCAGGCTCGAAGAACTGAATGGCCTACTCCTGCACCTATTTTCTATGTTTCTATGAATTAAAAGCTGCCATGAAGGTCGTGGTGTTTTAAAAATTTGTTCTGGGATGTCGGCGTCCAGCATTTATTTCTTAACCCTAATTGCCCTGGTGGTGGTGGTGAGTCACTGCCTTGAACTGCTACAGTCTGTGTGGTGAAGGTACTCCCACAGCACTGTTGGGGAGGGAGTTCCAGGATTTTGGCCCAGCGACAATGGATATATGGGCCCAAGTTTCGGCCTCAGTTGCTCCTGATTTTTTGGAGCAACTGGTGTAGAACGGAGTATCTTAGAAATTCAAATTCTCGGCATTTAGTTTGCTCCAGTTCTAGTCAGTTAGAACAGTTTCACTTTGGAACAGAATTTTTTTTTCAAAAGGGGCCGTGTCCGGCCACTTACGCCTGTTTTCAAAGTTTCGGCAGTGAAAACTTACTCCAAACTAACTTAGAATGGAGTAAGTGAAAAAGGAGAAGGCGGAGGGGGGGGAAAGGAGAAGGAGCAGGGGGGTGGGGGGGAGGAGAAAGGCGGGGGGGAGGAGAAGGGGGAGGGAAGGCTGAACGGGCCCGGCCTGGCCGGGCCCAAGACTTCGGGCAGGGCCCGTCCCCAGCACCAGATTTACAGGTAGGTGGCGTTGGGTCGGGTCAGGGGGAAGCGCGGGTCGGGGTCGGGAGCGCAGGTCGGGTCGGGGGGGGCGGAGGGAGGTCGGGTCCGGGGGGGGGGGGGGGCGGTCTGGAGCACGGGTCGGGTGGGGGGGGGGGAGAGGTCGGTCGGTTCAGGTCGGGGGGGCAGAGGGAGGTCGGGTCGGGGGGGGGGGGGCAGAGGGATGTCGGGTCGGGGGCGGGGGGAGGGAGGTCAGGTTGGGTCCGGTCCGGGTGGGGGTGTCGGGAGGTCGGGTCGGGGTGGGGGGGGGGTGGTGTGGTGGGAGGGAGGTGGGTTCGGTTCGGGTCGGGGGGGGGGGGTGGGGTGGGGAGAGGGAGGTCAGGTCGGGTGGGGGGGGGGAAGAGCGCGGGTCGAGTCCGGCCCGGTCCGGGGGGGGGGGTGGGGGGGGAAACAGAAGTTGAGTTGTTGCCGGGAGGAAGCAGGAGCTGGGTGTGGGAGGCAGCCTTATGCACGCAGCCCCAGTGAGGCCATTCGGCCAGGGCTAGGGGCTGCGTGCTTCGGGCCCCTCCCACACAGTTTTGGGCGCCTGGAGCTACTGCACATGCGCGCCCACTGTAGCGCGCATGTACAGAGGTCCCGGCACTGTTTTCAGTGCAGGGACCTAGCTCCGCCCCCTACAGCTCGTGCTGCGCCGCGCCCGGCTCCAGAGGACCAGCAGGGAGCCGGAGAATCTGTAAGTTTTTTTTAGGTGCACTTTGTGGCACGAAAAACGGGCGTCCAGGTCGGGGCTGTGCCGTTCTGGGCGCGGCCCGAAACTTGGGCCCTATATTTCCAAGTAAGGATGGTGTGTGATTGGAGGGGAACTTGGAGGTGATGGTGCTCCCATGCGCTTGCTGCCTTTGTCCTTCTAGGTGGTAGAGGTCGCGGGTTTGGGAGGTGCTGCCGAAGAAGCCTTGGCGAGTTGCTGACGTGCATCTTATACATGGTACACACTGCAGCCACAGTACGCCAATGGTGGAGGGAGTGAATGTTGAAGGTGGTGGATCAATCAAGTGGGCTGCTTTGTCCTGGATGGTGTCGTCCTTCTTGAGTGTTGATGGAGCTGCACTCATCCAGGTAAGTGGAGAGTAATCCATCACACTCCTGACTGTGCCTTGAAGATGGTGGAAAGGCTTTGGGGAGTCGGGAGGTGAGACACTTACCGCAGAATACCCAGACTCTGACCTGCTCTTGTAGCCACAATATTTGTGACTGTTCAAGTTAAGTTTCTGGTCAATGGTGACCCTCAGGATGTTGATGGTAAGGGATTCGGCGATGCTAATGCCGTTGAATATCATGGGGAGGTGGTTAGACTCTCCTTTTTTGGAGCTGGTCATTGCCTGCACTTGTGTGGTGTGACTGTTACTTGCCATTTATCAGCCCGAGCCTGAATGGCGTTCAGGTTTGTGTTTACAAGGGAAAAAGGAAGGACCACTTCTTAGTAGTCATATCAAGAGCGACATTGCCAGAGGCCTATTCACCCACTTGGAAAGCAAACAGTGAATTGTGCAGATTGACCAAAGTGTGGGCGAAAATAATTAGATTTCTACTTGACAAAAGGAGAGCAAAAGAACATTGAGGAAATGGGCTGGCCATATCTATTCCTCTTGTGTGCAATTATAAAAATTGCTGCTAAATCTATGCCTCAAGCTTTCTAAACATGGGGAAAAAATTGGAAATTGAATATGCCTGAAATATGCCCTGCTCATGGTCCCAAGGTAGCAGGGGAGGGAGCGTGGGCCAAAAACATGTTTATATTTTGAATCGAAGCGTGTATGATGAGGCTCTAACATCATTCATGCAGTGATGTGTGAAATGAAAAGCAAGAGCTTTTCGGTTTATGATGTTAGATTTCTGTTTGGAAGCATACTTAGTCATTAATAATCAATCTTTAGTGATAGCTACTTACTGACTGTTATCTTTCAGACACTGAGAAATCGTGACACTGCTGTACAATTTCTGCATGTCATTCTGTGCTCTCAGCGACCACCATCATCGAATCCTCAAGACAGTTCTTGTTGCTGTCGCCTCTGGCTGCAACCCGTTATGCCATCTAGTGTATGTAGAAGCAAAAACATCCTCTTCTGTTGCTGATTTGAAGGGATCTTGCAAACAATGGCTGAGATTCCAATGGAGAGGTTTTTGGGAGAGACACAACTTGTGCCCGTTCACAGATGGTCCAGTGACCCAAATACAAGTGCATGTTGTCATCATCGTAGGCGGTCCCTCGAACGAGGATGACTTGCTTCCACAAGAGTTCACAGATGTTTCAATGAAGGACCCAATGTTCCAGTCCTGAACTCCAGCTGAGGGGGTGGAAGATGCCTGTGTGTGGATTTTTTTAACGTGTGGTGACCGTTGCACACCAGCCACCACACGGGCTCGACAGAGCTAGGCCTTTATCCAGTGGCAAGGGTTGAATCAGGACGACTGGAGACCTGCTCTGCTGCACGGACCTAGTGCGTTCACATATCGCAGTGTGGGCTGGTCCGTGCTGTCCTTGGGCCCTCTGCTCTTATGGGCCCCGTACCTGTGTGAGACCGCCGTGGGCCACCCCGACCTGAGTGAGAACACCACCGCAGGTCAGGGCTATAAATAGAGCTGGAGCGGCAGGCCCTGGAACATCGCGCATGTTGTATATTCCTGGTGGGTGCATGGTGCCGGGGGGGATGGTCGGAGGGCACACACGCCTCAGGAGATGAGGCCAGAGGTTTCAGCCCTGGTCACGAGCTGGTGGTCCTGCGTTGCTCTCGCTAGTTGATGGATATCTTCTTCTGTAATAGATAAGGTAACATTGCACGGCATAAGCAGATGGATTTGGCAATAAACATTTAGGACTGACAAATTTATAAGTTCACTTACAAGTTTGCAGTACATTGCATAGGAATAAGATATTTCATACTGTAACATTCAAATTTATGTTGCGGTGCATAAAAGTAATCATTTAATCCTAATTTAGTTATTTAGTCATGCTTAAAGATTACAAGATAACATTGCAGATTCTAATTAGAATTTCCATACATCATTAAACAATAAATATGGATGATTTCAAATATAAATTTCAACTTACTCTTGCAGCCGCCTGTAGATTGTTCCATCTTTTGCGACACTGGTCCAGTGTCCGGGTTTCATTAGATGACAACGTGACTACGTCGGCAATCTCTGCCCAAATCCTCCGATATGCACGCTCATCTCGTGTCAGATCCTCCCACCTCGCGCTAACACTGTTCACTAGGGCCTCATTGGCCTCCTCGCTGAAGGGCTTGGCCCTTCGCCTTTTTACTGAACCCTTCATTCTTTAAATTTATATGACTTAAGGCTTTGTCAAAATACTTGCTTCCTTTCTCCTCTCTCTCTCTCTCTCTCTCTCTCTCTCAGACCCACACAGAGCTTCTGCGCATGTGTGAAGACCCTTGACCTCTCAAAACGCGGGAAGGAGCATCAACCTGAAAAAAAAATCAACCTGCACATGCGCAGTAATGCGTTGCTAGGGAAGCTTTTTTTTTTCATTCACTTCTGTTTTCTCTTCGCCGAGAAATCACATCGCCCATTTGACATTGCTGGGCTAAGGCCGAGTGGAAAATCGCAAAAAAAAAAAAAATGGGTCTTGAGCCGGCGATCAGCACGGGTGATACGTCCCGCATCGCTGGAACAAGGCCCATTTTTTTTCGGCCTTAGCCATCAAGTGGAAAGTCTAACCCATATGTTCCTAAAGTTACGATGCGAACTTGAGCCATGTGATCCTAAACTGAGCATTGTTAGCAGATCATCAGTGAGTAATTGTGGTTTGATGACACTATTGATGACTCCTTCCATCACTTTACTGATGATAGGAGATGGCTGATAAGGGTGGTAAGTGGCCCGATTAGATTTACCTTGAATTTTCTGGATAGGCCATACATGGGCAATCTTGCAAGTTGCCAGGTAGATGCCGGCATCATATCTGTACTGGAATAGCTTTGACGGAGAGCGGGGGCAGCCGGTTTGGGGCACAGGTCTTCAGTACTACAGCTGGGATATTATCAGGGCTTCATAGCTTGAGCTGTGGCTAGTGCACTCAGCTGCTTCTTAATGTCATGTGAAGTGAATCAAATTGAATTATACATTTGGCAGGTTTGTCTGAAAACACTTACAAAGATTTAAATCTCATCTCTTGCACTCGCATGCTGGGCTCCACTGTGGTTGAGAATGGGGTTGTTCACAGAGCCACCTCTTCCCGTTAGTTCTCTTATTTATTTTTTCTAACCAGTGAGACATCATTTCAAACACCTTCTGAAAATCAATATGCAATCTACTGCATTTCTATTATGTCATCTCTTCAAAAAAGTGATAAATTGACCAAACGTGGCTTGCCTTTGACAAATTCATGCTGCCTATTCTTGATTAACCTGTACATTTCGAAGTGCTCACTATTTTTACCTTGAATTGGAAATTCCAACAGTTTGCCTGCAATTGATAGATTAACTGGTCTTGGTGATTCAGGTTATCTTCCACTTCCTTCTTAATTTTTATAGAAACAATTTTTTCCCTACAGTTCACTAGATCTCACTACAGTGTCAGCTGTGGCTCAGTGGGTAGCACACTCGCCTCTGAGTCAGAAGGTTGTGGGTTCAAGCCCCACTCCAGAGCACAAAATCTAGGCTGACACTCCAGTGCAATGCTGATGGAGTGCTGCACTATCGGAGGTGCTGTCTTTCGGATGAGACGTTAAACCGAGACCTTGGCTGCCCTCTCGGGTGAATGTAAAAGATCCCATGGCACTATTTCGAAGAAGAGCAGGGGAGTTATTCCTGGTGTCCTGGACAATATTTATCCCTCAATCAATATAACAAAAACAGTTTATCCGGTCATTATCACATTGCTGTTGGTGGGAGTTTGCTGTACGCAGATTGGCTGCTGTGTTTCACACATAACAACAGTGACTCCATTCCAAAAGTATTGAATTGGCTGTAAAGCGCTTTGAGACGTCCGGTGGTCATGAAAGGCGCTATATAAATGTAAGTCTTTCTAAATAATCTACTAGACTTGCATTTTCAATTCCACCATCATTTGTAAAGAATATCTCCTTCATACCTATATCCTCCACAATTAAATCCCTCCTTCATCTTGAGTGGCCCTAGTCAAGCTCTTATTATTTCCTTTTAAATTATTCACTTGACATTTTCATATTCCCTTTAGTCTCCATTTTCATCTCCCCTCTACACTTTTCCTCACTTATCATTGGCATTGAGTCCTAACTTTATTTAATGCCTCCCTTTTTTAGTTCTAATCCCTCTGTTTATCCATGGAACTCTATTCTTTAAAGTTTGTCAACTTTTTGGCCAGATAATCTTAAGACACACTAAACTGCCTTTTTCCAGGCAGCATCTTTATCTTTGACTCTTAATGTTCCTGTCTATATTCTATGAACTCTGTTGTAGTTGCTATTTCCCAATTGTTCTCCAACTCATCAGTTATTTTCTCCACTTCCTTTTCCAGAAATAAATAGAAAGAACTTGCATTTATATAGTGCCTTCCACGATCTCAGAACGCTCTAAAGTTCTTTAAAGCCAATGAAACATTTCTGAAGTTTAGTCATTGTTGTAATGTAGGAAAGTGGCTGCCAACAAGGTCCCACAAACAGTAATGTGGTAATGCCCAGATAACCTGCTTTTAGTCATGTTGAGGGATAAATATTGGCCAGAATTCCCCTGCTACACTCAAATTTTACCATGAAATCCTTTACATCCACTTGAGAGGGCCCTCAGTACTGCACTGAAGTGTCAGCCTAGCCTACTATATACAGTAGACACCTCAAAACACTGGAGAAGTACCACCAGTGCTGCCACCGCAAGATCCTGCAAATCCATTGACAGGATAGACACGCCAACGTCAGTGTTCTCACTCAGGCCAACATCTGCAGCATCGAAGCACTGACCACGCTCGACCAGCTCCGTTGGGCGGGCCACATCATCCGTATGCCCGACACGAGACTCCCAAAGCAAGCGCTCTACACGGAGCTTCGACACGGCAAGCGAGCCCCAGGTGGGCATGGAAACGTTTCAAGGACACCCTTAAAGCCTCCTTGATAAAGTGCAACATCCCCACCAACTCCTGGGAATCCCTGGCCAAAGATCGCCCTAAGTGGAGGAAGAGCATCCGGGAGGGTGCTGAGCACCTCGAGTCCCATTGCCGAGAACAAGCAGAAAACAAGAGCAAACAGTGGAAGGAGCGTGTGTCAACCCAGGCTCCCCACCCACCCTTTCCTTCAACCACTGTCTGTCCCACCTGTGACAGAGACTGTAATTCCCGCATTGGACTCCTCAGTCACATGAGAACTCATTTTTTAGAGTGGAAGCAAGTCATTCTCGATTCCGAGGGACTGCCTATGATGATGATGTGCTCAAGTCTCGAGTGGGGCTTGAACCCATGATCTTCTGAATCGATAAGAGTGGTACCCACGGCACCATAGCTGACCAATCAAACAATGCTTCTTTCCTTGTTGGACTCAATGCACTGATCTAGGAAGTAGATCGTGGATAATTTCTAAAAAGCATCTAGGACTGTTTCTTGCATGAGCCCGTTTGATGTGTACGACCCTACAGTTTCTGTCCAAGAAAAGGAGAAAAAATGGTGGAAATGGCTTGATTTCTAGTGTCAGGGTTTTGAGACACCCTCACCAACAGATACCCTCACTGACCGACCTTGGATAAGGTATCAGAGTGTACCTAATTCCTATGGAAAGATTCCTGTTTCAACAAAGAGGGGAAGAAAATTGACAAAATAAAGAAAAAAACATTTAAAACTTAAGGGTAGTATTTTTATTACCAAAAGGCACTTGTTTGATTTGAGTACTTTTAGTGGGTGAAGGGAAAACCTTGTGATTGGAATGCTTGCAAGAATAGTGCCTGGTTCACAGGGAAGGGTAACGCAACTGGAATGCATTTAGCTATTTCAGAATGTCATAAAACTTTAACTAAAGTGTAATTGATCAAGCGTAGGTGTATTGTATGAGAAGATTCATATTTTATGATTCATAGTTATTTGACAAAATCGTTTTAGTAACGACACTAAACACAGCCCATTTCCTTTGTTAGCGAATGGCACAAACATTTGAATGTTCTAGCATTCATATATATAAACAACCAGCACAACACAACAGATTAGTATAATTAAATATCCCCTTTCTACAGAAAATGATCATCTGGTAATAACAGCTTTAAAGTAACTTAATTAATTTGCAGAAAGCAAGCTTTTGGTAACACTCCCACAGGCTCCATATGCTAAGCCCCATAGGAATTAGTCAGATGCATTGTGTATTTATAATTTTCTGTGATGCTGGGGAGATATCAAATAGTAAATTTGAGAACATTTTCAACTTTTCACCTGTGGGTAATTTTAAGAATCTGTAAAGTCTTGATGGGCAATACCTTGCCCTGGAAATATAATAATTATAGACAAAATGAAAATTGTTAGATTGACAGCAGGCTTTAGTACTGTGGTTGCTAAAGAATAATGGGCATTCAGCTCATCCAGATGTACAGAAATATTGGGGAAGAATCCACCTCTGCTTTCTTGTAAGGGAACCAGCATTATTCCCATATATTGCTTGTACTTTTTTCTATCTTTATATTATGTTGGAACATACAGCTTATGTTCTCTGAATGTTTTGCCTCTGACATTTGCCATCCATTGTCGGCTTGCACCATTTTTCATTAGCAATGATTCACTTGTGCATCAACTCACCTGGACATAACACCTGCCGAATTTATGAACAAGGTAAAGATAAACTTCTTGTGTGTGTCTATATAACATTGATATTTAAGTCTTGCTGCTGAATAAAGGCATAAGTTCTTTTGAGAAATGTACCACAAACAAGCTACCTTTTTTTTGCTTTATGCAGATGTGTATGGCCTCTTGGGCACATACTAGACTCAAATCAGTGCTGGAGCATGTATACCACTTTTTACAGTATGGAGTTGTGGCAGTAACAAATGAAATACAACGATATAGTACCTAAATTATTGCTCGCTCCCTCTTTCCCTTCCTCGCACATTGACGCCCACCCTCTGGAATTCTCTCTCTCAAACCCTCTACCTATTCGCCTCTTGTTCATCCTTTTAGACTCTCTCTTTAAAACCCACTTCTTTTCAGCCTTTCTCATAACACTTTCTTTGGCTCAGCAGCCATTTTTGTCAGATTACACCTTTGTGAAGCACCCTGGGATGCTTCACAATGTTAAAGGTGCTACACAAATGCAAGTTGTTTATTGTGCGGTTTGTTTAAAAGTTTTTAGCAATTTAAAAAAATGTGTTTTGGCTCCCATTTCCTGGAGTAAATGGACGATAGATTATAAAGAATCCTTGGATGTTTAAATTTACATCAGTAGTTTGCAGACTTAATAACAATGAGTGGGAAAGTTGCCAGTGAATTATGGTGAACATCATGAATGGGATTGACTCTTCCTAAATCCCATTACTTCCCTTTCCTCCTTTAAGACCCTCCTTAAAACCTACCTTTTTGACCAAGTTGTAGTTATAAAGTCTATCTAATGAGTGTACGATGTTTAGAGTTTGATAGCACTGTGGTGGGGCTGCTGGGGCTGATGAGGTCCTTTGGTCTGGCATTCCTGTGAAAGAGGAAGCTGAATTTTGAAAGAACTGGGAGTGGAATGTGGGATTTAACTCACTAGTAGATTCCGGAATTATTGGTAACTCTGGGAATGTTGTGCCATTTGTTTAAAAGTTTTAAGCACTTTTTAAAGTTTTGTTTCTGTCTTCCATTTCCTGGAGTTAAAGGATTATCTGTCGTCTGGCAGTGCTTCAGTCCTGGTGCGATTCAGGCCTGTCCACGAATGAGCTGACCACCTCGATAGTATGAGGGTCAGCTCATTTGAATATTTTTGTGCAAAAGCGAAATACTGCGGATGCTGGAATCTGAAATAAAAACAGAAAATGCTGGAAATCTCAGCGGGTCAGTCTGAAATTGTTGAACTCGATGTTGAATCCCTTCTTCGGGACTCAACATCGAATTCAACAATTTCAAACCTTAACCTCTGCCCATATTTTGCTCTGATGTATTTTTTCTCTCTTTGTTTCCCATGGCAGCTGATAATTATTCCGCCATTCACACCCTATCTAAACTAATATTTTTCTAACTTCTGCTATTCCCATCTCAATTCGGCCCATCGTTCCTTTTGTCTCTCTAATCTCTCCTGCCTCCCACCCTATCACAGACCTTCCCTTTTGTTCTTTCCTCCCCTCCCCCTTTCAGTGCTCCTCAAGAATTTGTTCCTTTCAAACATTTGCCAGTTCTGACGAAGGGTCATCAACTTGAAACGTTAACTGTTTCTCTCCACAGATGCTGCCTGACCCATCTGAGATTTCCAGCATTTTCTGAATATTTTTGTGGCCTGTTTCTCATGACTTGCCCAGGAACATTCGTGGGTTGGGGCCGTAATCTCAGGAACCAGACCCAGACGGGCTTTCTGTGGAAGGGGAGGGGATTATGATGAGAAATGGGGAATGAGAGGGTGAGGGAAGAGTCAGCCAGCGAGAATTTCTTTTTCCTGGGCTTGAGATGCTTCAGTTCATAACTTCAATACTTTTCATGGCCCTAGTGAGTCTCATGTGCAGTTTATGTGCACTACTTACTGGTTAAATGCTTTGGACTGAACTGAGGTACTGGGAGCATTGAAGGCCTCAGGCCTCGGGCCTCTACATCGAATAGATGCATGTGTCATCATATTATTGGCCTTTATATGTCAGCCGGATTTAAAACATTTAAATTTTAGTCATATGAGAAAGATATAATAAAGAAATTTCATAATTTGACACAGCTCTGCTTGCATCGTAACCTGATTATCTGTGTATTGGTAAATATGCAGAGTTCAACTAGGTACACGTGCCGTGAAAGTGATAGCATCTTTGGAAATACATCTGAAAGTACGTGGCATAAAGAAGTGCAAGTTTATTGATCATATGATTGAATGATATTGCTTGGATAATTTGGGAGGTCAGGTACTGTCACCATCTTGTGAATATGAAAATAGTACCAGACCTCCTGAGGACTATGTCGGTACCAATGTTTCCTTTAAGCTGCACGGCAGCGCACTGCTCCAGGGGACCCGCACAGCCAGCGAGCTGGCTTTTAAATAGAAAAACCGTGCATGTGCGGAATTTTGAATGGTCTGCGCAGCCTGTTAAAGGGGTCTTGCGGGCCCAAAAACAATTCGAGGTAAGATTGGTAGTTACATATCTGTATGCACATAAATGTAAATAAACATTTTATTCAAACTGAATCAAATGCTGATTTTTCTCCTTGGGCAATTGAGGCTTCTATTTTATTATTTTGGGACATGTTTGTATGTAATGATGAATTACATAAACAATGTCGTACAGTACAAATCTATCGGCCTGACTTATGTAATAATACATGGGCAACTCTTGGCTGAATCTGTTCTTTGTTTTTTTTATGTCAGTATCGAAGGAGAATATGTACCAATGGAGGGGGATGAGGTCTCTTACAAGGTCTGTTCCATTCCGCCCAAAAATGAGAAGAAACAGGCTGTTGAAGTGATCATCACCTACCAAGCACCAGGAACAAAGCACGAAACGTGGTCAGGACATGTTGTCAGTTCATAAAAATGGCCAGCTATCCTATCCTGCTGTCCGACAAGGGGGTTTCAGTATCAGCAAATATCTGAGTGAAGTGTTTGAGGTGTATGCATTCTAACCAACTACTTGCACGATTAAAACATTATATTTTTTACAAAGGTGTCATGTTTTAAACACTGAAAAATATTATTCATTAAACAACAGTTGGTTATTAGTTTGACTATCACTCATACTTTCCATATTTTCTATTACAGTATCTGAGCCAGTGAATGTATATGTGCAGCTTTGCATCAGGGATTCATGTTTTACATGCATCTCTTCCCTATCTCCAGAATGTGCAGTCCACAGAAAATAGTTATGTTACTCTACATTAAAAGCTGCACTTTCTTATAAAGCAGCACTGAAACAGAAGTTTAGCACTGCCCTACAAATCATTAATTTAGTTAGTTATAGTTTCATTGAATAATCTTCACAGAAAATGTATGGGTTTAATCATTGTAAAGGATATTCACTCTCTCATTTTCTGTTTTTCCTCTCCTCTGGTCTGTGTGATCCATTGCTGGAGGCTGATTGTGTGAGCAGGTGACTAGGCCAAATGCTCTCCAATCTCGCCAACAGGTGAAAGAGCACTACAGGTTTCCCTCCCTCAATGCAATGTGTACGTGAATTCAGTGGAGTCAGTGATCAAACCTACAATGATCACTCTGGTGCTGTGAACCTGGAGAGTTACTAACCTGTAGTCTACAGTAGTTTAAAATCTCCTGAGGTTTCAACCTCATAAATGCAATGCTTGAAGATTGTACCAATACTGATGCAGCAGATTCTATCTGGGATCTGACCCCCCAGCACAGCACTCATTGATCAGTACAGCTGTAAATGCTGCACATTTGTGAAATCTTAGTCTTGTTAACCAATTCTTGAATAGATTAATAGGACTTGTATCCTTTGATTTTAAAAATATTGGAATCACTATTTTTTCCTAATTGTGACTGGGTGACGGTGTAAAATGGACGATATCGATTACATCGCTTCTGAGTTTCATTTCTGTTGACTTTAAATTGGAAATGGATTGTATCTGTTATGTTGATGAGGCATCCCTTGTCAAACTTGCATTTGTTTTCCTATCTAAGTAACAAAGAGCTGAGCTGTGCTAATGAAATGTTAAATACTCAAAATTTGGGGGTTTATATTTAAAATTAGTGTCTGTAATAGTTGTTTGCTTTGCAGTGTTGGATAGCCTTTTAAGAATTTTTCCACAAATATTGCTCATATACTGTGGAAATGTATTTGAATAAAGAATTGTCATTTGCTGATTAGCCCGTAAGCACTTTTTCTGTGCAATTGTCAGTGTCTACTTGGGGATAAACTCTATTGGCCTGGTTTTAATTCCCTGCTGTGTTAAGAAGGATGCGTCGAGATTTGTGATTTCATCTGCCAGTCTCCTCACATTTACTTTTAAGCTGCTCTAAGTCAATGTTATAGGCAGAAAACTCTCAATTCATAGGTAGAAGGGAGTACAAATCTGGCTCTGCATATTAAGAACTAAGGGTAGTTGCAGATGCCACAACATGTGGATTTGGGTGTATGGAAGCCTCCTGTATTTTTACTGGAGAGTGCCTTTGAAGGCAGGAGTAGTCTGCACCGGTCCTCAAAGAGCCTATGTTGCTGTGTCTTTCTCAGTTCTCTTGCCTTCTGTGAAGAATATTTTAATTTGGGTATTCTTCAGTGCCTTAGTCTCTGATAACACTACTTTAACACTGCAGTAGTAGCAGAATCCATTTTACCCCATGACAAATTATAAGTCATTGGTTTGTAGTTACCAATATGAATATTTATATATTTTATCGTATTGTACTGCAATTGCAATTCATTACATCGAACAACTATACTATTGGAATTTTGAATGAACTTTGAAGATTAATGTACCATTTTATGTGCCTTTTGCATTTATGTATTATCTGTAATCTCTATTTCTGAATTATTTAGGGGACAAATGCAACTTGTGTTTGAATAAATGACAAAAATTCATTCTTGCATTGTTTTGATGTACATCTGTTACTAACCTTTTGCATCACTAAACATAGAAAAACACAAGTTTTGAAAATTTTTTTTCATGAGAATTAATGTGTTTTTCTATATCCACGGTTTATCAACTTAATATTTTTTGATTGACATATATCCCTTTACAGCATCAACATGACCAGATGGTAGATCAGAAAGAGGGTCAAAGTGGACGTTCAAACTGACATTTCGATGAGAACAATCATTCTTACACCTGAATTGATGGGTTTAAATCAGGTCATCCTATTGAACAAACATTGGAATTGAGGGGGAAAAAACTCTTAAAAAAAATCTTCATTGAAGGACAAATTTCTGAGGGCACAAGTACTAGATATTTTAATAAAGATTTTACCATCAATAAATATTACATGTTGGGCTTTGGGTATTATACTGTGCAAATATTAGTTAAATTAAAATAGCACACAAGTGAATTGCATATAAATGTTAAGTATTTATACTGCTAATATTTATACAGCATTTATAAAGCCCCAGTACACAAAAGTGCTGTATTATAAGGGTTTTCCCAGTATTCCTGACCTATTGATCGGGGAAAGATGCTATATACCCTGGCAAGATGTTTCCTTGACATAAGAAAATTTGGATGATTTATTTATAACTTTGACACCTCCCACGTTGGGTGTTTGAAGACCTGAATCCACCTCAACAGAAAACCATACGGATACTCTATCGCGGAGATATCTTTAATTAAATTTAACCACTAACACACATTAAGTAACAACCCAACTTAACCTGTCCTGGAGGCTTCAAGTGACCGGTAGCAAAACCACCGACCACTTGAAGTCTGTTGAAATATTTAGATGCCTTCTTTTCATTAGACCAGGACATGTTTATCCTGGCTGACTGCAGTCAAAAAAAACTCCTTATGGTTAGTTCTTATATTGTGTTCAGACTCCTCATAGCTCTCACATTCACATCTCAATGATTGGCTCCTTCAAGCATAGTTTCTCCCTTGTTTATAAGTTTAATCATGCATGTCACTTGATGTGGTTTAATGAGGGTCTTCTCTCAAGACTATGCTGGTCAGTTCTGGTCTCATAGCAACCCAGATTTGCCCTTGGCTACAACGGCCTTATGTCTGTTTAAAAATGTTCGTCTATATTGCTGTTTCTGAGCTTGCAAAAGTGGAATAGCCATAATTAAGTTCTCTTTTGTATTCTTCACAAGAACTGCTGAAATAATTCCATTCAAGTGATTGATTATCTCTGTTGGAGCTGCTGTGCTCATCACCATAGGATTTTCTGTCCAGATCAAATGTTGTTCCAACAGGAATTTAGTAATGTGCAAGTGAAAAATACATAATCTCAAAACATTTCAGTAGTGACTGAATATAATCTCACTCACACAAGTATCCAACACACGTTTCACAGTATTTGTGTTCTTTAATGATCAAATTTTGCATCAACATGTTGGTATTTCCAAACTTGCATTCTTAATGCCCAGATGACCACACAGAATTGGTCAGCTTCCTCTTTCAATGCAGCAACCCCCTAGGCTTTCACTGGACGGTGGTTATCAGCTCCATATAGGGCACCTCCTGTAGTAGGACTTCCAATTTAAAAGGAGCATTGTTGCTCTCTTGTCTCTACTGCACCATTGTGCTTAATTACTCCATTTTTCTATTCCCCACCAGAAGTTGCCCTTTAATGGCATGCTTCAACCCTTCAAAGATGTTTCCAATTCCTGTTATTTAAAGCCTAAGCGCTCTGGGCAGGTGTTTTCCTACAGCTGCAGCCTGTTCAAATCAGGAGGGACTCGAATCAAAATTAGGCCAGGATAGCTAGGTGGACCTGTGCTACCTCAATCCCAGTTTCTAAACTAGGTGAATGTACAAAGAAAAGAAAATGTGATCCAGAGAACAAGTGTATATAATTGAGATATACATGGCACTAGTAGTGAAACAGAGCTGAACATCAAAAAAAAAGATTTAAACACCTAATATAAAGATTATTACATCTGGTTTAATTTATCCATTATAAATATAACTACTACTAAGTTAGAAGCAAACAGACTTGATAAAGATTTGTTTATATTTGTAATGTATTTCTAACTAGTTCTATGTGGATTCATTGACTTCTAAATTCATAATTATGGTTGATTATTAAATAGTAGCTAGTTAAGATCACTGACCTCTTCATCGTGGTGTTTCTAAAAACAAACTAGTCTCCCATCCTAAATGGGACCTGTGTATGCCAACTAATAAAAAGTCCATCTGGTTATTTGTTACACTTATTAAAATAGAACTATAGTAAGCAAGATTGAAGGGGAAATGTTATAAATTGGTTACTTTTCAGAATTTTTAGATTAAGCCTACAGAACCAGGCAGCAGATATATTTTCTTTACAAGGTTACGGTACATGTAATTGTTTTAGTCCAAATGTATAATTAGACTAAGCATGTTTGGTAAAACAAAGGAAACTTATGAACTTTGGGTCAGCATTCTTCTAATTGAACACTCGTAAGTTTAATGAATGTCTATTTTGATTGCATTAGATCCAATTAAACTTTTTTTGACACTACATTTTGTAAACTTTAGAAATACAAGTGAAGGACCATGACCCACAGTGCAGGTCACCAACAGGTTGAAAAGGGCCAGAGAAGATAAAGGACATCTATTAATGACTGGATGACTCCAAAAGTAACTCTTAATATAGATGGCTTTCTCCTTGAGCAGGTTTTCAAAAATAGTCTGTATCGTCAACTTTTCCTGAAATAAAAGTTATCTTGAGGCTTTATTGATTTAAGAAAAAGTAAAATAGGCATCGTAGTGCACAGAAGTACACGCCAGGGGCTACAGAATCAAACTTACACACACTAAAAGCAGTAAGGCATTTTCTCCAGCTAGTTGTCAAGATATAAAATGCAATGTTTCGTGATGCCAAATTATCCTTAAACATGTTCGAAAAGGCAGCATGTCTGATATTGGGTGCTTTCATTAAAATCTTTATATAGATTTTAATTGCATTCAAGAGTTCTAGTTTTCTGTCTTTGAATTGAATGAAACACAAGGTCAGCTGCGAGTTAAATTGCTTTCCCACAATAGGATAAATATCTTGTATTCTCAACTGTAGGGTATCTATATCTAAAATGATCTGTATCTTATGCACATGGCTGGAGGTAGGATAGTAATGTTACTGTACTATGATTTACAGATGTATACAGATTTAAAACCCCATTTCCAAACAGGAAAACTCATTTTCTTCCATCTTTGAATTAATCAGATTTTTGGGGGAACCCCATAATTATGAATATTGTACAATAATCTGGGAAATGTTTGTGTGCATAACAATGGCCTTGATGTTGAATGAGCGAGCATTATTCTGAAGTCTGAACCAATGGGAGATAGATGATCAGCAACATCCCTACCATGGGCTCTGATACAAAGTACAACACACACTTCTAACCTTCCCCGTTCACAGATCAATTTGAAAAATGCAGAGTTAGACGTCTTGATTGAATCTAAAGGAATGAAGGTACAAGTGATGAATGTAATTCCTGCTGTTAATTCTGGTCTAAGTACCTAATTAAATTTCCTGATTTATAAGGTAGCTGAGTTGACATTTTCAGAAATAATCGATAGAAGGTACAGTAAACAACAATGGTCCTATTGATAAAATATGCTAGACTTGCCTTATAAGCAATTCATCCGTCTATCATATCAGCTCTCTAAATATTGCACATGCTGTTAAAAGTAAGCTGTACAACTAAGGGGGGGGGGGGTCAGTCATTAACTGGCTGCAGCTTTAGCTCTCGTTTATCATTATCTGTTGCTTAATTTCTATGCAAGATCCCGCCTTTAATTTTATTTTTGCCCAAGTTAGCTGATGATCCACCAAAAAAATGACAATGACGTTTTAAAACAAAATTTGCTACTGATGGAACAAGAAAAGGCATTATTCAGCATTTCTGTGTAGTCATTATATGCCAGAGATGTTAGATTTAATTCAAGTATATTTCTTCATTCATATGATGCGAACTTAGAAAATCAGTCTTTGGCCATTCCAATGTCCACATGATGGAATACTGATCTCAGTGGAAAAAGAGTTCATCACAGATTTTCTGCGTGTCCTCTGGGGATGTCACTGAATGGCCTATCGTTCTTTCGTCACTGTAGATTTCATAATCATTTCCACCCTGCAAAAAGTAGGTGTGTGTGTTTAGAGAAGAACCACAAATAATTCATTGTTAAAACATTCTTAATCATGGTTGGCTGGCAAGATTTTACACTAGGATCCTGCAGCTATCCGAACAGCTGTAGGAAGCTCAATGGAAGGCAAAAGCTTGTTTAATGTGGGATTTTCTTCTGAGGTTCTAGGCTATAGAGAAGTGTTCTGAACCTTTCAGTGCTGATGACGACTTTACTGGTCTCTGTACTGACCTGAATATCTTGACAATCCAACAAGGTCAATTTTTAACATCTGGGCCTAAAAATGTGCTGCATCTGTTTTACAGGCGTAAAATGGATGCCCTAGCCTCAGGTTTACGTGTGCTATCCACCATATTGATAAAAGCATCAAAAAGGAGTTTGAGACTCCATCCCATGAAATATGTAAATAAGGGGCCCAAAGCCTGGTTGATACACCGCTCGCTCCCTCCCCTCTCCCCCACCACCTTCTCCTCCCCCCTTCTCCCCTCCCCCCCCACCTCCCTCCCTCCTTCTCCCCTCCCCCCCCCTCCCTTCCCCCCTCCCTTCCTTCACCCCCCCCCTTCCTTCTCCCCTGATTCCAGGGATGGCTGGACTGTCATATGAGGAGAGACTGGATCAACTGGGCCTTTATTCACTGGAGTTTAGAAGGATGCGAGGGGATCTCATAGAAACATTTTCGGTTCTGACAGGATTGGACAGGTTAGATGCGAAAAGAATGTTCCCGATGTTGGAGAAGTCCAGAACCAGGGGACATAATCTTAGGATAAGGGGTAGGCCATTTAGGACTGAGATAAGGAGAAACTTCTTCACTCAGAGTTGTTAATCTGTGGAATTCCCTGCCGCAGAGAGTAGTTGATGCCAGTTCATTGGATATATTCAAGAGGGAATTAGATATGGCCCTTACGGCTAAAGGAATTAAGGGGTATGGAGAGAAAGCAGGAAAAGGGTACTGAGGGAATGATCAGCCATGATCTTATTGAATGGTGGTGCAGGCTCGAAGGGCCTACTCCTGCACCTATTTTCCATGTTTCTGTCAGGAGGGAGAAAAATAAAAAAAATGTCCTTTGCAGATTTTGAACTTTTTTTTTTAGGAAAAGTGAGTACCATAAGTAGATCATCTGGTTAGCCTGTCCCATGCAGTATAATTTAAAAAAATTCATTTATGGGATATGGGCGTCATCGACAAACCAGCATTTATTGCCTATCCAAATTGTCCGTCTTCTTGAATGCAACTGACTGGCTTGCAAGGCATTTCAGATCGCAGTTATGAGTCAACCACACTGCTGTAGGTCTGGAGTCACATGTAGTCCGGGTAAGGACAGCAGGTTTCCTTCCCTAAAAGGACATTAGTGAACCAGATGGGTTTTTAACAACAAATCCAGTAGTTTCAATGGGCCCAAGTTTTGGCCTCAGTTGCTCCTGATTTTTTGGAGCAACTGGTGTAGAACGGAGTATCTTAGAAATTCAAATTCTCGGCATTTAGTTTGCTCCAGTTCTAGTCAGTTAGAACAGTTTCACTTTGGAACAGAATTTTTTTTTCAAAAGGGGCGTGTCCGGCCACTTACACCAGTTTTCAAAGTTTCGGCAGTGAAAACTTACTCCAAACTAACTTAGAATGGAGTAAGTGAAGATTTTTGTATGCTCGAAAAAACCTTGTCTACACTTTAGAAAATCAGGTGTAGGTTACAAATCAGGCGTAGGGAATGGGGGTTAAAGGGAAGTTTACAAACATTAAACACTTCAGTTTTACAAATAAAGAGCCATCATCAATAATAAATGATAAAAACATCAATAAATCAACCAATAAACCAATCAAAAAAAATAATAAAACATTTTCTACTTACCGACTGCAGCACCGGGAGCCCTCCAACAGCATGCTGGGATGCCCCGCCCAGTGTGTCTCTGTCTGTTTGTGTGTGTGTCTCACTCTCTGTCTGTGTTTCTGACAGCAAGGGATGGAGGGGAGGGGGGGTGGTGGAGTGGGGAGGGGGGTGACAAGGGAGGGGAGGGGGGGGGGGAAAGAGAGAGAGAAAGAGGAGGGGGGACGGGGAAGAGAGAAAGAGGAGGAGGGGGGGGAAGAGAAGAGGAGGGGGGGGAAGAGAAAGAGG